>NW_027136331.1:600000-900000 GCF_039906515.1 Pseudorca crassidens | reverse complement strand
GCCTGTCCTGCCTTTCTGGATTTTACACTTTTTTCAGATGGCCCTTTTGACCGGGGGGATGTGAGACTTCATTGTAGTGCAGATTTCCTTTGCAAGCTTGCTTGGTTGGCCAAAAAGGGCGTATGCGTTTTTTCCTGAATATATTCAGGAAAAAACGCATACGCCCTTTTTGGCCAAGTGCATCATTGTGGACGTTCTGCCTCTTTTCCTATGCTTTCAATGCAATTCCATTCTACCTCCTGAAATCGGTTTCCTGCAATTCTGCCCCGCTTTCAAGTCCTCTTGGCAGCCTTACTTCAGTATATTTTTGGACGATAGCTGTCATTTATAAGTCTGCAGGTTTGTGAATGACAGTGCCCCTGAGCTCCTTTCTTCAACTCGCTTTCTTTTGAGCTGGCCGCAACACCGCAGGATGTCTTCAGGCCCTAATCTGGTTCCGGCAGGGCATGCTGAGCCTTTGGTTAATTCCTCTTCCTGGTGGGAAATGAGAGTTAAATTTGCCCGTCCAGACACCTCCAGCTAGTCTCTCATTGGTTCTCGCTATTCCTGTTCATCTTCCGCAGAAATTGCAAACTGGGCCAAACAGGAGGTTAAAGGGACTGACTCTCCAAGTCGGTAGGGTGTTAGTAAAGCGTCTGGAATGTTGCACCCAAGTACCAGGGTACGAGAACTGAGACATATTTGAACACGTTTCCCGATCACATGGTTGATCATACTCTAGGTTCCACATGCATGTTTTAGCTGAAGGAAGAATCCCTGAAACCTGGAGAGTTGAGACCCGTGGAATGGGTACCATGCAATATGACTTCAAAGGGTCTTTGTTTGCTCACCGAACCTCTCCAATCCTATCACTGCTGCATTTATGCCCCTGGACACACGCTTGATTCTCTTTTGGAGATATAGCAATCCATAGGTTTTAAGATACTTACTAGTCAGGTACATTCTTAGGCGCTTAATATGGGGTGTTGAGTCCATTTCGTTGAGCAAGGAGTAGCTCTTGTCTATTCCATATTTGGCTTAAGGAACTTTATCTGTGCTCATTTCAATCTCTGGTTTTATGCAGCACCCCAACTCACCTTTCCCCTTAAGCAAGCATAAGTTGGTTTTCTAAATTTGAGACCCTGTTCTGTTCTGTAATTCAGTTCCTGTGTAGCCAAGTTTACATTCCGTGTATTACTGATATCTTATGATGTTTCTTTTTCTGTGTGACTTATTTCAGTTAGAATCATCATACCTGAATCCACTCATTGTGCTGCTAAGGGCCTGATGACATAGATTTCATTGCTGAGTGATATTGCTTTGTAAGTAAATACCACAACTTCTTTATCCATTTTTCACTTTCTGCGATGTTGAACTTGTACTGTAAACGAGGTTCTTGTAAACAGAGGCGTCCCAATGTTTGGGGTGGCTGTGTCTTTTTGATTTTAATTTCCCTAAGCTATAGGACCATAAGTGGAAGTGCCCTAGGCTCTGTTGCTTTGTTTTTTAGATGTTTCAGGAAACACCATACACTTCTCCCGAGTGTCTGTTGGCAATTTACATCCCGCCCATCAGCATAACAAGGCTCCCAGTTCTCCATGGCCTGTCCTGCCTTTCTGGATTTTACACTTTTTTCAGATGGCCCTTTTGACCGGGGGGATGTGAGACTTCATTGTAGTGCAGATTTCCTTTGCAAGCTTGCTTGGTTGGCCAAAAAGGGCGTATGCGTTTTTTCCTGAATATATTCAGGAAAAAACGCATACGCCCTTTTTGGCCAAGTGCATCATTGTGGACGTTCTGCCTCTTTTCCTATGCTTTCAATGCAATTCCAGTCTGCCTCCTGAAATCGGTTTCCTGCAATTCTGCCCCGCTTTCAAGTCCTCTTGGCAGCCTTACTTCAGTATATTTTTGGACGATAGCTGTCATTTATAAGTCTGCAGGTTTGTGAATTACAGTGCCCCTGAGCTCCTTTCTTCAACTCGCTTTCTTTTGAGCTGGCCGCAACACCGCAGGATGGCTTCAGGCCCTAATCTGGTTCCGGCACGGCACGCTGAGCCTTTGGTTAATTCCTCTTCCTGGTGGGAAATGAGAGTTAAATTTGCCCGTCCAGACACCTCCAGCTAGTCTCTCATTGGTTCTCGCTATTCCTGTTCATCTTCCGCAGAAATTGCAAACTGGGCCAAACAGGAGGTTAAAGGGACTGACTCTCCAAGTCGGGAGGGTGTTAGTAAAGCGTCTGGAATGTTGCACCCGAGTACCAGGGTACTAGAACTGAGACATATTTGAACACGTTTCCCGATCACATTGTTGATCATACTCTAGGTTCCACATGCATGTTTTAGCTGAAGGAAGAATACCTTAAACCTGGGTAGTTGAAACCCGTGGAATGGGTACCATGCAATATGACTTCAGAGGGTCTTCATTTGCTCACCGAACCTCTCCAATCCTATCACTGCTGCGTTTATGCCCCTGTACACATGCTTGATTCTCTTTCGGAGACATAGTAATCCATAGGTTTTAAGATACTTACTAGTCAGGTACATTCTTAGGCGTTTAATATGCGGTGTTGAGTCCATTTCGTTGAGCAAGGAGTAGCTCTTGTCTATTCCATATTTGGCTTAAGGAACTTTATCTGTGCTCATTTCAATCTCTGGTTTTATGCAGCACCCCAACTCACCTTTCCCCTTAAGCAAGCATAAGTTGGTTTTCTAAATTTGAGACCCTGTTCTGTTCTGTAATTCAGTTCCTGTGTAGCCAAGTTTACATTCCGTGTATTACTGATATCTTATGATGTTTCTTTTTCTGTGTGACTTATTTCAGTTAGAATCATCATACCTGAATCCACTCATTGTGCTGCTAAGGGCCTGATGACCTAGATTTCATTGCTGAGTGATATTGCTTTGTAAGTAAATACCACAACTTCTTTATCCATTTTTCACTTTCTGCGATGTTGAACTTGTACTGTAAACGAGGTTCTTGTAAACAGAGGCGTCCCAATGATTGGGGTGGCTGTGTCTTTTTGATTTTAATTTCCCTAAGCTATAAGACCATAAGTGGAAGTGCCCTAGGCTCTGTTGCTTTGTTTTTTAGATGTTTCAGGAAACACCATACACTTCTCCCGAGTGTCTGCTGGCAATTTTCATCCCGCCCATCAGCATAACAAGGCTCCCAGTTCTCCATGGCCTGTCCTGCCTTTCTGGATTTTACACTTTTTTCAGATGGCCCTTTTGACCGGGGGGATGTGAGACTTCATTGTAGTGCAGATTTCCTTTGCAAGTTTGCTTGGTTGGCCAAAAAGGGCATATGCGTTTTTTCCTGAATATATTCAGGAAAAAACGCATACGCCCTTTTTGGCCAAGTGCATCATTGTGGACGTTCTGCCTCTTTTCCTATGCTTTCAATGCAATTCCAGTCTACCTCCTGAAATCGGTTTCCTGCAATTCTGCCCCGCTTTCAAGTCCTCTTGGCAGCCTTACTTCAGTATATTTTTGGACGATAGCTGTCATTTATAAGTCTGCAGGTTTGTGAATGACAGTGCCCCGGAGCTCCTTTCTTCAACTCGCTTTCTATTGAGCTGGCCGCAACACCGCAGGATGGCTTCAGGCCCTAATCTGGTTCCGGCACGGCATGCTGAGCCTTTGGTTAATTCCTCTTCCTGGTGGGAAATGAGAGTTAAATTTGCCCGTCCAGACACCTCCAGCTAGTCTCTCATTGGTTCTCGCTATTCCTGTTCATCTTCCGCAGAAATTGCAAACTGGGCCAAACAGGAGGTTAAAGGGACTGACTCTCCAAGTCGGGAGGGTGTTATTAAAGCGTCTGGAATGTTGCACCCAAGTACCAGGGTACGAGAACTGAGACATATTTGAACACGTTTCCCGATCACATGGTTGATCATACTCTAGGTTCCACATGCATGTTTTAGCTGAAGGAAGAATCCCTGAAACCTGGAGAGTTGAGACCCGTGGAATGGGTACCATGCAATATGACTTCAAAGGGTCTTTGTTTGCTCACCGAACCTCTCCAATCCTATCACTGCTGCATTTATGCCCCTGGACACACGCTTGATTCTCTTTTGGAGATATAGCAATCCATAGGTTTTAAGATACTTACTAGTCAGGTACATTCTTAGGCGCTTAATATGGGGTGTTGAGTCCATTTCGTTGAGCAAGGAGTAGCTCTTGTCTATTCCATATTTGGCTTAAGGAACTTTATCTGTGCTCATTTCAATCTCTGGTTTTATGCAGCACCCCAACTCACCTTTACCCTTAAGCAAGCATAAGTTGGTTTTCTAAATTTGAGACCCTGTTCTGTTCTGTAATTCAGTTCCTGTGTAGCCAAGTTTACATTCCGTGTATTACTGATATCTTATGATGTTTCTTTTTCTGTGTGACTTATTTCAGTTAGAATCATCATACCTGAATCCACTCATTGTGCTGCTAAGGGCCTGATGACATAGATTTCATTGCTGAGTGATACTGCTTTGTAAGTAAATACCACAACTTCTTTATCCATTTTTCACTTTCTGCGATGTTGAACTTGAACTGTAAACGAGGTTCTTGTAAACAGAGGCGTTCCAAACTTTGGGGTGGCTGTGTCTTTTTGATTTTAATTTCCCTAAGCTATAGGACCATAAGTGGAAGTGCCCTAGGCTCTGTTGCTTTGTTTTTTAGATGTTTCAGGAAACACCATACACTTCTCCCGAGTGTCTGTTGGCAATTTACATCCCGCCCGTCAGCATAACAAGGCTCCCAGTTCTCCATGGCCTGTCCTGCCTTTCTGGATTTTAAACTTTTTTCAGATGGCCCTTTTGACCGGGGGGAAGTGAGACTTCATTGTAGTGCAGATTTCCTTTGCAAGCTTGCTTGGTTGGCCAAAAAGGGCGTATGCGTTTTTCCCTGAATATATTCAGGAAAAAACACATACGCCCTTTTTGGCCAAGTGCATCATTGTGGACGTTCTGCCTCTTTTCCTATGCTTTCAATGCAATTCCAGTCTACCTCCTGAAATCGGTTTCCTGCAATTCTGCCCCGCTTTCAAGTCCTCTTGGCAGCCTTACTTCAGTATATTTTTGGACGATAGCTGTCATTTATAAGTCTGCAGGTTTGTGAATTACAGTGCCCCTGAGCTCCTTTCTTCAACTCGCTTTCTTTTGAGCTGGCCGCAACACCGCAGGATGTCTTCAGGCCCTAATCTGGTTCCGGCAGGGCACGCTGAGCCTTTGGTTAATTCCTCTTCCTGGTGGGAAATGAGAGTTAAATTTGCCCGTCCAGACACCTCCAGCTAGTCTCTCATTGGTTCTCGCTATTCCTGTTCATCTTCCGCAGAAATTGCAAACTGGGCCAAACAGGAGGTTAAAGGGACTGACTCTCCAAGTCGGGAGGGTGTTAGTAAAGCGTCTGGAATGTTGCACCCGAGTACCAGGGTACGAAAACTGAGACATATTTGAACACGTCTCCCGATCACATGGTTGATCATACTCTAGGTTCCACATGCATGTTTTAGCTGAAGGAAGAATACCTTAAACCTGGGTAGTTGAAACCCGTGGAATGGGTACCATGCAATATGACTTCAGAGGGTCTTCATTTGCTCACCGAACCTCTCCAATCCTATCACTGCTGCGTTTATGCCCCTGTACACATGCTTGATTCTCTTTCGGAGACATAGCAATCCATAGGTTTTAAGATACTTACTAGTCAGGTACATTCTTAGGCGTTTAATATGCGGTGTTGAGTCCATTTCGTTGAGCAAGGAGTAGCTCTTGTCTATTCCATATTTGGCTTAAGGAACTTTATCTGTGCTCATTTCAATTCTCTGGTTTTATGCAGCACCCCAACTCACCTTTCCCCTTAAGCAAGCATAAGTTGGTTTTCTAAATTTGAGACCCTGTTCTGTTCTGTAATTCAGTTCCTGTGTAGCCAAGTTTACATTCCGTGTATTACTGATATCTTATGATGTTTCTTTTTCTGTGTGACTTATTTCAGTTAGAATCATCATACCTGAATCCACTCATTGTGCTGCTAAGGGCCTGATGACATAGATTTCATTGCTGAGTGATATTGCTTTGTAAGTAAATACCACAACTTCTTTATCCATTTTTCACTTTCTGCGATGTTGAACTTGTACTGTAAACGAGGTTCTTGTAAACAGAGGTGTTCCAAACTTTGGGGTGGCTGTGTCTTTCTGATTTTAATTTCCCTAAGCTATAGGACCATAAGTGGAAGTGCCCTAGGCTCTGTTGCTTTGTTTTTTAGTTGTTTCAGGAAACACCATACACTTCTCCCGAGTGTCTGTTGGCAATTTACATCCCGCCCGTCAGCATAACAAGGCTCCCAGTTCTCCATGGCCTGTCCCGCCTTTCTGGATTTTACACTTTTTTCAGATGGCCCTTTTGACCGGGGGGAAGTGAGACTTCATTGTAGTGCAGATTTCCTTTGCAAGCTTGCTTGGTTGGCCAAAAAGGGCGTATGTGTTTTTCCCAGAATATATTCAGGAAAAAACACATACGCCCTTTTTGGCCAAGTGCATCATTGTGGACGTTCTGCCTCTTTTCCTATGCTTTCAATGTAATTCCAGTCTACCTCCTGAAATCGGTTTCCTGCAATTCTGCCCCGCTTTCAAGTCCTCTTGGCAGCCTTACTTCAGTATATTTTTGGACGATAGCTGTCATTTATAACTCTGCAGTTTTATGAATTACAGTGCCCCTGACCTCCTTTCTTCAACTCGCTTTCTTGTGACCTGGCCGCAACACCGCAGGATGGCTTCAGGCCCTAATCTGGTTCTGGCAGGACATGCTGAGCCTTTGGTTAATTCCTCTTCCTGGTGGGAAATGAGAGTTAAATTTGCCCGTCCAGACACCTCCAGCTAGTCTCTCATTGGTTCTCGCTATTCCTGTTCATCTTCCGCAGAAATTGCAAACTGGGCCAAACAGGAGGTTAAAGGGACTGACTCTCCAAGTCGGGAGGGTGTTAGTAAAGCGTCTGGAATGTTGCACCCGAGTACCAGGGTACGAAAACAGAGACATATTTGAACACGTCTCCCGATCACATGGTTGATCATACTCTAGGTTCCATATGCATGTTTTAGCTGAAGGAAGAATACCTTAAACCTGGGTAGTTGAAACCCGTGGAATGGGTACCATGCAATATGACTTCAGAGGGTCTTCATTTGCTCACCGAACCTCTCCAATCCTATCACTGCTGCGTTTATGCCCCTGTACACATGCTTGATTCTCTTTCGGAGACATAGCAATCCATAGGTTTTAAGATACTTACTAGTCAGGTACATTCTTAGGCGCTTAATATTGGGTGTTGAGTCCATTTCGTTGAGCAAGGAGTAGCTCTTGTCTATTCCATATTTGGCTTAAGGAACTTTATCTGTGCTCATTTCAATCTCTGGTTTTATGCAGCACCCCAACTCACCTTTCCCCTTAATCAAGCATAAGTTGGTTTTCTAAATTTGAGACCCTGTTCTGTTCTGTAATTCAGTTCCTGTGTAGCCAAGTTTACATTCCGTGTATTACTGATATCTTATGATGTTTCTTTTTCTGTGTGACTTATTTCAGTTAGAATCATCATACCTGAATCCACTCATTGTGCTGCTAAGGGCCTGATGACATAGATTTCATTGCTGAGTGATATTGCTTTGTAAGTAAATACCACAACTTCTTTATCCATTTTTCACTTTCTGCGATGTTGAACTTGTACTGTAAACGAGGTTCTTGTAAACAGAGGCGTTCCAAACTTTGGGGTGGCTGTGTCTTTTTGATTTTAATTTCCCTAAGCTATAGGACCATAAGTGGAAGTGCCCTAGGCTCTGTTGCTTTGTTTTTTAGATGTTTCAGGAAACACCATACACTTCTCCCGAGTGGCTGTTGGCAATTTACATCCCGCCCATCAGCATAACAAGGCTCCCAGTTCTCCATGGCCTGTCCTGCCTTTCTGGATTTTACACTTTTTTCAGATGGCCCTTTTGACCGGGGGGAAGTGAGACTTCATTGTAGTGCAGATTTCCTTTGCAAGCTTGCTTGGTTGGCCAAAAAGGGCGTATGCGTTTTTTCCTGAATATATTCAGGAAAAAACGCATACGCCCTTTTTGGCCAAGTGCATCATTGTGGACGTTCTGCCTCTTTTCCTATGCTTTCAATGCAATTCCAGTCTACCTCCTGAAATCGGTTTCCTGCAATTCTGCCCCGCTTTCAAGTCCTCTTGGCAGCCTTACTTCAGTATATTTTTGGACGATAGCTGTCATTTATAACTCTGCAGGTTTGTGAATTACAGTGCCCCTGAGCTCCTTTCTTCAACTCGCTTTCTTTTGAGCTGGCTGCAACACCGCAGGATGGCTTCAGGCCCTAATCTGGTTCCGGCACGGCATGCTGAACCTTTGGTTATTTCCTCTTCCTGGTGGGAAATGAGAGTTAAATTTGCCCGTCCAGACACCTCCAGCTAGTCTCTCATTGGTTCTCCCTATTTCTGTTCATCTTCCGCAGAAATTGGAAAATGGGCCAAACAGGAGGTTAAAGGCGCTGACTCTCCAAGTGGGGAGAGTGTCAGTAAAGCGTCTGGAATGTTGCACCCGAGTACCAGGGGAGGAAAACTGAGACATATTTGAACATGTCTCCGGTTCACATGGTGGATCATACTCTGGGTTCCACATGCATGTTTTAGCTGAAGGAAGAATACCTTAAACCTGGAGAGTTGAGACCCGTGGAATGGGTACCATGCAATATGACTTCAAAGGGTCTTCATTTGCTCACCGAACCTCTCCAATCCTATCACTGCTGCGTTTATGCCCCTGTACACATGCTTGATTCTCTTTCGGAGACATAGCAATCCATAGGTTTTAAGATACTTACTAGTCAGGTACATTCTTAGGCGTTTAATATGTGGTGTTGAGTCCATTTCGTTGAGCAAGGAGTAGCTCTTGTCTATTCCATATTTTGCTTAAGGAACTTTATCTGTGCTCATTTCAATCTCTGGTTTTATGCAGCACCCCAACTCACCTTTACCCTTAAGCAAGCATAAGTTGGTTTTCTAAATTTGAGACCCTGTTCTGTTCTGTAATTCAGTTCCTGTGGAGCCAAGTTTACATTCCGTGTATTACTGATATCTTATGATGTTTCTTTTTCTGTGTGACTTATTTCAGTTAGAATCATCATACTTGAATCCACTCATTGTGCTGCTAAGGGCCTGATGACATAGATTTCATGGCTGAGTGATATTGCTTTGTAAGTAAATACCACAACTTCTTTATCCATTTTTCACTTTCTGCGATGTTGAACTTGTACTGTAAACGAGGTTCTTGTAAACAGAGGCATTCCAAACTTTGGGGTGGCTGTGTCTTTTTGATTTTAATTTCCCTAAGCTATAGGACCATAAGTGGAAGTGCCCTAGGCTCTGTTGCTTTGTTTTTTAGATGTTTCAGGAAACACCATACACTTCTCCCGAGTGTCTGTTGGCAATTTACATCCCGCCCATCAGCATAACAAGGCTCTCAGTTCTCCATGGCCTGTCCTGCCTTTCTGGATTTTACACTTTTTTCAGATGGCCCTTTTGACCGGGGGGAAGTGAGACTTCATTGTAGTGCAGATTTCCTTTGCAAGCTTGCTTGGTTGGCCAAAAAGGGCGTATGCGTTTTTTCCTGAATATATTCAGGAAAAAACGCATACGCCCTTTTTGGCCAAGTGCATCATTGTGGACGTTCTGCCTCTTTTCCTATGCTTTCAATGCAATTCCAGTCTACCTCCTGAAATCGGTTTCCTGCATTTCTGCCCCGCTTTCAAGTCCTCTTGGCAGCCTTACTTCAGTATATTTTTGGACGATAGCTGTCATTTATAAGTCTGCAGGTTTGTGAATTACAGTGCCCCTGAGCTCCTTTCTTCAACTCGCTTTCTTGTGACCTGGCCGCAACACCGCAGGATGGCTTCAGGCCCTAATCTGGTTCCGGCATGGCACGCTGAGCCTTTGGTTAATTCCTCTTCCTGGTGGGAAATGAGAGTTAAATTTGCCCGTCCAGACACCTCCAGCTAGTCTCTCATTGGTTCTCGCTATTCCTGTTCATCTTCCGCAGAAATTGCAAACTGGGCCAAACAGGAGGTTAAAGGGACTGACTCTCCAAGTCGGGAGGGTGTTAGTAAAGCATCTGGAATGTTGCACCCAAGTATCAGGGTACGAAAACTGAGACATATTTGAACACGTTTCCCGATCACATGGTTGATCATACTCTAGGTTCCACATGCATGTTTTAGCTGAAGGAAGAATCCCTGAAACCTGGAGAGTTGAGACCCGTGGAATGGGTACCATGCAATATGACTTCAAAGGGTCTTTGTTTGCTCACCGAACCTCTCCAATCCTATCACTGCTGCATTTATGCCCCTGGACACACGCTTGATTCTCTTTTGGAGATATAGCAATCCATAGGTTTTAAGATACTTACTCGTCAGGTACATTCTTAGGCGCTTAATATGGGGTGTTGAGTCCATTTCGTTGAGCAAGGAGTAGCTCTTGTCTATTCCATATTTGGCTTAAGGAACTTTATCTGTGCTCATTTCAATCTCTGGTTTTATGCAGCACCCCAACTCACCTTTCCCCTTAAGCAAGCATAAGTTGGTTTTCTAAATTTGAGACCCTGTTCTGTTCTGTAATTCAGTTCCTGTGTAGCCAAGTTTACATTCCGTGTATTACTGATATCTTATGATGTTTCTTTTTCTGTGTGACTTATTTCAGTTAGAATCATCATACCTGAATCCACTCATTGTGCTGCTAAGGGCCTGATGACATAGATTTCATTGCTGAGTGATATTGCTTTGTAAGTAAATACCACAACTTCTTTATCCATTTTTCACTTTCTGCGATGTTGAACTTGTACTGTAAACGAGGTTCTTGTAAACAGAGGCGTTCCAAACTTTGGGGTGGCTGTGTCTTTTTGATTTTAATTTCCCTAAGCTATAGGACCATAAGTGGAAGTGCCCTAGGCTCTGTTGCTTTGTTTTTTAGATGTTTCAGGAAACACCATACACTTCTCCCGAGTGGCTGTTGGCAATTTACATCCCGCCCATCAGCATAACAAGGCTCCCAGTTCTCCATGGCCTGTCCTGCCTTTCTGGATTTTACACTTTTTTCAGATGGCCCTTTTGACCGGGGGGAAGTGAGACTTCATTGTAGTGCAGATTTCCTTTGCAAGCTTGCTTGGTTGGCCAAAAAGGGCGTATGCGTTTTTTCCTGAATATATTCAGGAAAAAACGCATACGCCCTTTTTGGCCAAGTGCATCATTGTGGACGTTCTGCCTCTTTTCCTATGCTTTCAATGCAATTCCAGTCTACCTCCTGAAATCGGTTTCCTGCAATTCTGCCCCGCTTTCAAGTCCTCTTGGCAGCCTTACTTCAGTATATTTTTGGACGATAGCTGTCATTTATAACTCTGCAGGTTTGTGAATTACAGTGCCCCTGAGCTCCTTTCTTCAACTCGCTTTCTTTTGAGCTGGCCGCAACACCGCAGGATGGCTTCAGGCCCTAATCTGGTTCCGGCACGGCATGCTGAACCTTTGGTTATTTCCTCTTCCTGGTGGGAAATGAGAGTTAAATTTGCCCGTCCAGACACCTCCAGCTAGTCTCTCATTGGTTCTCCCTATTTCTGTTCATCTTCCGCAGAAATTGGAAAATGGGCCAAACAGGAGGTTAAAGGCGCTGACTCTCCAAGTGGGGAGAGTGTCAGTAAAGCGTCTGGAATGTTGCACCCGAGTACCAGGGGAGGAAAACTGAGACATATTTGAACATGTCTCCGGTTCACATGGTGGATCATACTCTGGGTTCCACATGCATGTTTTAGCTGAAGGAAGAATACCTTAAACCTGGAGAGTTGAGACCCGTGGAATGGGTACCATGCAATATGACTTCAAAGGGTCTTCATTTGCTCACCGAACCTCTCCAATCCTATCACTGCTGCGTTTATGCCCCTGTACACATGCTTGATTCTCTTTCGGAGACATAGCAATCCATAGGTTTTAAGATACTTACTAGTCAGGTACATTCTTAGGCGTTTAATATGTGGTGTTGAGTCCATTTCGTTGAGCAAGGAGTAGCTCTTGTCTATTCCATATTTTGCTTAAGGAACTTTATCTGTGCTCATTTCAATCTCTGGTTTTATGCAGCACCCCAACTCACCTTTACCCTTAAGCAAGCATAAGTTGGTTTTCTAAATTTGAGACCCTGTTCTGTTCTGTAATTCAGTTCCTGTGTAGCCAAGTTTACATTCCGTGTATTACTGATATCTTATGATGTTTCTTTTTCTGTGTGACTTATTTCAGTTAGAATCATCATACCTGAATCCACTCATTGTGCTGCTAAGGGCCTGATGACATAGATTTCATGGCTGAGTGATATTGCTTTGTAAGTAAATACCACAACTTCTTTATCCATTTTTCACTTTCTGCGATGTTGAACTTGTACTGTAAACGAGGTTCTTGTAAACAGAGGCATTCCAAACTTTGGGGTGGCTGTGTCTTTTTGATTTTAATTTCCCTAAGCTATAGGACCATAAGTGGAAGTGCCCTAGGCTCTGTTGCTTTGTTTTTTAGATGTTTCAGGAAACACCATACACTTCTCCCGAGTGTCTGTTGGCAATTTACATCCCGCCCATCAGCATAACAAGGCTCTCAGTTCTCCATGGCCTGTCCTGCCTTTCTGGATTTTACACTTTTTTCAGATGGCCCTTTTGACCGGGGGGAAGTGAGACTTCATTGTAGTGCAGATTTCCTTTGCAAGCTTGCTTGGTTGGCCAAAAAGGGCGTATGCGTTTTTTCCTGAATATATTCAGGAAAAAACGCATACGCCCTTTTTGGCCAAGTGCATCATTGTGGACGTTCTGCCTCTTTTCCTATGCTTTCAATGCAATTCCAGTCTACCTCCTGAAATCGGTTTCCTGCAATTCTGCCCCGCTTTCAAGTCCTCTTGGCAGCCTTACTTCAGTATATTTTTGGACGATAGCTGTCATTTATAAGTCTGCAGGTTTGTGAATTACAGTGCCCCTGAGCTCCTTTCTTCAACTCGCTTTCTTGTGACCTGGCCGCAACACCGCAGGATGGCTTCAGGCCCTAATCTGGTTCCGGCATGGCACGCTGAGCCTTTGGTTAATTCCTCTTCCTGGTGGGAAATGAGAGTTAAATTTGCCCGTCCAGACACCTCCAGCTAGTCTCTCATTGGTTCTCGCTATTCCTGTTCATCTTCCGCAGAAATTGCAAACTGGGCCAAACAGGAGGTTAAAGGGACTGACTCTCCAAGTCGGGAGGGTGTTAGTAAAGCATCTGGAATGTTGCACCCGAGTACCAGGGTACGAAAACTGAGACATATTTGAACACGTTTCCCGATCACATGGTTGATCATACTCTAGGTTCCACATGCATGTTTTAGCTGAAGGAAGAATCCCTGAAACCTGGAGAGTTGAGACCCGTGGAATGGGTACCATGCAATATGACTTCAAAGGGTCTTTGTTTGCTCACCGAACCTCTCCAATCCTATCACTGCTGCATTTATGCCCCTGGACACACGCTTGATTCTCTTTTGGAGATATAGCAATCCATAGGTTTTAAGATACTTACTCGTCAGGTACATTCTTAGGCGCTTAATATGGGGTGTTGAGTCCATTTCGTTGAGCAAGGAGTAGCTCTTGTCTATTCCATATTTGGCTTAAGGAACTTTATCTGTGCTCATTTCAATCTCTGGTTTTATGCAGCACCCCAACTCACCTTTCCCCTTAAGCAAGCATAAGTTGGTTTTCTAAATTTGAGACCCTGTTCTGTTCTGTAATTCAGTTCCTGTGTAGCCAAGTTTACATTCCGTGTATTACTGATATCTTATGATGTTTCTTTTTCTGTGTGACTTATTTCAGTTAGAATCATCATACCTGAATCCACTCATTGTGCTGCTAAGGGCCTGATGACATAGATTTCATTGCTGAGTGATATTGCTTTGTAAGTAAATACCACAACTTCTTTATCCATTTTTCACTTTCTGCGATGTTGAACTTGTACTGTAAACGAGGTTCTTGTAAACAGAGGCGTTCCAAACTTTGGGGTGGCTGTGTCTTTTTGATTTTAATTTCCCTAAGCTATAGGACCATAAGTGGAAGTGCCCTAGGCTCTGTTGCTTTGTTTTTTAGATGTTTCAGGAAACACCATACACTTCTCCCGAGTGGCTGTTGGCAATTTACATCCCGCCCATCAGCATAACAAGGCTCCCAGTTCTCCATGGCCTGTCCTGCCTTTCTGGATTTTACACTTTTTTCAGATGGCCCTTTTGACCGGGGGGAAGTGAGACTTCATTGTAGTGCAGATTTCCTTTGCAAGCTTGCTTGGTTGGCCAAAAAGGGCGTATGCGTTTTTTCCTGAATATATTCAGGAAAAAACGCATACGCCCTTTTTGGCCAAGTGCATCATTGTGGACGTTCTGCCTCTTTTCCTATGCTTTCAATGCAATTCCAGTCTACCTCCTGAAATCGGTTTCCTGCAATTCTGCCCCGCTTTCAAGTCCTCTTGGCAGCCTTACTTCAGTATATTTTTGGACGATAGCTGTCATTTATAACTCTGCAGGTTTGTGAATTACAGTGCCCCTGAGCTCCTTTCTTCAACTCGCTTTCTTTTGAGCTGGCCGCAACACCGCAGGATGGCTTCAGGCCCTAATCTGGTTCCGGCACGGCATGCTGAACCTTTGGTTATTTCCTCTTCCTGGTGGGAAATGAGAGTTAAATTTGCCCGTCCGGACACCTCCAGCTAGTCTCTCATTGGTTCTCCCTATTTCTGTTCATCTTCCGCAGAAATTGGAAAATGGGCCAAACAGGAGGTTAAAGGCGCTGACTCTCCAAGTGGGGAGAGTGTTAGTAAAGCGTCTGGAATGTTGCACCCGAGTACCAGGGTACGAAAACTGAGACATATTTGAACATGTCTCCGGTTCACATGGTGGATCATACTCTGGGTTCCACATGCATGTTTTAGCTGAAGGAAGAATACCTTAAACCTGGAGAGTTGAGACCCGTGGAATGGGTACCATGCAATATGACTTCAAAGGGTCTTCATTTGCTCACCGAACCTCTCCAATCCTATCACTGTTGCGTTTATGCCCCTGTACACATGCTTGATTCTCTTTCGGAGACATAGCAATCCATAGGTTTTAAGATACTTACTAGTCAGGTACATTCTTAGGCGTTTAATATGTGGTGTTGAGTCCATTTCGTTGAGCAAGGAGTAGCTCTTGTCTATTCCATATTTTGCTTAAGGAACTTTATCTGTGCTCATTTCAATCTCTGGTTTTATGCAGCACCCCAACTCACCTTTACCCTTAAGCAAGCATAAGTTGGTTTTCTAAATTTGAGACCCTGTTCTGTTCTGTAATTCAGTTCCTGTGGAGCCAAGTTTACATTCCGTGTATTACTGATATCTTATGATGTTTCTTTTTCTGTGTGACTTATTTCAGTTAGAATCATCATACTTGAATCCACTCATTGTGCTGCTAAGGGCCTGATGACATAGATTTCATGGCTGAGTGATATTGCTTTGTAAGTAAATACCACAACTTCTTTATCCATTTTTCACTTTCTGCGATGTTGAACTTGTACTGTAAACGAGGTTCTTGTAAACAGAGGCATTCTAAACTTTGGGGTGGCTGTGTCTTTTTGATTTTAATTTCCCTAAGCTATAGGACCATAAGTGGAAGTGCCCTAGGCTCTGTTGCTTTGTTTTTTAGATGTTTCAGGAAACACCATACACTTCTCCCGAGTGTCTGTTGGCAATTTACATCCCGCCCATCAGCATAACAAGGCTCCCAGTTCTCCATGGCCTGTCCTGCCTTTCTGGATTTTACACTTTTTTCAGATGGCCCTTTTGACCGGGGGGAAGTGAGACTTCATTGTAGTGCAGATTTCCTTTGCAAGCTTGCTTGGTTGGCCAAAAAGGGCGTATGCGTTTTTTCCTGAATATATTCAGGAAAAAACGCATACGCCCTTTTTGGCCAAGTGCATCATTGTGGACGTTCTGCCTCTTTTCCTATGCTTTCAATGCAATTCCAGTCTACCTCCTGAAATCGGTTTCCTGCAATTCTGCCCCGCTTTCAAGTCCTCTTGGCAGCCTTACTTCAGTATATTTTTGGACGATAGCTGTCATTTATAACTCTGCAGGTTTGTGAATTACAGTGCCCCTGAGCTCCTTTCTTCAACTCGCTTTCTTTTGAGCTGGCCGCAACACCGCAGGATGGCTTCAGGCCCTAATCTGGTTCCGGAACGGCACGCTGAGCCTTTGGTTAATTCCTCTTCCTGGTGGGAAATGAGAGTTAAATTTGCCCGTCCAGACACCTCCAGCTAGTCTCTCATTGGTTCTCCCTATTCCTGTTCATCTTGCGCAGAAATTGCAAACTGGGCCAAACAGGAGGTTAAAGGCACTGACTCTCCAAGTCGGGAGAGTGTTAGTAAAGCGTCTGGAATGTTGCACCCGAGTACCAGGGTACGAAAACTGAGACATATTTGAACACGTCTCCCGATCACATGGTTGATCATACTCTAGGTTCCACATGCATGTTTTAGCTGAAGGAAGAATACCTTAAACCTGGGTAGTTGAAACCCGTGGAATGGGTACCATGCAATATGACTTCAAAGGGTCTTCATTTGCTCACCGAACCTCTCCAATCCTATCACTGCTGCGTTTATGCCCCTGTACACATGCTTGATTCTCTTTCGGAGACATAGCAATCCATAGGTTTTAAGATACTTACTAGTCAGGTACATTCTTAGGCGTTTAATATGTGGTGTTGAGTCCATTTCGTTGAGCAAGGAGTAGCTCTTGTCTATTCCATATTTTGCTTAAGGAACTTTATTTGTGCTCATTTCAATCTCTGGTTTTATGCAGCACCCCAACTCACCTTTACCCTTAAGCAAGCATAAGTTGGTTTTCTAAATTTGAGACCCTGTTCTGTTCTGTAATTCAGTTCCTGTGTAGCCAAGTTTACATTCCGTGTATTACTGATATCTTATGATGTTTCTTTTTCTGTGTGACTTATTTCAGTTAGAATCATCATACCTGAATCCACTCATTGTGCTGCTAAGGGCCTGATGACATAGATTTCATGGCTGAGTGATATTGCTTTGTAAGTAAATACCACAACTTCTTTATCCATTTTTCACTTTCTGCGATGTTGAACTTGTACTGTAAACGAGGTTCTTGTAAACAGAGGCATTCCAAACTTTGGGGTGGCTGTGTCTTTTTGATTTTAATTTCCCTAAGCTATAGGACCATAAGTGGAAGTGCCCTAGGCTCTGTTGCTTTGTTTTTTAGATGTTTCAGGAAACACCATACACTTCTCCCGAGTGTCTGTTGGCAATTTACATCCCGCCCATCAGCATAACAAGGCTCCCAGTTCTCCATGGCCTGTCCTGCCTTTCTGGATTTTACACTTTTTTCAGATGGCCCTTTAGACCGGGGGGAAGTGAGACTTCATTGTAGTGCAGATTTCCTTTGCAAGCTTGCTTGGTTGGCCAAAAAGAGCGTATGCGTTTTTTCCTGAATATATTCAGGAAAAAACGCATACGCCCTTTTTGGCCAAGTGCATCATTGTGGACGTTCTGCCTCTTTTCCTATGCTTTCAATGCAATTCCAGTCTACCTCCTGAAATCGGTTTCCTGCAATTCTGCCCCGCTTTCAAGTCCTCTTGGCAGCCTTACTTCAGTATATTTTTGGACGATAGCTGTCATTTATAAGTCTGCAGGTTTGTGAATTACAGTGCCCCTGAGCTCCTTTCTTCAACTCGCTTTCTTGTGACCTGGCCGCAACACCGCAGGATGGCTTCAGGCCCTAATCTGGTTCCGGCACGGCACGCTGAGCCTTTGGTTAATTCCTCTTCCTGGTGGGAAATGAGAGTTAAATTTGCCCGTCCAGACACCTCCAGCTAGTCTCTCATTGGTTCTCGCTATTCCTGTTCATCTTCCGCAGAAATTGCAAACTGGGCCAAACAGGAGGTTAAAGGGACTGACTCTCCAAGTCGGGAGGGTGTTAGTAAAGCGTCTGGAATGTTGCACCCGAGTACCAGGGTACGAAAACTGAGACATATTTGAACACGTTTCCCGATCACATGGTTGATCATACTCTAGGTTCCACATGCATGTTTTAGCTGAAGGAAGAATCCCTGAAACCTGGAGAGTTGAGACCCGTGGAATGGGTACCATGCAATATGACTTCAAAGGGTCTGTGTTTGCTCACCGAACCTCTCCAATCCTATCACTGCTGCATTTATGCCCCTGGACACACGCTTGATTCTCTTTTGGAGATATAGCAATCCATAGGTTTTAAGATACTTACTAGTCAGGTACATTCTTAGGCGATTAATATGGGGTGTTGAGTCCATTTCGTTGAGCAAGGAGTAGCTCTTGTCTATTCCATATTTGGCTTAAGGAACTTTATCTGTGCTCATTTCAATCTCTGGTTTTATGCAGCACCCCAACTCACCTTTCCCCTTAAGCAAGCATAAGTTGGTTTTCTAAATTTGAGACCCTGTTCTGTTCTGTAATTCAGTTCCTGTGTAGCCAAGTTTACATTCCGTGTATTACTGATATCTTATGATGTTTCTTTTTCTGTGTGACTTATTTCAGTTAGAATCATCATACCTGAATCCACTCATTGTGCTGCTGAGGGCCTGATGACATAGATTTCATTGCTGAGTGATATTGCTTTGTAAGTAAATACCACAACTTCTTTATCCATTTTTCACTTTCTGCGATGTTGAACTTGTACTGTAAACGAGGTTCTTGTAAACAGAGGCGTTCCAAACTTTGGGGTGGCTGTGTCTTTTTGATTTTAATTTCCCTAAGCTATAGGACCATAAGTGGAAGTGCCCTAGGCTCTGTTGCTTTGTTTTTTAGATGTTTCAGGAAACACCATACACTTCTCCCGAGTGTCTGTTGGCAATTTACATCCCGCCCATCAGCATAACAAGGCTCCCAGTTCTCCATGGCCTGTCCTGCCTTTCTGGATTTTACACTTTTTTCAGATGGCCCTTTTGACCGGGGGGAAGTGAGACTTCATTGTAGTGCAGATTTCCTTTGCAAGCTTGCTTGGTTGGCCAAAAAGGGCGTATGCGTTTTTTCCTGAATATATTCAGGAAAAAACGCATACGCCCTTTTTGGCCAAGTGCATCATTGTGGACGTTCTGCCTCTTTTCCTATGCTTTCAATGCAATTCCAGTCTACCTCCTGAAATCGGTTTCCTGCAATTCTGCCCCGCTTTCAAGTCCTCTTGGCAGCCTTACTTCAGTATATTTTTGGACGATAGCTGTCATTTATAACTCTGCAGGTTTGTGAATTACAGTGCCCCTGAGCTCCTTTCTTCAACTCGCTTTCTTTTGAGCTGGCCGCAACACCGCAGGATGGCTTCAGGCCCTAATCTGGTTCCGGCACGGCATGCTGAACCTTTGGTTATTTCCTCTTCCTGGTGGGAAATGAGAGTTAAATTTGCCCGTCCAGACACCTCCAGCTAGTCTCTCATTTGTTCTCCCTATTTCTGTTCATCTTCCGCAGAAATTGGAAAATGGGCCAAACAGGAGGTTAAAGGCGCTGACTCTCCAAGTGGGGAGAGTGTCAGTAAAGCGTCTGGAATGTTGCACCCGAGTACCAGGGTACGAAAACTGAGACATATTTGAACATGTCTCCGGTTCACATGGTGGATCATACTCTGGGTTCCACATGCATGTTTTAGCTGAAGGAAGAATACCTTAAACCTGGAGAGTTGAGACCCGTGGAATGGGTACCATGCAATATGACTTCAAAGGGTCTTCATTTGCTCACCGAACCTCTCCAATCCTATCACTGCTGCGTTTATGCCCCTGTACACATGCTTGATTCTCTTTCGGAGACATAGCAATCCATAGGTTTTAAGATACTTACTAGTCACGTACATTCTTAGGCGTTTAATATGTGGTGTTGAGTCCATTTCGTTGAGCAAGGAGTAGCTCTTGTCTATTCCATATTTTGCTTAAGGAACTTTATCTGTGCTCATTTCAATCTCTGGTTTTATGCAGCACCCCAACTCACCTTTACCCTTAAGCAAGCATAAGTTGGTTTTCTAAATTTGAGACCCTGTTCTGTTCTGTAATTCAGTTCCTGTGGAGCCAAGTTTACATTCCGTGTATTACTGATATCTTATGATGTTTCTTTTTCTGTGTGACTTATTTCAGTTAGAATCATCATACTTGAATCCACTCATTGTGCTGCTAAGGGCCTGATGACATAGATTTCATGGCTGAGTGATATTGCTTTGTAAGTAAATACCACAACTTCTTTATCCATTTTTCACTTTCTGCGATGTTGAACTTGTACTGTAAACGAGGTTCTTGTAAACAGAGGCATTCCAAACTTTGGGGTGGCTGTGTCTTTTTGATTTTAATTTCCCTAAGCTATAGGACCATAAGTGGAA
Source organism: Pseudorca crassidens (assembly GCF_039906515.1). Lineage (NCBI taxonomy): Eukaryota > Metazoa > Chordata > Mammalia > Artiodactyla > Delphinidae > Pseudorca > Pseudorca crassidens. The sequence continues at coordinate 879,581 of NW_027136331.1, read as the reverse complement.
GTGCCCTAGGCTCTGTTGCTTTGTTTTTTAGATGTTTCAGGAAACACCATACACTTCTCCCGAGTGTCTGTTGGCAATTTACATCCCGCCCATCAGCATAACAAGGCTCTCAGTTCTCCATGGCCTGTCCTGCCTTTCTGGATTTTACACTTTTTTCAGATGGCCCTTTTGACCGGGGGGAAGTGAGACTTCATTGTAGTGCAGATTTCCTTTGCAAGCTTGCTTGGTTGGCCAAAAAGGGCGTATGCGTTTTTTCCTGAATATATTCAGGAAAAAACGCATACGCCCTTTTTGGCCAAGTGCATCATTGTGGACGTTCTGCCTCTTTTCCTATGCTTTCAATGCAATTCCAGTCTACCTCCTGAAATCGGTTTCCTGCAATTCTGCCCCGCTTTCAAGTCCTCTTGGCAGCCTTACTTCAGTATATTTTTGGACGATAGCTGTCATTTATAAGTCTGCAGGTTTGTGAATTACAGTGCCCCTGAGCTCCTTTCTTCAACTCGCTTTCTTGTGACCTGGCCGCAACACCGCAGGATGGCTTCAGGCCCTAATCTGGTTCCGGCATGGCACGCTGAGCCTTTGGTTAATTCCTCTTCCTGGTGGGAAATGAGAGTTAAATTTGCCCGTCCAGACACCTCCAGCTAGTCTCTCATTGGTTCTCGCTATTCCTGTTCATCTTCCGCAGAAATTGCAAACTGGGCCAAACAGGAGGTTAAAGGGACTGACTCTCCAAGTCGGGAGGGTGTTAGTAAAGCATCTGGAATGTTGCACCCGAGTACCAGGGTACGAAAACTGAGACATATTTGAACACGTTTCCCGATCACATGGTTGATCATACTCTAGGTTCCACATGCATGTTTTAGCTGAAGGAAGAATCCCTGAAACCTGGAGAGTTGAGACCCGTGGAATGGGTACCATGCAATATGACTTCAAAGGGTCTTTGTTTGCTCACCGAACCTCTCCAATCCTATCACTGCTGCATTTATGCCCCTGGACACACGCTTGATTCTCTTTTGGAGATATAGCAATCCATAGGTTTTAAGATACTTACTCGTCAGGTACATTCTTAGGCGCTTAATATGGGGTGTTGAGTCCATTTCGTTGAGCAAGGAGTAGCTCTTGTCTATTCCATATTTGGCTTAAGGAACTTTATCTGTGCTCATTTCAATCTCTGGTTTTATGCAGCACCCCAACTCACCTTTCCCCTTAAGCAAGCATAAGTTGGTTTTCTAAATTTGAGACCCTGTTCTGTTCTGTAATTCAGTTCCTGTGTAGCCAAGTTTACATTCCGTGTATTACTGATATCTTATGATGTTTCTTTTTCTGTGTGACTTATTTCAGTTAGAATCATCATACCTGAATCCACTCATTGTGCTGCTAAGGGCCTGATGACATAGATTTCATTGCTGAGTGATATTGCTTTGTAAGTAAATACCACAACTTCTTTATCCATTTTTCACTTTCTGCGATGTTGAACTTGTACTGTAAACGAGGTTCTTGTAAACAGAGGCGTTCCAAACTTTGGGGTGGCTGTGTCTTTTTGATTTTAATTTCCCTAAGCTATAGGACCATAAGTGGAAGTGCCCTAGGCTCTGTTGCTTTGTTTTTTAGATGTTTCAGGAAACACCATACACTTCTCCCGAGTGGCTGTTGGCAATTTACATCCCGCCCATCAGCATAACAAGGCTCCCAGTTCTCCATGGCCTGTCCTGCCTTTCTGGATTTTACACTTTTTTCAGATGGCCCTTTTGACCGGGGGGAAGTGAGACTTCATTGTAGTGCAGATTTCCTTTGCAAGCTTGCTTGGTTGGCCAAAAAGGGCGTATGCGTTTTTTCCTGAATATATTCAGGAAAAAACGCATACGCCCTTTTTGGCCAAGTGCATCATTGTGGACGTTCTGCCTCTTTTCCTATGCTTTCAATGCAATTCCAGTCTACCTCCTGAAATCGGTTTCCTGCAATTCTGCCCCGCTTTCAAGTCCTCTTGGCAGCCTTACTTCAGTATATTTTTGGACGATAGCTGTCATTTATAACTCTGCAGGTTTGTGAATTACAGTGCCCCTGAGCTCCTTTCTTCAACTCGCTTTCTTTTGAGCTGGCCGCAACACCGCAGGATGGCTTCAGGCCCTAATCTGGTTCCGGCACGGCATGCTGAACCTTTGGTTATTTCCTCTTCCTGGTGGGAAATGAGAGTTAAATTTGCCCGTCCGGACACCTCCAGCTAGTCTCTCATTGGTTCTCCCTATTTCTGTTCATCTTCCGCAGAAATTGGAAAATGGGCCAAACAGGAGGTTAAAGGCGCTGACTCTCCAAGTGGGGAGAGTGTTAGTAAAGCGTCTGGAATGTTGCACCCGAGTACCAGGGTACGAAAACTGAGACATATTTGAACATGTCTCCGGTTCACATGGTGGATCATACTCTGGGTTCCACATGCATGTTTTAGCTGAAGGAAGAATACCTTAAACCTGGAGAGTTGAGACCCGTGGAATGGGTACCATGCAATATGACTTCAAAGGGTCTTCATTTGCTCACCGAACCTCTCCAATCCTATCACTGTTGCGTTTATGCCCCTGTACACATGCTTGATTCTCTTTCGGAGACATAGCAATCCATAGGTTTTAAGATACTTACTAGTCAGGTACATTCTTAGGCGTTTAATATGTGGTGTTGAGTCCATTTCGTTGAGCAAGGAGTAGCTCTTGTCTATTCCATATTTTGCTTAAGGAACTTTATCTGTGCTCATTTCAATCTCTGGTTTTATGCAGCACCCCAACTCACCTTTACCCTTAAGCAAGCATAAGTTGGTTTTCTAAATTTGAGACCCTGTTCTGTTCTGTAATTCAGTTCCTGTGGAGCCAAGTTTACATTCCGTGTATTACTGATATCTTATGATGTTTCTTTTTCTGTGTGACTTATTTCAGTTAGAATCATCATACTTGAATCCACTCATTGTGCTGCTAAGGGCCTGATGACATAGATTTCATGGCTGAGTGATATTGCTTTGTAAGTAAATACCACAACTTCTTTATCCATTTTTCACTTTCTGCGATGTTGAACTTGTACTGTAAACGAGGTTCTTGTAAACAGAGGCATTCTAAACTTTGGGGTGGCTGTGTCTTTTTGATTTTAATTTCCCTAAGCTATAGGACCATAAGTGGAAGTGCCCTAGGCTCTGTTGCTTTGTTTTTTAGATGTTTCAGGAAACACCATACACTTCTCCCGAGTGTCTGTTGGCAATTTACATCCCGCCCATCAGCATAACAAGGCTCCCAGTTCTCCATGGCCTGTCCTGCCTTTCTGGATTTTACACTTTTTTCAGATGGCCCTTTTGACCGGGGGGAAGTGAGACTTCATTGTAGTGCAGATTTCCTTTGCAAGCTTGCTTGGTTGGCCAAAAAGGGCGTATGCGTTTTTTCCTGAATATATTCAGGAAAAAACGCATACGCCCTTTTTGGCCAAGTGCATCATTGTGGACGTTCTGCCTCTTTTCCTATGCTTTCAATGCAATTCCAGTCTACCTCCTGAAATCGGTTTCCTGCAATTCTGCCCCGCTTTCAAGTCCTCTTGGCAGCCTTACTTCAGTATATTTTTGGACGATAGCTGTCATTTATAACTCTGCAGGTTTGTGAATTACAGTGCCCCTGAGCTCCTTTCTTCAACTCGCTTTCTTTTGAGCTGGCCGCAACACCGCAGGATGGCTTCAGGCCCTAATCTGGTTCCGGAACGGCACGCTGAGCCTTTGGTTAATTCCTCTTCCTGGTGGGAAATGAGAGTTAAATTTGCCCGTCCAGACACCTCCAGCTAGTCTCTCATTGGTTCTCCCTATTCCTGTTCATCTTGCGCAGAAATTGCAAACTGGGCCAAACAGGAGGTTAAAGGCACTGACTCTCCAAGTCGGGAGAGTGTTAGTAAAGCGTCTGGAATGTTGCACCCGAGTACCAGGGTACGAAAACTGAGACATATTTGAACACGTCTCCCGATCACATGGTTGATCATACTCTAGGTTCCACATGCATGTTTTAGCTGAAGGAAGAATACCTTAAACCTGGGTAGTTGAAACCCGTGGAATGGGTACCATGCAATATGACTTCAAAGGGTCTTCATTTGCTCACCGAACCTCTCCAATCCTATCACTGCTGCGTTTATGCCCCTGTACACATGCTTGATTCTCTTTCGGAGACATAGCAATCCATAGGTTTTAAGATACTTACTAGTCAGGTACATTCTTAGGCGTTTAATATGTGGTGTTGAGTCCATTTCGTTGAGCAAGGAGTAGCTCTTGTCTATTCCATATTTTGCTTAAGGAACTTTATTTGTGCTCATTTCAATCTCTGGTTTTATGCAGCACCCCAACTCACCTTTACCCTTAAGCAAGCATAAGTTGGTTTTCTAAATTTGAGACCCTGTTCTGTTCTGTAATTCAGTTCCTGTGGAGCCAAGTTTACATTCCGTGTATTACTGATATCTTATGATGTTTCTTTTTCTGTGTGACTTATTTCAGTTAGAATCATCATACCTGAATCCACTCATTGTGCTGCTAAGGGCCTGATGACATAGATTTCATGGCTGAGTGATATTGCTTTGTAAGTAAATACCACAACTTCTTTATCCATTTTTCACTTTCTGCGATGTTGAACTTGTACTGTAAACGAGGTTCTTGTAAACAGAGGCATTCCAAACTTTGGGGTGGCTGTGTCTTTTTGATTTTAATTTCCCTAAGCTATAGGACCATAAGTGGAAGTGCCCTAGGCTCTGTTGCTTTGTTTTTTAGATGTTTCAGGAAACACCATACACTTCTCCCGAGTGTCTGTTGGCAATTTACATCCCGCCCATCAGCATAACAAGGCTCCCAGTTCTCCATGGCCTGTCCTGCCTTTCTGGATTTTACACTTTTTTCAGATGGCCCTTTAGACCGGGGGGAAGTGAGACTTCATTGTAGTGCAGATTTCCTTTGCAAGCTTGCTTGGTTGGCCAAAAAGAGCGTATGCGTTTTTTCCTGAATATATTCAGGAAAAAACGCATACGCCCTTTTTGGCCAAGTGCATCATTGTGGACGTTCTGCCTCTTTTCCTATGCTTTCAATGCAATTCCAGTCTACCTCCTGAAATCGGTTTCCTGCAATTCTGCCCCGCTTTCAAGTCCTCTTGGCAGCCTTACTTCAGTATATTTTTGGACGATAGCTGTCATTTATAAGTCTGCAGGTTTGTGAATTACAGTGCCCCTGAGCTCCTTTCTTCAACTCGCTTTCTTGTGACCTGGCCGCAACACCGCAGGATGGCTTCAGGCCCTAATCTGGTTCCGGCACGGCACGCTGAGCCTTTGGTTAATTCCTCTTCCTGGTGGGAAATGAGAGTTAAATTTGCCCGTCCAGACACCTCCAGCTAGTCTCTCATTGGTTCTCGCTATTCCTGTTCATCTTCCGCAGAAATTGCAAACTGGGCCAAACAGGAGGTTAAAGGGACTGACTCTCCAAGTCGGGAGGGTGTTAGTAAAGCGTCTGGAATGTTGCACCCGAGTACCAGGGTACGAAAACTGAGACATATTTGAACACGTTTCCCGATCACATGGTTGATCATACTCTAGGTTCCACATGCATGTTTTAGCTGAAGGAAGAATCCCTGAAACCTGGAGAGTTGAGACCCGTGGAATGGGTACCATGCAATATGACTTCAAAGGGTCTGTGTTTGCTCACCGAACCTCTCCAATCCTATCACTGCTGCATTTATGCCCCTGGACACACGCTTGATTCTCTTTTGGAGATATAGCAATCCATAGGTTTTAAGATACTTACTAGTCAGGTACATTCTTAGGCGATTAATATGGGGTGTTGAGTCCATTTCGTTGAGCAAGGAGTAGCTCTTGTCTATTCCATATTTGGCTTAAGGAACTTTATCTGTGCTCATTTCAATCTCTGGTTTTATGCAGCACCCCAACTCACCTTTCCCCTTAAGCAAGCATAAGTTGGTTTTCTAAATTTGAGACCCTGTTCTGTTCTGTAATTCAGTTCCTGTGTAGCCAAGTTTACATTCCGTGTATTACTGATATCTTATGATGTTTCTTTTTCTGTGTGACTTATTTCAGTTAGAATCATCATACCTGAATCCACTCATTGTGCTGCTGAGGGCCTGATGACATAGATTTCATTGCTGAGTGATATTGCTTTGTAAGTAAATACCACAACTTCTTTATCCATTTTTCACTTTCTGCGATGTTGAACTTGTACTGTAAACGAGGTTCTTGTAAACAGAGGCGTTCCAAACTTTGGGGTGGCTGTGTCTTTTTGATTTTAATTTCCCTAAGCTATAGGACCATAAGTGGAAGTGCCCTAGGCTCTGTTGCTTTGTTTTTTAGATGTTTCAGGAAACACCATACACTTCTCCCGAGTGTCTGTTGGCAATTTACATCCCGCCCATCAGCATAACAAGGCTCCCAGTTCTCCATGGCCTGTCCTGCCTTTCTGGATTTTACACTTTTTTCAGATGGCCCTTTTGACCGGGGGGAAGTGAGACTTCATTGTAGTGCAGATTTCCTTTGCAAGCTTGCTTGGTTGGCCAAAAAGGGCGTATGCGTTTTTTCCTGAATATATTCAGGAAAAAACGCATACGCCCTTTTTGGCCAAGTGCATCATTGTGGACGTTCTGCCTCTTTTCCTATGCTTTCAATGCAATTCCAGTCTACCTCCTGAAATCGGTTTCCTGCAATTCTGCCCCGCTTTCAAGTCCTCTTGGCAGCCTTACTTCAGTATATTTTTGGACGATAGCTGTCATTTATAACTCTGCAGGTTTGTGAATTACAGTGCCCCTGAGCTCCTTTCTTCAACTCGCTTTCTTTTGAGCTGGCCGCAACACCGCAGGATGGCTTCAGGCCCTAATCTGGTTCCGGCACGGCATGCTGAACCTTTGGTTATTTCCTCTTCCTGGTGGGAAATGAGAGTTAAATTTGCCCGTCCAGACACCTCCAGCTAGTCTCTCATTGGTTCTCCCTATTTCTGTTCATCTTCCGCAGAAATTGGAAAATGGGCCAAACAGGAGGTTAAAGGCGCTGACTCTCCAAGTGGGGAGAGTGTCAGTAAAGCGTCTGGAATGTTGCACCCGAGTACCAGGGTACGAAAACTGAGACATATTTGAACATGTCTCCGGTTCACATGGTGGATCATACTCTGGGTTCCACATGCATGTTTTAGCTGAAGGAAGAATACCTTAAACCTGGAGAGTTGAGACCCGTGGAATGGGTACCATGCAATATGACTTCAAAGGGTCTTCATTTGCTCACCGAACCTCTCCAATCCTATCACTGCTGCGTTTATGCCCCTGTACACATGCTTGATTCTCTTTCGGAGACATAGCAATCCATAGGTTTTAAGATACTTACTAGTCACGTACATTCTTAGGCGTTTAATATGTGGTGTTGAGTCCATTTCGTTGAGCAAGGAGTAGCTCTTGTCTATTCCATATTTTGCTTAAGGAACTTTATCTGTGCTCATTTCAATCTCTGGTTTTATGCAGCACCCCAACTCACCTTTACCCTTAAGCAAGCATAAGTTGGTTTTCTAAATTTGAGACCCTGTTCTGTTCTGTAATTCAGTTCCTGTGGAGCCAAGTTTACATTCCGTGTATTACTGATATCTTATGATGTTTCTTTTTCTGTGTGACTTATTTCAGTTAGAATCATCATACTTGAATCCACTCATTGTGCTGCTAAGGGCCTGATGACATAGATTTCATGGCTGAGTGATATTGCTTTGTAAGTAAATACCACAACTTCTTTATCCATTTTTCACTTTCTGCGATGTTGAACTTGTACTGTAAACGAGGTTCTTGTAAACAGAGGCATTCCAAACTTTGGGGTGGCTGTGTCTTTTTGATTTTAATTTCCCTAAGCTATAGGACCATAAGTGGAAGTGCCCTAGGCTCTGTTGCTTTGTTTTTTAGATGTTTCAGGAAACACCATACACTTCTCCCGAGTGTCTGTTGGCAATTTACATCCCGCCCATCAGCATAACAAGGCTCTCAGTTCTCCATGGCCTGTCCTGCCTTTCTGGATTTTACACTTTTTTCAGATGGCCCTTTTGACCGGGGGGAAGTGAGACTTCATTGTAGTGCAGATTTCCTTTGCAAGCTTGCTTGGTTGGCCAAAAAGGGCGTATGCGTTTTTTCCTGAATATATTCAGGAAAAAACGCATACGCCCTTTTTGGCCAAGTGCATCATTGTGGACGTTCTGCCTCTTTTCCTATGCTTTCAATGCAATTCCAGTCTACCTCCTGAAATCGGTTTCCTGCAATTCTGCCCCGCTTTCAAGTCCTCTTGGCAGCCTTACTTCAGTATATTTTTGGACGATAGCTGTCATTTATAAGTCTGCAGGTTTGTGAATTACAGTGCCCCTGAGCTCCTTTCTTCAACTCGCTTTCTTGTGACCTGGCCGCAACACCGCAGGATGGCTTCAGGCCCTAATCTGGTTCCGGCATGGCACGCTGAGCCTTTGGTTAATTCCTCTTCCTGGTGGGAAATGAGAGTTAAATTTGCCCGTCCAGACACCTCCAGCTAGTCTCTCATTGGTTCTCGCTATTCCTGTTCATCTTCCGCAGAAATTGCAAACTGGGCCAAACAGGAGGTTAAAGGGACTGACTCTCCAAGTCGGGAGGGTGTTAGTAAAGCATCTGGAATGTTGCACCCGAGTACCAGGGTACGAAAACTGAGACATATTTGAACACGTTTCCCGATCACATGGTTGATCATACTCTAGGTTCCACATGCATGTTTTAGCTGAAGGAAGAATCCCTGAAACCTGGAGAGTTGAGACCCGTGGAATGGGTACCATGCAATATGACTTCAAAGGGTCTTTGTTTGCTCACCGAACCTCTCCAATCCTATCACTGCTGCATTTATGCCCCTGGACACACGCTTGATTCTCTTTTGGAGATATAGCAATCCATAGGTTTTAAGATACTTACTCGTCAGGTACATTCTTAGGCGCTTAATATGGGGTGTTGAGTCCATTTCGTTGAGCAAGGAGTAGCTCTTGTCTATTCCATATTTGGCTTAAGGAACTTTATCTGTGCTCATTTCAATCTCTGGTTTTATGCAGCACCCCAACTCACCTTTCCCCTTAAGCAAGCATAAGTTGGTTTTCTAAATTTGAGACCCTGTTCTGTTCTGTAATTCAGTTCCTGTGTAGCCAAGTTTACATTCCGTGTATTACTGATATCTTATGATGTTTCTTTTTCTGTGTGACTTATTTCAGTTAGAATCATCATACCTGAATCCACTCATTGTGCTGCTAAGGGCCTGATGACATAGATTTCATTGCTGAGTGATATTGCTTTGTAAGTAAATACCACAACTTCTTTATCCATTTTTCACTTTCTGCGATGTTGAACTTGTACTGTAAACGAGGTTCTTGTAAACAGAGGCGTTCCAAACTTTGGGGTGGCTGTGTCTTTTTGATTTTAATTTCCCTAAGCTATAGGACCATAAGTGGAAGTGCCCTAGGCTCTGTTGCTTTGTTTTTTAGATGTTTCAGGAAACACCATACACTTCTCCCGAGTGTCTGTTGGCAATTTACATCCCGCCCATCAGCATAACAAGGCTCCCAGTTCTCCATGGCCTGTCCTGCCTTTCTGGATTTTACACTTTTTTCAGATGGCCCTTTTGACCGGGGGGAAGTGAGACTTCATTGTAGTGCAGATTTCCTTTGCAAGCTTGCTTGGTTGGCCAAAAAGGGCGTATGCGTTTTTTCCTGAATATATTCAGGAAAAAACGCATACGCCCTTTTTGGCCAAGTGCATCATTGTGGACGTTCTGCCTCTTTTCCTATGCTTTCAATGCAATTCCAGTCTACCTCCTGAAATCGGTTTCCTGCAATTCTGCCCCGCTTTCAAGTCCTCTTGGCAGCCTTACTTCAGTATATTTTTGGACGATAGCTGTCATTTATAAGTCTGCAGGTTTGTGAATTACAGTGCCCCTGAGCTCCTTTCTTCAACTCGCTTTCTTGTGACCTGGCCGCAACACCGCAGGATGGCTTCAGGCCCTAATCTGGTTCCGGCATGGCACGCTGAGCCTTTGGTTAATTCCTCTTCCTGGTGGGAAATGAGAGTTAAATTTGCCCGTCCAGACACCTCCAGCTAGTCTCTCATTGGTTCTCGCTATTCCTGTTCATCTTCCGCAGAAATTGCAAACTGGGCCAAACAGGAGGTTAAAGGGACTGACTCTCCAAGTCGGGAGGGTGTTAGTAAAGCATCTGGAATGTTGCACCCGAGTACCAGGGTACGAAAACTGAGACATATTTGAACACGTTTCCCGATCACATGGTTGATCATACTCTAGGTTCCACATGCATGTTTTAGCTGAAGGAAGAATCCCTGAAACCTAGAGAGTTGAGACCCGTGGAATGGGTACCATGCAATATGACTTCAAAGGGTCTTTGTTTGCTCACCGAACCTCTCCAATCCTATCACTGCTGCATTTATGCCCCTGGACACACGCTTGATTCTCTTTTGGAGATATAGCAATCCATAGGTTTTAAGATACTTACTCGTCAGGTACATTCTTAGGCGCTTAATATGGGGTGTTGAGTCCATTTCGTTGAGCAAGGAGTAGCTCTTGTCTATTCCATATTTGGCTTAAGGAACTTTATCTGTGCTCATTTCAATCTCTGGTTTTATGCAGCACCCCAACTCACCTTTCCCCTTAAGCAAGCATAAGTTGGTTTTCTAAATTTGAGACCCTGTTCTGTTCTGTAATTCAGTTCCTGTGTAGCCAAGTTTACATTCCGTGTATTACTGATATCTTATGATGTTTCTTTTTCTGTGTGACTTATTTCAGTTAGAATCATCATACCTGAATCCACTCATTGTGCTGCTAAGGGCCTGATGACATAGATTTCATTGCTGAGTGATATTGCTTTGTAAGTAAATACCACAACTTCTTTATCCATTTTTCACTTTCTGCGATGTTGAACTTGTACTGTAAACGAGGTTCTTGTAAACAGAGGCGTTCCAAACTTTGGGGTGGCTGTGTCTTTTTGATTTTAATTTCCCTAAGCTATAGGACCATAAGTGGAAGTGCCCTAGGCTCTGTTGCTTTGTTTTTTAGATGTTTCAGGAAACACCATACACTTCTCCCGAGTGGCTGTTGGCAATTTACATCCCGCCCATCAGCATAACAAGGCTCCCAGTTCTCCATGGCCTGTCCTGCCTTTCTGGATTTTACACTTTTTTCAGATGGCCCTTTTGACCGGGGGGAAGTGAGACTTCATTGTAGTGCAGATTTCCTTTGCAAGCTTGCTTGGTTGGCCAAAAAGGGCGTATGCGTTTTTTCCTGAATATATTCAGGAAAAAACGCATACGCCCTTTTTGGCCAAGTGCATCATTGTGGACGTTCTGCCTCTTTTCCTATGCTTTCAATGCAATTCCAGTCTACCTCCTGAAATCGGTTTCCTGCAATTCTGCCCCGCTTTCAAGTCCTCTTGGCAGCCTTACTTCAGTATATTTTTGGACGATAGCTGTCATTTATAACTCTGCAGGTTTGTGAATTACAGTGCCCCTGAGCTCCTTTCTTCAACTCGCTTTCTTTTGAGCTGGCCGCAACACCGCAGGATGGCTTCAGGCCCTAATCTGGTTCCGGAACGGCACGCTGAGCCTTTGGTTAATTCCTCTTCCTGGTGGGAAATGAGAGTTAAATTTGCCCGTCCAGACACCTCCAGCTAGTCTCTCATTGGTTCTCCCTATTCCTGTTCATCTTGCGCAGAAATTGCAAACTGGGCCAAACAGGAGGTTAAAGGCACTGACTCTCCAAGTCGGGAGAGTGTTAGTAAAGCGTCTGGAATGTTGCACCCGAGTACCAGGGTACGAAAACTGAGACATATTTGAACACGTCTCCCGATCACATGGTTGATCATACTCTAGGTTCCACATGCATGTTTTAGCTGAAGGAAGAATACCTTAAACCTGGGTAGTTGAAACCCGTGGAATGGGTACCATGCAATATGACTTCAAAGGGTCTTCATTTGCTCACCGAACCTCTCCAATCCTATCACTGCTGCGTTTATGCCCCTGTACACATGCTTGATTCTCTTTCGGAGACATAGCAATCCATAGGTTTTAAGATACTTACTAGTCAGGTACATTCTTAGGCGTTTAATATGTGGTGTTGAGTCCATTTCGTTGAGCAAGGAGTAGCTCTTGTCTATTCCATATTTTGCTTAAGGAACTTTATCTGTGCTCATTTCAATCTCTGGTTTTATGCAGCACCCCAACTCACCTTTCCCCTTAAGCAAGCATAAGTTGGTTTTCTAAATTTGAGACCCTGTTCTGTTCTGTAATTCAGTTCCTGTGTAGCCAAGTTTACATTCCGTGTATTACTGATATCTTATGATGTTTCTTTTTCTGTGTGACTTATTTCAGTTAGAATCATCATACTGAATCCACTCATTGTGCTGCTAAGGGCCTGATGACATAGATTTCATGGCTGAGTGATATTGCTTTGTAAGTAAATACCACAACTTCTTTATCCATTTTTCACTTTCTGCGATGTTGAACTTGTACTGTAAACGAGGTTCTTGTAAACAGAGGCATTCCAAACTTTGGGGTGGCTGTGTCTTTTTGATTTTAATTTCCCTAAGCTATAGGACCATAAGTGGAAGTGCCCTAGGCTCTGTTGCTTTGTTTTTTAGATGTTTCAGGAAACACCATACACTTCTCCCGAGTGTCTGTTGGCAATTTACATCCCGCCCATCAGCATAACAAGGCTCCCAGTTCTCCATGGCCTGTCCTGCCTTTCTGGATTTTACACTTTTTTCAGATGGCCCTTTTGACCGGGGGGAAGTGAGACTTCATTGTAGTGCAGATTTCCTTTGCAAGCTTGCTTGGTTGGCCAAAAAGGGCATATGCGTTTTTTCCTGAATATATTCAGGAAAAAACGCATACGCCCTTTTTGGCCAAGTGCATCATTGTGGACGTTCTGCCTCTTTTCCTATGCTTTCAATGCAATTCCAGTCTACCTCCTGAAATCGGTTTCCTGCAATTCTGCCCCGCTTTCAAGTCCTCTTGGCAGCCTTACTTCAGTATATTTTTGGACGATAGCTGTCATTTATAACTCTGCAGGTTTGTGCATTACAGTGCCCCTGAGCTCCTTTCTTCAACTCGCTTTCTTGTGACCTGGCCGCAACACCGCAAGATGGCTTCAGGCCCTAATCTGGTTCCGGCATGGCACGCTGAGCCTTTGGTTAATTCCTCTTCCTGGTGGGAAATGAGAGTTAAATTTGCCCGTCCAGACACCTCCAGCTAGTCTCTCATTGGTTCTCACTATTCCTGTTCATCTTCCGCAGAAATTGCAAACTGGGCCAAACAGGAGGTTAAAGGGACTGACTCTCCAAGTCGGGAGGGTGTTAGTAAAGCATCTGGAATGTTGCACCCGAGTACCAGGGTACGAAAACTGAGACATATTTGAACACGTTTCCCGATCACATGGTTGATCATACTCTAGGTTCCACATGCATGTTTTAGCTGAAGGAAGAATCCCTGAAACCTGGAGAGTTGAGACCCGTGGAATGGGTACCATGCAATATGACTGCAAAGGGTCTGTGTTTGCTCACCGAACCTCTCCAATCCTATCACTGCTGCATTTATGCCCCTGGACACACGCTTGATTCTCTTTTGGAGATATAGCAATCCATAGGTTTTAAGATACTTACTAGTCAGGTACATTCTTAGGCGCTTAATATGGGGTGTTGAGTCCATTTCGTTGAGCAAGGAGTAGCTCTTGTCTATTCCATATTTGGCTTAAGGAACTTTATCTGTGCTCATTTCAATCTCTGGTTTTATGCAGCACCCCAACTCACCTTTCCCCTTAAGCAAGCATAAGTTGGTTTTCTAAATTTGAGACCCTGTTCTGTTCTGTAATTCAGTTCCTGTGTAGCCAAGTTTACATTCCGTGTATTACTGATATCTTATGATGTTTCTTTTTCTGTGTGACTTATTTCAGTTAGAATCATCATACCTGAATCCACTCATTGTGCTGCTAAGGGCCTGATGACATAGATTTCATTGCTGAGTGATATTGCTTTGTAAGTAAATACCACAACTTCTTTATCCATTTTTCACTTTCTGCGATGTTGAACTTGTACTGTAAACGAGGTTCTTGTAAACAGAGGCGTCCCAATGTTTGGGGTGGCTGTGTCTTTTTGATTTTAATTTCCCTAAGCTATAGGACCATAAGTGGAAGTGCCCTAGGCTCTGTTGCTTTGTTTTTTAGATGTTTCAGGAAACACCATACACTTCTCCCGAGTGTCTGTTGGCAATTTACATCCCGCCCATCAGCATAACAAGGCTCCCAGTTCTCCATGGCCTGTCCTGCCTTTCTGGATTTTACACTTTTTTCAGATGGCCCTTTTGACCGGGGGGAAGTGAGACTTCATTGTAGTGCAGATTTCCTTTGCAAGCTTGCTTGGTTGGCCAAAAAGGGCGTATGCGTTTTTTCCTGAATATATTCAGGAAAAAACGCATACGCCCTTTTTGGCCAAGTGCATCATTGTGGACGTTCTGCCTCTTTTCCTATGCTTTCAATGCAATTCCAGTCTACCTCCTGAAATCGGTTTCCTGCAATTCTGCCCCGCTTTCAAGTCCTCTTGGCAGCCTTACTTCAGTATATTTTTGGACGATAGCTGTCATTTATAAGTCTGCAGGTTTGTGAATTACAGTGCCCCTGAGCTCCTTTCTTCAACTCGCTTTCTTTTGAGCTGGCCGCAACACCGCAGGATGGCTTCAGGCCCTAATCTGGTTCCGGCACGGCATGCTGAACCTTTGGTTATTTCCTCTTCCTGGTGGGAAATGAGAGTTAAATTTGCCCGTCCAGACACCTCCAGCTAGTCTCTCATTGGTTATCCCTATTTCTGTTCATCTTCCGCAGAAATTGCAAACTGGGCCAAACAGGAGGTTAAAGGGACTGACTCTCCAAGTCGGGAGGGTGTTAGTAAAGCGTCTGGAATGTTGCACCCGAGTACCAGGGTATGAAAACTGAGACATATTTGAACATGTCTCCCGTTCACATGGTGGATCATACTCTGGGTTCCACATGCATGTTTTAGCTGAAGGAAGAATACCTTAAACCTGGAGAGTTGAGACCCGTGGAATGGGTACCATGCAATATGACTTCAAAGGGTCTTCATTTGCTCACCGAACCTCTCCAATCCTATCACTGCTGCGTTTATGCCCCTGTACACATGCTTGATTCTCTTTCGGAGACATAGCAATCCATAGGTTTTAAGATACTTACTAGTCAGGTACATTCTTAGGCATTTAATATGTGGTGTTGAATCCATTTCGTTGAGCAAGGAGTAGCTCTTGTCTATTCCATATTTGGCTTAAGGAACTTTATCTGTGCTCATTTCAATCTCTGGTTTTATGCAGCACCCCAACTCACCTTTCCCCTTAAGCAAGCATAAGTTGGTTTTCTAAATTTGAGACCCTGTTCTGTTCTGTAATTCAGTTCCTGTGGAGCCAAGTTTACATTCCGTGTATTACTGATATCTTATGATGTTTCTTTTTCTGTGTGACTTATTTCAGTTAGAATCATCATACCTGAATCCACTCATTGTGCTGCTAAGGGCCTGATGACATAGATTTCATGGCTGAGTGATATTGCTTTGTAAGTAAATACCACAACTTCTTTATCCATTTTTCACTTTCTGCGATGTTGAACTTGTACTGTAAACGAGGTTCTTGTAAACAGAGGCGTTCCAAACTTTGGGGTGGCTGTGTCTTTTTGATTTTAATTTCCCTAAGCTATAGGACCATAAGTGGAAGTGCCCTAGGCTCTGTTGCTTTGTTTTTTAGATGTTTCAGGAAACACCATACACTTCTCCCGAGTGTCTGTTGGGAATTTACATCCCGCCCGTCAGCATAACAAGGCTCCCAGTTCTCCATGGCCTGTCCCGCTTTTCTGGATTTTACACTTTTTTCAGATGGCCCTTTTGACCGGGGGGAAGTGAGACTTCATTGTAGTGCAGATTTCCTTTGCAAGCTTGCTTGGTTGGCCAAAAAGGGCGTATGCGTTTTTCCCAGAATATATTCAGGAAAAAACACATACGCCCTTTTTGGCCAAGTGCATCATTGTGGACGTTCTGCCTCTTTTCCTATGCTTTCAATGCAATTCCAGTCTACCTCCTGAAATCGGTTTCCTGCAATTCTGCCCCGCTTTCAAGTCCTCTTGGCAGCCTTACTTCAGTATATTTTTGGACGATAGCTGTCATTTATAACTCTGCAGTTTTGTGAATTACAGTGCCCCTGAGCTCCTTTCTTCAACTCGCTTTCTTGTGACCTGGCCGCAACACCGCAGGATGGCTTCAGGCCCTAATCTGGTTCCGTCACGGCACGCTGAGCCTTTGGTTAATTCCTCTTCCTCGTGGGAAATGAGAGTTAAATTTGCCCGTCCAGACACCTCCAGCTAGTCTCTCATTGGTTCTCGCTATTCCTGTTCATCTTCCGCAGAAATTGCAAACTGGGCCAAACAGGAGGTTAAAGGGACTGACTCTCCAAGTCGGGAGGGTGTTAGTAAAGCGTCTGGAATGTTGCACCCGAGTACCAGGGTACGAAAACTGAGACATATTTGAACACGTTTCCCGATCACATGGTTGATCATACTCTAGGTTCCACATGCATGTTTTAGCTGAAGGAAGAATCCCTGAAACCTGGAGAGTTGAGACCCGTGGAATGGGTACCATGCAATATGACTTCAAAGGGTCTTTGTTTGCTCACCGAACCTCTCCAATCCTATCACTGCTGCATTTATGCCCCTGGACACATGCTTGATTCTCTTTTGGAGATATAGCAATCCATAGGTTTTAAGATACTTACTAGTCAGGTACATTCTTAGGCGCTTAATATGGGGTGTTGAGTCCATTTCGTTGAGCAAGGAGTAGCTCTTGTCTATTCCATATTTGGCTTAAGGAACTTTATCTGTGCTCATTTCAATCTCTGGTTTTATGCAGCACCCCAACTCACCTTTACCCTTAAGCAAGCATAAGTTGGTTTTCTAAATTTGAGACCGTGTTCTGTTCTGTAATTCAGTTCCTGTGTAGCCAAGTTTACATTCCGTGTATTACTGATATCTTATGATGTTTCTTTTTCTGTGTGACTTATTTCAGTTAGAATCATCATACCTGAATCCACTCATTGTGCTGCTAAGGGCCTGATGACATAGATTTCATTGCTGAGTGATATTGCTTTGTAAGTAAATACCACAACTTCTTTATCCATTTTTCACTTTCTGCGATGTTGAACTTGTACTGTAAACGAGGTTCTTGTAAACAGAGGCGTCCCAAACTTTGGGGTGGCTGTGTCTTTTTGATTTTAATTTCCCTAAGCTATAGGACCATAAGTGGAAGTGCCCTAGGCTCTGTTGCTTTGTTTTTTAGATGTTTCAGGAAACACCATACACTTCTCCCGAGTGTCTGTTGGCAATTTACATCCCGCCCGTCAGCATAACAAGGCTCCCAGTTCTCCATGGGCTGTCCCACCTTTCTGGATTTTACACTTTTTTCAGATGGCCCTTTTGACCGGGGGGAAGTGAGACTTCATTGTAGTGCAGATTTCCTTTGCAAGCTTGCTTGGTTGGCCAAAAAGGGCGTATGCGTTTTTTCCTGAATATATTCAGGAAAAAACGCATACGCCCTTTTTGGCCAAGTGCATCATTGTGGACGTTCTGCCTCTTTTCCTATGCTTTCAATGTAATTCCAGTCTACCTCCTGAAATCGGTTTCCTGCAATTCTGCCCCGCTTTCAAGTCCTCTTGGCAGCCTTACTTCAGTATATTTTTGGACGATAGCTGTCATTTATAAGTCTGCAGGTTTGTGAATTACAGTGCCCCTGAGCTCCTTTCTTCAACTCGCTTTCTTTTGAGCTGGCCGCAACACCGCAGGATGTCTTCAGGCCCTAATCTGGTTCCGGCAGGGCACGCTGAGCCTTTGGTTAATTCCTCTTCCTGGTGGGAAATGAGAGTTAAATTTGCCCGTCCAGACACCTCCAGCTAGTCTCTCATTGGTTCTCGCTATTCCTGTTCATCGTCCGCAGAAATTGCAAACTGGGCCAAACAGGAGGTTAAAGGGACTGACTCTCCAAGTCGGGAGGGTGTTAGTAAAGCGTCTGGAATGTTGCACCCGAGTACCAGGGTACGAAAACTGAGACATATTTGAACACGTTTCCCGATCACATGGTTGATCATACTCTAGGTTCCACATGCATGTTTTAGCTGAAGGAAGAATACCTTAAACCTGGGTAGTTGAAACCCGTGGAATGGGTACCATGCAATATGACTTCAGAGGGTCTTCATTTGCTCACCGAACCTCTCCAATCCTATCACTGCTGCGTTTATGCCCCTGTACACATGCTTGATTCTCTTTCGGAGACATAGTAATCCATAGGTTTTAAGATACTTACTAGTCAGATACATTCTTAGGCGTTTAATATGCGGTGTTGAGTCCATTTCGTTGAGCAAGGAGTAGCTCTTGTCTATTCCATATTTGGCTTAAGGAACTTTATCTGTGCTCATTTCAATCTCTGGTTTTATGCAGCACCCCAACTCACCTTTCCCCTTAAGCAAGCATAAGTTGGTTTTCTAAATTTGAGACCCTGTTCTGTTCTGTAATTCAGTTCCTGTGTAGCCAAGTTTACATTCCGTGTATTACTGATATCTTATGATGTTTCTTTTTCTGTGTGACTTATTTCAGTTAGAATCATCATACCTGAATCCACTCATTGTGCTGCTAAGGGCCTGATGACATAGATTTCATTGCTGAGTGATATTGCTTTGTAAGTAAATACCACAACTTCTTTATCCATTTTTCACTTTCTGCGATGTTGAACTTGTACTGTAAACGAGGTTCTTGTAAACAGAGGCGTCCCAATGTTTGGGGTGGCTGTGTCTTTTTGATTTTAATTTCCCTAAGCTATAGGACCATAAGTGGAAGTGCCCTAGGCTCTGTTGCTTTGTTTTTTAGATGTTTCAGGAAACACCATACACTTCTCCTGAGTGTCTGCTGGAAATTTTCATCCCGCCCATCAGCATAACAAGGCTCCCAGTTCTCCATGGCCTGTCCTGCCTTTCTGGATTTTACACTTTTTTCAGATGGCCCTTTTGACCGGGGGGAAGTGAGACTTCATTGTAGTGCAGATTTCCTTTGCAAGCTTGCTTGGTTGGCCAAAAAGGGCGTATGCGTTTTTTCCTGAATATATTCAGGAAAAAACGCATACGCCCTTTTTGGCCAAGTGCATCATTGTGGACGTTCTGCCTCTTTTCCTATGCTTTCAATGCAATTCCAGTCTGCCTCCTGAAATCGGTTTCCTGCAATTCTGCCCCGCTTTCAAGTCCTCTTGGCAGCCTTACTTCAGTATATTTTTGGACGATAGCTGTCATTTATAAGTCTGCAGGTTTGTGAATTACAGTGCCCCTGAGCTCCTTTCTTCAACTTGCTTTCTTGTGACCTGGCCGCAACAACGCAGGATGGCTTCAGGCCCTAATCTGGTTCCGGCACGGCACGCTGAGCCTTTGGTTAATTCCTCTTCCTGGTGGGAAATGAGAGTTAAATTTGCCCGTCCAGACACCTCCAGCTAGTCTCTCATTGGTTCTCGCTATTCCTGTTCATCTTCCGCAGAAATTGCAAACTGGGCCAAACAGGAGGTTAAAGGGACTGACTCTCCAAGTCGGGAGGGTGTTAGTAAAGCGTCTGGAATGTTGCACCCGAGTACCAGGTTACGAGAACTGAGACATATTTGAACACGTTTCCCGATCACATGGTTGATCATACTCTAGGTTCCACATGCATGTTTTAGCTGAAGGAAGAATACCTTAAACCTGGGTAGTTGAAACCCGTGGAATGGGTACCATGCAATATGACTTCAAAGGGTCTTTGTTTGCTCACCGAACCTCTCCAATCCTATCACTGCTGCATTTATGCCCCTGGACACACGCTTGATTCTCTTTTGGAGATATAGCAATCCATAGGTTTTAAGATACTTACTAGTCAGGTACATTCTTAGGCATTTAATATGCGGTGTTGAGTCCATTTCGTTGAGCAAGGAGTAGCTCTTGTCTATTCCATATTTGGCTTAAGGAACTTTATCTGTGCTCATTTCAATCTCTGGTTTTATGCAGCACCCCAACTCACCTTTCCCCTTAAGCAAGCATAAGTTGGTTTTCTAAATTTGAGACCCTGTTCTGTTCTGTAATTCAGTTCCTGTGTAGCCAAGTTTACATTCCGTGTATTACTGATATCTTATGATGTTTCTTTTTCTGTGTGACTTATTTCAGTTAGAATCATCATACCTGAATCCACTCATTGTGCTGCTAAGGGCCTGATGACATAGATTTCATTGCTGAGTGATATTGCTTTGTAAGTAAATACCACAACTTCTTTATCCATTTTTCACTTTCTGCGATGTTGAACTTGTACTGTAAACGAGGTTCTTGTAAACAGAGGCGTCCCAAACTTTGGGGTGGCTGTGTCTTTTTGATTTTAATTTCCCTAAGCTATAGGACCATAAGTGGAAGTGCCCTAGGCTCTGTTGCTTTGTTTTTTAGATGTTTCAGGAAACACCATACACTTCTCCCGAGTGTCTGTTGGCAATTTACATCCTGCCCATCAGCATAACAAGGCTTCCAGTTCTCCATGGGCTGTCCCGCCTTTCTGGATTTTACACTTTTTTCAGATGGCCCTTTTGACCGGGGGGAAGTGAGACTTCATTGTAGTGCAGATTTCCTTTGCAAGCTTGCTTGGTTGGCCAAAAAGGGCGTATGCGTTTTTTCCTGAATATATTCAGGAAAAAACGCATACGCCCTTTTTGGCCAAGTGCATCATTGTGGACGTTCTGCCTCTTTTCCTATGCTTTCAATGCAATTCCAGTCTACCTCCTGAAATCGGTTTCCTGCAATTCTGCCCCACTTTCAAGTCCTCTTGGCAGCCTTACTTCAGTATATTTTTGGACGATAGCTGTCATTTATAACTCTGCAGGTTAGTGAATTACAGTGCCCCTGAGCTCCTTTCTTCAACTCGCTTTCTTGTGACCTGGCCGCAACACCGCAGGATGGCTTCAGGCCCTAATCTGGTTCCGGCACGGCACGCTGAGCCTTTGGTTAATTCCTCTTCCTGGTGGGAAATGAGAGTTAAATTTGCCCGTCCAGACACCTCCAGCTAGTCTCTCATTGGTTCTCGCTATTCCTGTTCATCTTCCGCAGAAATTGCAAACTGGGCCAAACAGGAGGTTAAAGGGACTGACTCTCCAAGTCGGGAGAGTGTTAGTAAAGCGTCTGGAATGTTGCACCCGAGTACCAGGGTACGAAAACTGAGACATATTTGAACACGTCTCCCGATCACATGGTTGATCATACTCTAGGTTCCACATGCATGTTTTAGCTGAAGGAAGAATACCTTAAACCTGGGTAGTTGAAACCCGTGGAATGGGTACCATGCAATATGACTTCTAAGGGTATTTGTTTGCTCACCGAACCTCTCCAATCCTATCACTGCTGCGTTTATGCCCCTGTACACATGCTTGATTCTCTTTCGGAGACATAACAATCCATAGGTTTTAAGATACTTACTAGTCAGGTACATTCTTAGGCTTTTAATATGCGGTGTTGAGTCCATTTCGTTGAGCAAGGAGTAGCTCTTGTCTATTCCATATTTGGCTTAAGGAACTTTATCTGTGCTCATTTCAATCTATGGTTTTATGCAGCACCCCAACTCACCTTTCCCCTTAAGCAAGCATAAGTTGGTTTTCTAAATTTGAGACCCTGTTCTGTTCTGTAATTCAGTTCCTGTGTAGCCAAGTTTACATTCCGTGTATTACTGATATCTTATGATGTTTCTTTTTCTGTGTGACTTATTTCAGTTAGAATCATCATACCTCAATCCACTCATTGTGCTGCTAAGGGCCTGATGACATAGATTTCATTGCTGAGTGTTATTGCTTTGTAAGTAAATACCACAACTTCTTTATCCATTTTTCACTTTCTGTGATATTGAACTTGTACGGTAAACGAGGTTCTTGTAAACAGAGGCATCCCAAACTTTGGGGTGGCTGTGTCTTTTTGATTTTAATTTCCCTAAGCTATAGGACCATAAGTGGAAGTGCCCTAGGCTCTGTTGCTTTGTTTTTTAGATGTTTCAGGAAACACCATACACTTCTCCCGAGTGTCTGTTGGCAATTTACATCCCGCCCATCAGCATAACAAGGCTCCCAGTTCTCCATGGCCTGTCCTGCCTTTCTGGATTTTACACTTTTTTCAGATGGCCCTTTTGACCGGGGGGAAGTGAGACTTCATTGTAGTGCAGATTTCCTTTGCAAGCTTGCTTGGTTGGCCAAAAAGGGCGTATGCGTTTTTTCCTGAATATATTCAGGAAAAAACGCATACGCCCTTTTTGGCCAAGTGCATCATTGTGGACGTTCTGCCTCTTTTCCTATGCTTTCAATGCAATTCCAGTCTACCTCCTGAAATCGGTTTCCTGCAATTCTGCCCCGCTTTCAAGTCCTCTTGGCAGCCTTACTTCAGTATATTTTTGGACGATAGCTGTCATTTATAACTCTGCAGGTTTGTGAATTACAGTGCCCCTGAGCTCCTTTCTTCAACTCGCTTTCTTGTGACCTGGCCGCAACACCGCAGGATGGCTTCAGGCCCTAATCTGGTTCCGGCACGGCACGCTGAGCCTTTGGTTAATTCCTCTTCCTGGTGGGAAATGAGAGTTAAATTTGCCCGTCCAGACACCTCCAGCTAGTCTCTCATTGGTTCTCGCTATTCCTGTTCATCTTCCGCAGAAATTGCAAACTGGGCCAAACAGGAGGTTAAAGGGACTGACTCTCCAAGTCGGGAGGGTGTTAGTAAAGCGTCTGGAATGTTGCACCCGAGTACCAGGGTACGAAAACTGAGACATATTTGAACACGTTTCCCGATCACATGGTTGATCATACTCTAGGTTCCACATGCATGTTTTAGCTGAAGGAAGAATCCCTGAAACCTGGAGAGTTGAGACCCGTGGAATGGGTACCATGCAATATGACTTCAAAGGGTCTTCATTTGCTCACCGAACCTCTCCAATCCTATCACTGCTGCGTTTATGCCCCTGTACACATGCTTGATTCTCTTTCGGAGACATAGCAATCCATAGGTTTTAAGATACTTACTAGTCAGGTACATTCTTAGGCATTTAATATGCGGTGTTGAGTCCATTTCGTTGAGCAAGGAGTAGCTCTTGTCTATTCCATATTTGGCTTAAGGAACTTTATCTGTGCTCATTTCAATCTCTGGTTTTATGCAGCACCCCAACTCACCTTTACCCTTAAGCAAGCATAAGTTGGTTTTCTAAATTTGAGACCCTGTTCTGTTCTGTAATTCAGTTCCTGTGTAGCCAAGTTTACATTCCGTGTATTACTGATATCTTATGATGTTTCTTTTTCTGTGTGACTTATTTCAGTTAGAATCATCATACCTGAATCCACTCATTGTGCTGCTAAGGGCCTGATGACATAGATTTCATTGCTGAGTGATATTGCTTTGTAAGTAAATACCACAACTTCTTTATCCATTTTTCACTTTCTGCGATGTTGAACTTGTACGGTAAACGAGGTTCTTGTAAACAGAGGCGTCCCAAACTTTGGGGTGGCTGTGTCTTTTTGATTTTAATTTCCCTAAGCTATAGGACCATAAGTGGAAGTGCCCTAGGCTCTGTTGCTTTGTTTTTTAGATGTTTCAGGAAACACCATACACTTCTCCCGAGTGTCTGTTGGCAATTTACATCCCGCCCATCAGCATAACAAGGCTCCCAGTTCTCCATGGCCTGTCCTGCCTTTCTGGATTTTACACTTTTTTCAGATGGCCCTTTTGACCGGGGGGAAGTGAGACTTCATTGTAGTGCAGATTTCCTTTGCAAGCTTGCTTGGTTGGCCAAAAAGGGCGTATGTGTTTTTTCCTGAATATATTCAGGAAAAAACGCATACGCCCTTTTTGGCCAAGTGCATCATTGTGGACGTTCTGCCTCTTTTCCTATGCTTTCAATGCAATTCCAGTCTACCTCCTGAAATCGGTTTCCTGCAATTCTGCCCCGCTTTCAAGTCCTCTTGGCAGCCTTACTTCAGTATATTTTTGGACGATAGCTGTCATTTATAACTCTGCAGGTTTGTGAATTACAGTGCCCCTGAGCTCCTTTCTTCAACTCGCTTTCTTTTGAGCTGGCCGCAACACCGCAGGATGGCTTCAGGCCCTAATCTGGTTCCGGCACGGCATGCTGAGCCTTTGGTTAATTCCTCTTCCTGGTGGGAAATGAGAGTTAAATTTGCCCGTCCAGACACCTCCAGCTAGTCTCTCATTGGTTCTCGCTATTCCTGTTCATCTTCCGCAGAAATTGCAAACTGGGCCAAACAGGAGGTTAAAGGGACTGACTCTCCAAGTCGGGAGGGTGTTAGTAAAGCGTCTGGAATGTTGCACCCGAGTACCAGGGTACGAAAACTGAGACATATTTGAACACGTCTCCCGATCACATGGTTGATCATACTCTAGGTTCCACATGCATGTTTTAGCTGAAGGAAGAATACCTTAAACCTGGGTAGTTGAAACCCGTGGAATGGGTACCATGCAATATGACTTCAAAGGGTCTTCATTTGCTCACCGAACCTCTCCAATCCTATCACTGCTGCGTTTATGCCCCTGTACACATGCTTGATTCTCTTTCGGAGACATAGCAATCCATAGGTTTTAAGATACTTACTAGTCAGGTACATTCTTAGGCGTTTAATATGCGGTGTTGAGTCCATTTCGTTGAGCAAGGAGTAGCTCTTGTCTATTCCATATTTGGCTTAAGGAACTTTATCTGTGCTCATTTCAATCTCTGGTTTTATGCAGCACCCCAACTCACCTTTACCCTTAAGCAAGCATAAGTTGGTTTTCTAAATTTGAGACCCTGTTCTGTTCTGTAATTCAGTTCCTGTGTAGCCAAGTTTACATTCCGTGTATTACTGATATCTTATGATGTTTCTTTTTCTGTGTGACTTATTTCAGTTAGAATCATCATACCTGAATCCACTCATTGTGCTGCTAAGGGCCTGATGACATAGATTTCATTGCTGAGTGATATTGCTTTGTAAGTAAATACCACAACTTCTTTATCCATTTTTCACTTTCTGCGATGTTGAACTTGTACGGTAAACGAGGTTCTTGTAAACAGAGGCGTCCCAAACTTTGGGGTGGCTGTGTCTTTTTGATTTTAATTTCCCTAAGCTATAGGACCATAAGTGGAAGTGCCCTAGGCTCTGTTGCTTTGTTTTTTAGATGTTTCAGGAAACACCATACACTTCTCCCGAGTGTCTGTTGGCAATTTACATCCCGCCCATCAGCATAACAAGGCTCCCAGTTCTCCATGGCCTGTCCTGCCTTTCTGGATTTTACACTTTTTTCAGATGGCCCTTTTGACCGGGGGGAAGTGAGACTTCATTGTAGTGCAGATTTCCTTTGCAAGCTTGCTTGGTTGGCCAAAAAGGGCGTATGCGTTTTTTCCTGAATATATTCAGGAAAAAACTCATACGCCCTTTTTGGCCAAGTGTATCATGGTGGACGTTCTGCCTCTTTTCCTATGCTTTCAATGCAATTCCAGTCTGCCTCCTGAAATCGGTTTCCTGCAATTCTGCCCCGCTTTCAAGTCCTCTTGGCAGCCTTACTTCAGTATATTTTTGGACGATAGCTGTCATTTATAACTCTGCAGGTTTGTGAATTACAGTGCCCCTGAGCTCCTTTCTTCAACTCGCTTTCTTTTGAGCTGGCCGCAACACCGCAGGATGGCTTCAGGCCCTAATCTGGTTCCGGCACGGCACGCTGAGCCTTTGGTTAATTCCTCTTCCTGGTGGGAAATGAGAGTTAAATTTGCCCGTCCATACACCTTCCAGCTAGTCTCTCATTGGTTCTCACTATTCCTGTTCATCTTCCGCAGAAATTGCAAACTGGGCCAAACAGGAGGTTAAAGGGACTGACTCTCCAAGTCGGGAGGGTGTTAGTAAAGCGTCTGGAATGTTGCACCCGAGTACCAGGGTACGAAAACTGAGACATATTTGAACACGTCTCCCGATCACATGGTTGATCATACTCTAGGTTCCACATGCATGTTTTAGCTGAAGGAAGAATACCTTAAACCTGGGTAGTTGAAACCCGTGGAATGGGTACCATGCAATATGACTTCAAAGGGTCTTCATTTGCTCACCGAACCTCTCCAATCCTATCACTGCTGCGTTTATGCCCCTGTACACATGCTTGATTCTCTTTCGGAGACATAGCAATCCATAGGTTTTAAGATACTTACTAGTCAGGTACATTCTTAGGCGTTTAATATGCGGTGTTGAGTCCATTTCGTTGAGCAAGGAGTAGCTCTTGTCTATTCCATATTTGGCTTAAGGAACTTTATCTGTGCTCATTTCAATCTCTGGTTTTATGCAGCACCCCAACTCACCTTTCCCCTTAAGCAAGCATAAGTTGGTTTTCTAAATTTGAGAACCTGTTCTGTTCTGTAATTCAGTTCCTGTGTAGCCAAGTTTACATTCCGTGTATTACTGATATCTTATGATGTTTCTTTTTCTGTGTGACTTATTTCAGTTAGAATCATCATACCTGAATCCACTCATTGTGCTGCTAAGGGCCTGATGACATAGATTTCATTGCTGAGTGATATTGCTTTGTAAGTAAATACCACAACTTCTTTATCCATTTTTCACTTTCTGCGATGTTGAACTTGTACGGTAAACGAGGTTCTTGTAAACAGAGGCGTCCCAAACTTTGGGGTGGCTGTGTCTTTTTGATTTTAATTTCCCTAAGCTATAGGACCATAAGTGGAAGTGCCCTAGGCTCTGTTGCTTTGTTTTTTAGATGTTTCAGGAAACACCATACACTTCTCCCGAGTGTCTGTTGGCAATTTACATCCCGCCCATCAGCATAACAAGGCTCCCAGTTCTCCATGGCCTGTCCTGCCTTTCTGGATTTTACACTTTTTTCAGATGGCCCTTTTGACCGGGGGGAAGTGAGACTTCATTGTAGTGCAGATTTCCTTTGCAAGCTTGCTTGGTTGGCCAAAAAGGGCGTATGCGTTTTTTCCTGAATATATTCAGGAAAAAACTCATACGCCCTTTTTGGCCAAGTGCATCATGGTGGACGTTCTGCCTCTTTTCCTATGCTTTCAATGCAATTCCAGTCTGCCTCCTGAAATCGGTTTCCTGCAATTCTGCCCCGCTTTCAAGTCCTCTTGGCAGCCTTACTTCAGTATATTTTTGGACGATAGCTGTCATTTATAACTCTGCAGGTTTGTGAATTACAGTGCCCCTGAGCTCCTTTCTTCAACTCGCTTTCTTTTGAGCTGGCCGCAACACCGCAGGATGGCTTCAGGCCCTAATCTGGTTCCGGCACGGCACGCTGAGCCTTTGGTTAATTCCTCTTCCTGGTGGGAAATGAGAGTTAAATTTGCCCGTCCATACACCTTCCAGCTAGTCTCTCATTGGTTCTCACTATTCCTGTTCATCTTCCGCAGAAATTGCAAACTGGGCCAAACAGGAGGTTAAAGGGACTGACTCTCCAAGTCGGGAGGGTGTTAGTAAAGCGTCTGGAATGTTGCACCCGAGTACCAGGGTACGAAAACTGAGACATATTTGAACACGTCTCCCGATCACATGGTTGATCATACTCTAGGTTCCACATGCATGTTTTAGCTGAAGGAAGAATACCTTAAACCTGGGTAGTTGAAACCCGTGGAATGGGTACCATGCAATATGACTTCAAAGGGTCTTCATTTGCTCACCGAACCTCTCCAATCCTATCACTGCTGCGTTTATGCCCCTGTACACATGCTTGATTCTCTTTCGGAGACATAGCAATCCATAGGTTTTAAGATACTTACTAGTCAGGTACATTCTTAGGCGTTTAATATGCGGTGTTGAGTCCATTTCGTTGAGCAAGGAGTAGCTCTTGTCTATTCCATATTTGGCTTAAGGAACTTTATCTGTGCTCATTTCAATCTCTGGTTTTATGCAGCACCCCAACTCACCTTTCCCCTTAAGCAAGCATAAGTTGGTTTTCTAAATTTGAGAACCTGTTCTGTTCTGTAATTCAGTTCCTGTGTAGCCAAGTTTACATTCCGTGTATTACTGATATCTTATGATGTTTCTTTTTCTGTGTGACTTATTTCAGTTAGAATCATCATACCTGAATCCACTCATTGTGCTGCTAAGGGCCTGATGACATAGATTTCATTGCTGATTGATATTGCTTTGTAAGTAAATACCACAACTTCTTTATCCATTTTTCACTTTCTGCGATGTTGAACTTGTACTGTAAACGAGGTTCTTGTAAACAGAGGCGTCCCAAACTTTGGGGTGGCTGTGTCTTTTTGATTTTAATTTCCCTAAGCTATAGGACCATAAGTGGAAGTGCCCTAGGCTCTGTTGCTTTGTTTTTTAGATGTTTCAGGAAACACCATACACTTCTCCCGAGTGTCTGTTGGCAATTTACATCCCGCCCATCAGCATAACAAGGCTCCCAGTTCTCCATGGCCTGTCCTGCCTTTCTGGATTTTACACTTTTTTCAGATGGCCCTTTTGACCGGGGGGAAGTGAGACTTCATTGTAGTGCAGATTTCCTTTGCAAGCTTGCTTGGTTGGCCAGAAAGGGCGTATGCGTTTTTTCCTGAATATATTCAGGAAAAAACGCATACGCCCTTTTTGGCCAAGTGCATCATTGTGGACGTTCTGCCTCTTTTCCTATGCTTTCAATGCAATTCCAGTCTACCTCCTGAAATCGGTTTCCTGCAATTCTGCCCCGCTTTCAAGTCCTCTTGGCAGCCTTACTTCAGTATATTTTTGGACGATAGCTGTCATTTATAACTCTGCAGGTTTGTGAATTACAGTGCCCCTGAGCTCCTTTCTTCAACTCGCTTTCTTTTGAGCTGGCCGCAACACCGCAGGATGGCTTCAGGCCCTAATCTGGTTCCGGCACGGCATGCTGAGCCTTTGGTTAATTCCTCTTCCTGGTGGGAAATGAGAGTTAAATTTGCCCGTCCAGACACCTCCAGCTAGTCTCTCATTGGTTCTCGCTATTCCTGTTCATCTTCCGCAGAAATTGCAAACTGGGCCAAACAGGAGGTTAAAGGGACTGACTCTCCAAGTCGGGAGGGTGTTAGTAAAGCGTCTGGAATGTTGCACCTGAGTACCAGGGTACGAAAACTGAGACATATTTGAACACGTCTCCCGATCACATGGTTGATCATACTCTAGGTTCCACATGCATGTTTTAGCTGAAGGAAGAATACCTTAAACCTGGGTAGTTGAAACCCGTGGAATGGGTACCATGCAATATGACTTCAAAGGGTCTTCATTTGCTCACCGAACCTCTCCAATCCTATCACTGCTGCGTTTATGCCCCTGTACACATGCTTGATTCTCTTTCGGAGACATAGCAATCCATAGGTTTTAAGATACTTACTAGTCAGGTACATTCTTAGGCGTTTAATATGCGGTGTTGAGTCCATTTCGTTGAGCAAGGAGTAGCTCTTGTCTATTCCATATTTGGCTTAAGGAACTTTATCTGTGCTCATTTCAATCTCTGGTTTTATGCAGCACCCCAACTCACCTTTCCCCTTAAGCAAGCATAAGTTGGTTTTCTAAATTTGAGACCCTGTTCTGTTCTGTAATTCAGTTCCTGTGTAGCCAAGTTTACATTCTGTGTATTACTGATATCTTATGATGTTTCTTTTTCTGTGTGACTTATTTCAGTTAGAATCATCATACCTGAATCCACTCATTGTGCTGCTAAGGGCCTGATGACATAGATTTCATTGCTGAGTGATATTGCTTTGTAAGTAAATACCACAACTTCTTTATCCATTTTTCACTTTCTGCGATGTTGAACTTGTACGGTAAACGAGGTTCTTGTAAACAGAGGCGTCCCAAACTTTGGGGTGGCTGTGTCTTTTTGATTTTAATTTCCCTAAGCTATAGGACCATAAGTGGAAGTGCCCTAGGCTCTGTTGCTTTGTTTTTTAGATGTTTCAGGAAACACCATACACTTCTCCCGAGTGTCTGTTGGCAATTTACATCCCGCCCATCAGCATAACAAGGCTCCCAGTTCTCCATGGCCTGTCCTGCCTTTCTGGATTTTACACTTTTTTCAGATGGCCCTTTTGACCGGGGGGAAGTGAGACTTCATTGTAGTGCAGATTTCCTTTGCAAGCTTGCTTGGTTGGCCAAAAAGGGCGTATGCGTGTTTTCCTGAATATATTCAGGAAAAAACGCATACGCCCTTTTTGGCCAAGTGCATCATGGTGGACGTTTTGCCTCTTTTCCTATGCTTTCAATGCAATTCCAGTCTGCCTCCTGAAATCGGTTTCCTGCAATTCTGCCCCGCTTTCAAGTCCTCTTGGCAGCCTTACTTCAGTATATTTTTGGACGATAGCTGTCATTTATAACTCTGCAGGTTTGTGAATTACAGTGCCCCTGAGCTCCTTTCTTCAACTCGCTTTCTTTTGAGCTGGCCGCAACACCGCAGGATGGCTTCAGGCCCTAATCTGGTTGCGGCACGGCACGCTGAGCCTTTGGTTAATTCCTCTTCCTGGTGGGAAATGAGAGTTAAATTTGCCCGTCCAGACACCTCCAGCTAGTCTCTCATTGGTTCTCGCTATTCCTGTTCATCTTCCGCAGAAATTGCAAACTGGGCCAAACAGGAGGTTAAAGGGACTGACTCTCCAAGTCGGGAGGGTGTTAGTAAAGCGTCTGGAATGTTGCACCCGAGTACCAGGGTACGAAAACTGAGACATATTTGAACACGTCTCCCGATCACATGGTTGATCATACTCTAGGTTCCACATGCATGTTTTAGCTGAAGGAAGAATACCTTAAACCTGGGTAGTTGAAACCCGTGGAATGGGTACCATGCAATATGACTTCAAAGGGTCTTCATTTGCTCACCGAACCTCTCCAATCCTATCACTGCTGCGTTTATGCCCCTGTACACATGCTTAATTCTCTTTCGGAGACATAGCAATCCATAGGTTTTAAGATACTTACTAGTCAGGTACATTCTTAGGCGTTTATTATGCGGTGTTGAGTCCATTTCGTTGAGCAAGGAGTAGCTCTTGTCTATTCCATATTTGGCTTAAGGAACTTTATCTGTGCTCATTTCAATCTCTGGTTTTATGCAGCACCCCAACTCACCTTTCCCCTTAAGCAAGCATAAGTTGGTTTTCTAAATTTGAGACCCTGTTCTGTTCTGTAATTCAGTTCCTGTGTAGCCAAGTTTACATTCCGTGTATTACTGATATCTTATGATGTTTCTTTTTCTGTGTGACTTATTTCAGTTAGAATCATCATACCTGAATCCACTCATTGTGCTGCTAAGGGCCTGATGACATAGATTTCATTGCTGAGTGATATTGCTTTGTAAGTAAATACCACAACTTCTTTATCCATTTTTCACTTTCTGTGATATTGAACTTGTACGGTAAACGAGGTTCTTGTAAACAGAGGCGTCCCAAACTTTGGGGTGGCTGTGTCTTTTTGATTTTAATTTCCCTAAGCTATAGGACCATAAGTGGAAGTGCCCTAGGCTCTGTTGCTTTGTTTTTTAGATGTTTCAGGAAACACCATACACTTCTCCCGAGTGTCTGTTGGCAATTTACATCCCGCCCATCAGCATAACAAGGCTCCCAGTTCTCCATGGCCTGTCCTGCCTTTCTGGATTTTACACTTTTTTCAGATGGCCCTTTTGACCGGGGGGAAGTGAGACTTCATTGTAGTGCAGATTTCCTTTGCAAGCTTGCTTGGTTGGCCAAAAAGGGCATATGCGTTTTTTCCTGAATATATTCAGGAAAAAACGCATACGCCCTTTTTGGCCAAGTGCATCATTGTGGACGTTCTGCCTCTTTTCCTATGCTTTCAATGCAATTCCAGTCTACCTCCTGAAATCGGTTTCCTGCAATTCTGCCCCGCTTTCAAGTCCTCTTGGCAGCCTTACTTCAGTATATTTTTGGACGATAGCTGTCATTTATAAGTCTGCAGGTTTGTGAATTACAGTGCCCCTGAGCTCCTTTCTTCAACTCGCTTTCTTGTGACCTGGCCGCAACACCGCAAGATGGCTTCAGGCCCTAATCTGGTTCCGGCATGGCACGCTGAGCCTTTGGTTAATTCCTCTTCCTGGTGGGAAATGAGAGTTAAATTTGCCCGTCCAGACACCTCCAGCTAGTCTCTCATTGGTTCTCACTATTCCTGTTCATCTTCCGCAGAAATTGCAAACTGGGCCAAACAGGAGGTTAAAGGGACTGACTCTCCAAGTCGGGAGGGTGTTAGTAAAGCATCTGGAATGTTGCACCCGAGTACCAGGGTACGAAAACTGAGACATATTTGAACACGTTTCCCGATCCCATGGTTGATCATACTCTAGGTTCCACATGCATGTTTTAGCTGAAGGAAGAATCCCTGAAACCTGGAGAGTTGAGACCCGTGGAATGGGTACCATGCAATATGACTTCAAAGGGTCTTTGTTTGCTCACCGAACCTCTCCAATCCTATCACTGCTGCATTTATGCCCCTGGACACACGCTTGATTCTCTTTTGGAGATATAGCAATCCATAGGTTTTAAGATACTTACTAGTCAGGTACATTCTTAGGCGCTTAATATGGGGTGTTGAGTCCATTTCGTTGAGCAAGGAGTAGCTCTTGTCTATTCCATATTTGGCTTAAGGAACTTTATCTGTGCTCATTTCAATCTCTGGTTTTATGCAGCACCCCAACTCACCTTTATCCTTAAGCAAGCATAAGTTGGTTTTCTAAATTTGAGACCGTGTTCTGTTCTGTAATTCAGTTCCTGTGGAGCCAAGTTTATATTCCGTGTATTACTGATATCTTATGATGTTTCTTTTTCTGTGTGACTTATTTCAGTTAGAATCATCATACCTGAATCCACTCATTGTGCTGCTAAGGGCCTGATGACATAGATTTCATTGCTGAGTGATATTGCTTTGTAAGTAAATACCGCAACTTCTTTATCCATTTTTCACTTTCTGCGATGTTGAACTTGTACTGTAAACGAGGTTCTTGTAAACAGAGGCGTTCCAAACTTTGGGGTGGCTGTGTCTTTTTGATTTTAATTTCCCTAAGCTATAGGACCATAAGTGGAAGTGCCCTAGGCTCTGTTGCTTTGTTTTATAGATGTTTCAGGAAACACCATACACTTCTCCCGAGTGTCTGTTGGCAATTTACATCCCGCCCATCAGCATAACAAGGCTCCCAGTTCTCCATGGCCTGTCCTGCCTTTCTGGATTTTACACTTTTTTCAGATGGCCCTTTTGACCGGGGGGAAGTGAGACTTCATTGTAGTGCAGATTTCCTTTGCAAGCTTGCTTGGTTGGCCAAAAAGGGCGTATGCGTTTTTTCCTGAATATATTCAGGAAAAAACGCATACGCCCTTTTTGGCCAAGTGCATCATTGTGGACGTTCTGCCTCTTTTCCTATGCTTTCAATGCAATTCCAGTCTACCTCCTGAAATTGGTTTCCTGCAATTCTGCCCCGCTTTCAAGTCCTCTTGGCAGCCTTACTTCAGTATATTTTTGGACGATAGCTGTCATTTATAACTCTGCAGGTTTGTGAATTACAGTGCCCCTGAGCTCCTTTCTTCAACTCGCTTTCTTTTGAGCTGGCCGCAACACCGCAGGATGGCTTCAGGCCCTAATCTGGTTCCGGCACGGCATGCTGAACCTTTGGTTATTTCCTCTTCCTGGTGGGAAATGAGAGTTAAATTTGCCCGTCCAGACACCTCCAGCTAGTCTCTCATTGGTTATCCCTATTTCTGTTCATCTTCCGCAGAAATTGCAAACTGGGCCAAACAGGAGGTTAAAGGGACTGACTCTCCAAGTCGGGAGGGTGTTAGTAAAGCGTCTGGAATGTTGCACCCGAGTACCAGGGTATGAAAACTGAGACATATTTGAACATGTCTCCCGTTCACATGGTGGATCATACTCTGGGTTCCACATGCATGTTTTAGCTGAAGGAAGAATACCTTAAACCTGGAGAGTTGAGACCCGTGGAATGGGTACCATGCAATATGACTTCAAAGGGTCTTCATTTGCTCACCGAACCTCTCCAATCCTATCACTGCTGCGTTTATGCCCCTGTACACATGCTTGATTCTCTTTCGGAGACATAGCAATCCATAGGTTTTAAGATACTTACTAGTCAGGTACATTCTTAGGCATTTAATATGTGGTGTTGAATCCATTTCGTTGAGCAAGGAGTAGCTCTTGTCTATTCCATATTTGGCTTAAGGAACTTTATCTGTGCTCATTTCAATCTCTGGTTTTATGCAGCACCCCAACTCACCTTTCCCCTTAAGCAAGCATAAGTTGGTTTTCTAAATTTGAGACCCTGTTCTGTTCTGTAATTCAGTTCCTGTGGAGCCAAGTTTACATTCCGTGTATTACTGATAACTTATGATGTTTCTTTTTCTGTGTGACTTATTTCAGTTAGAATCATCATACCTGAATCCACTCATTGTGCTGCTAAGGGCCTGATGACATAGATTTCATGGCTGAGTGATATTGCTTTGTAAGTAAATACCACAACTTCTTTATCCATTTTTCACTTTCTGCGATGTTGAACTTGTACTGTAAACGAGCTTCTTGTAAACAGAGGCGTCCCAATGTTTGGGGTGGCTGTGTCTTTTTGATTTTAATTTCCCTAAGCTATAGGACCATAAGTGGAAGTGCCCTAGGCTCTGTTGCTTTGTTTTTTAGATGTTTCAGGAAACACCATACACTTCTCCTGAGTGTCTGTTGGCAATTTACATCCCGCCCATCAGCATAACAAGGCTCCCAGTTCTCCATGGCCTGTCCTGCCTTTCTGGATTTTACACTTTTTTCAGATGGCCCTTTTGACCGGGGGGAAGTGAGACTTCATTGTAGTGCAGATTTCCTTTGCAAGCTTGCTTGGTTGGCCAAAAAGGGCGTATGCGTTTTTTCCTGAATATATTCAGGAAAAAACGCATACGCCCTTTTTGGCCAAGTGCATCATTGTGGACGTTCTGCCTCTTTTCCTATGCTTTCAATGCAATTCCAGTCTACCTCCTGAAATCGGTTTCCTGCAATTCTGCCCCGCTTTCAAGTCCTCTTGGCAGCCTTACTTCAGTATATTTTTGGACGATAGCTGTCATTTATAAGTCTGCAGGTTTGTGAATTACAGTGCCCCTGAGCTCCTTTCTTCAACTCGCTTTCTTTTGAGCTGGCCGCAACACCGCAGGATGGCTTCAGGCCCTAATCTGGTTCCGGCACGGCACGCTGAGCCTTTGGTTAATTCCTCTTCCTGGTGGGAAATGAGAGTTAAATTTGCCCGTCCAGACACCTCCAGCTAGTCTCTCATTGGTTCTCCCTATTCCTGTTCATCTTGCGCAGAAATTGCAAACTGGGCCAAACAGGAGGTTAAAGGCACTGACTCTCCAAGTCGGGAGAGTGTTAGTAAAGCGTCTGGAATGTTGCACCCGAGTACCAGGTTACGAGAACTGAGACATATTTGAACACGTTTCCCGATCACATGGTTGATCATACTCTAGGTTCCACATGTATGTTTTAGCTGAAGGAAGAATACCTTAAACCTGGAGAGTTGAAACCCGTGGAATGGGTACCATGCAATATGACTTCAAAGGGTCTTTGTTTGCTCACCGAACCTCTCCAATCCTATCACTGCTGCATTTATGCCCCTGGACACACGCTTGATTCTCTTTTGGAGATATAGCAATCCATAGGTTTTAAGATACTTACTAGTCAGGTACATTCTTAGGCGTTTATTATGCGGTGTTGAGTCCATTTCGTTGAGCAAGGAGTAGCTCTTGTCTATTCCATATTTGGCTTAAGGAACTTTATCTGTGCTCATTTCAATCTCTGGTTTTATGCAGCACCCCAACTCACCTTTCCCCTTAAGCAAGCATAAGTTGGTTTTCTAAATTTGAGACCCTGTTCTGTTCTGTAATTCAGTTCCTGTGTAGCCAAGTTTACATTCCGTGTATTACTGATATCTTATGATGTTTCTTTTTCTGTGTGACTTATTTCAGTTAGAATCATCATACCTGAATCCACTCATTGTGCTGCTAAGGGCCTGATGACATAGATTTCATTGCTGAGTGATATTGCTTTGTAAGTAAATACCACAACTTCTTTATCCATTTTTCACTTTCTGTGATATTGAACTTGTACGGTAAACGAGGTTCTTGTAAACAGAGGCGTCCCAAACTTTGGGGTGGCTGTGTCTTTTTGATTTTAATTTCCCTAAGCTATAGGACCATAAGTGGAAGTGCCCTAGGCTCTGTTGCTTTGTTTTTTAGATGTTTCAGGAAACACCATACACTTCTCCCGAGTGTCTGTTGGCAATTTACATCCCGCCCATCAGCATAACAAGGCTCCCAGTTCTCCATGGCCTGTCCTGCCTTTCTGGATTTTACACTTTTTTCAGATGGCCCTTTTGACCGGGGGGAAGTGAGACTTCATTGTAGTGCAGATTTCCTTTGCAAGCTTGCTTGGTTGGCCAAAAAGGGCATATGCGTTTTTTCCTGAATATATTCAGGAAAAAACGCATACGCCCTTTTTGGCCAAGTGCATCATTGTGGACGTTCTGCCTCTTTTCCTATGCTTTCAATGCAATTCCAGTCTACCTCCTGAAATCGGTTTCCTGCAATTCTGCCCCGCTTTCAAGTCCTCTTGGCAGCCTTACTTCAGTATATTTTTGGACGATAGCTGTCATTTATAAGTCTGCAGGTTTGTGAATTACAGTGCCCCTGAGCTCCTTTCTTCAACTCGCTTTCTTGTGACCTGGCCGCAACACCGCAAGATGGCTTCAGGCCCTAATCTGGTTCCGGCATGGCACGCTGAGCCTTTGGTTAATTCCTCTTCCTGGTGGGAAATGAGAGTTAAATTTGCCCGTCCAGACACCTCCAGCTAGTCTCTCATTGGTTCTCACTATTCCTGTTCATCTTCCGCAGAAATTGCAAACTGGGCCAAACAGGAGGTTAAAGGGACTGACTCTCCAAGTCGGGAGGGTGTTAGTAAAGCATCTGGAATGTTGCACCCGAGTACCAGGGTACGAAAACTGAGACATATTTGAACACGTTTCCCGATCCCATGGTTGATCATACTCTAGGTTCCACATGCATGTTTTAGCTGAAGGAAGAATCCCTGAAACCTGGAGAGTTGAGACCCGTGGAATGGGTACCATGCAATATGACTTCAAAGGGTCTTTGTTTGCTCACCGAACCTCTCCAATCCTATCACTGCTGCATTTATGCCCCTGGACACACGCTTGATTCTCTTTTGGAGATATAGCAATCCATAGGTTTTAAGATACTTACTAGTCAGGTACATTCTTAGGCGCTTAATATGGGGTGTTGAGTCCATTTCGTTGAGCAAGGAGTAGCTCTTGTCTATTCCATATTTGGCTTAAGGAACTTTATCTGTGCTCATTTCAATCTCTGGTTTTATGCAGCACCCCAACTCACCTTTATCCTTAAGCAAGCATAAGTTGGTTTTCTAAATTTGAGACCGTGTTCTGTTCTGTAATTCAGTTCCTGTGGAGCCAAGTTTATATTCCGTGTATTACTGATATCTTATGATGTTTCTTTTTCTGTGTGACTTATTTCAGTTAGAATCATCATACCTGAATCCACTCATTGTGCTGCTAAGGGCCTGATGACATAGATTTCATTGCTGAGTGATATTGCTTTGTAAGTAAATACCGCAACTTCTTTATCCATTTTTCACTTTCTGCGATGTTGAACTTGTACTGTAAACGAGGTTCTTGTAAACAGAGGCGTTCCAAACTTTGGGGTGGCTGTGTCTTTTTGATTTTAATTTCCCTAAGCTATAGGACCATAAGTGGAAGTGCCCTAGGCTCTGTTGCTTTGTTTTATAGATGTTTCAGGAAACACCATACACTTCTCCCGAGTGGCTGTTGGCAATTTACATCCCGCCCATCAGCATAACAAGGCTCCCAGTTCTCCATGGCCTGTCCTGCCTTTCTGGATTTTACACTTTTTTCAGATGGCCCTTTTGACCGGGGGGAAGTGAGACTTCATTGTAGTGCAGATTTCCTTTGCAAGCTTGCTTGGTTGGCCAAAAAGGGCGTATGCGTTTTTTCCTGAATATATTCAGGAAAAAACGCATACGCCCTTTTTGGCCAAGTGCATCATTGTGGACGTTCTGCCTCTTTTCCTATGCTTTCAATGCAATTCCAGTCTACCTCCTGAAATTGGTTTCCTGCAATTCTGCCCCGCTTTCAAGTCCTCTTGGCAGCCTTACTTCAGTATATTTTTGGACGATAGCTGTCATTTATAACTCTGCAGGTTTGTGAATTACAGTGCCCCTGAGCTCCTTTCTTCAACTCGCTTTCTTTTGAGCTGGCCGCAACACCGCAGGATGGCTTCAGGCCCTAATCTGGTTCCGGCACGGCATGCTGAACCTTTGGTTATTTCCTCTTCCTGGTGGGAAATGAGAGTTAAATTTGCCCGTCCAGACACCTCCAGCTAGTCTCTCATTGGTTATCCCTATTTCTGTTCATCTTCCGCAGAAATTGCAAACTGGGCCAAACAGGAGGTTAAAGGGACTGACTCTCCAAGTCGGGAGGGTGTTAGTAAAGCGTCTGGAATGTTGCACCCGAGTACCAGGGTATGAAAACTGAGACATATTTGAACATGTCTCCCGTTCACATGGTGGATCATACTCTGGGTTCCACATGCATGTTTTAGCTGAAGGAAGAATACCTTAAACCTGGAGAGTTGAGACCCGTGGAATGGGTACCATGCAATATGACTTCAAAGGGTCTTCATTTGCTCACCGAACCTCTCCAATCCTATCACTGCTGCGTTTATGCCCCTGTACACATGCTTGATTCTCTTTCGGAGACATAGCAATCCATAGGTTTTAAGATACTTACTAGTCAGGTACATTCTTAGGCATTTAATATGTGGTGTTGAATCCATTTCGTTGAGCAAGGAGTAGCTCTTGTCTACTCCATATTTGGCTTAAGGAACTTTATCTGTGCTCATTTCAATCTCTGGTTTTATGCAGCACCCCAACTCACCTTTCCCCTTAAGCAAGCATAAGTTGGTTTTCTAAATTTGAGACCCTGTTCTGTTCTGTAATTCAGTTCCTGTGGAGCCAAGTTTACATTCCGTGTATTACTGATAACTTATGATGTTTCTTTTTCTGTGTGACTTATTTCAGTTAGAATCATCATACCTGAATCCACTCATTGTGCTGCTAAGGGCCTGATGACATAGATTTCATGGCTGAGTGATATTGCTTTGTAAGTAAATACCACAACTTCTTTATCCATTTTTCACTTTCTGCGATGTTGAACTTGTACTGTAAACGAGCTTCTTGTAAACAGAGGCGTCCCAATGTTTGGGGTGGCTGTGTCTTTTTGATTTTAATTTCCCTAAGCTATAGGACCATAAGTGGAAGTGCCCTAGGCTCTGTTGCTTTGTTTTTTAGATGTTTCAGGAAACACCATACACTTCTCCCGAGTGTCTGTTGGCAATTTACATCCCGCCCGTCAGCATAACAAGGCTCCCAGTTCTCCATGGCCTGTCCCACCTTTCTGGATTTTACACTTTTTTCAGATGGCCCTTTTGACCGGGGGGAAGTGAGACTTCATTGTAGTGCAGATTTCCTTTGCAAGCTTGCTTGGTTGGCCAAAAAGGGCGTATGCGTTTTTCCCAGAATATATTCAGGAAAAAACACATACGCCCTTTTTGGCCAAGTGCATCATTGTGGACGTTCTGCCTCTTTTCCTATGCTTTCAATGCAATTCCAGTCTACCTCCTGAAATCGGTTTCCTGCAATTCTGCCCCGCTTTCAAGTCCTCTTGGCAGCCTTACTTCAGTATATTTTTGGACGATAGCTGTCATTTATAACTCTGCAGTTTTGTGAATTACAGTGCCCCTGAGCTCCTTTCTTCAACTCGCTTTCTTGTGACCTGGCCGCAACACCGCAGGATGGCTTCAGGCCCTAATCTGGTTCCGTCACGGCACGCTGAGCCTTTGGTTAATTCCTCTTCCTCGTGGGAAATGAGAGTTAAATTTGCCCGTCCAGACACCTCCAGCTAGTCTCTCATTGGTTCTCGCTATTCCTGTTCATCTTCCGCAGAAATTGCAAACTGGGCCAAACAGGAGGTTAAAGGGACTGACTCTCCAAGTCGGGAGGGTGTTAGTAAAGCGTCTGGAATGTTGCACCCGAGTACCAGGGTACGAAAACTGAGACATATTTGAACACGTTTCCCGATCACATGGTTGATCATACTCTAGGTTCCACATGCATGTTTTAGCTGAAGGAAGAATCCCTGAAACCTGGAGAGTTGAGACCCGTGGAATGGGTACCATGCAATATGACTTCAAAGGGTCTTTGTTTGCTCACCGAACCTCTCCAATCCTATCACTGCTGCATTTATGCCCCTGGACACATGCTTGATTCTCTTTTGGAGATATAGCAATCCATAGGTTTTAAGATACTTACTAGTCAGGTACATTCTTAGGCGCTTAATATGGGGTGTTGAGTCCATTTCGTTGAGCAAGGAGTAGCTCTTGTCTATTCCATATTTGGCTTAAGGAACTTTATCTGTGCTCATTTCAATCTATGGTTTTATGCAGCACCCCAACTCACCTTTACCCTTAAGCAAGCATAAGTTGGTTTTCTAAATTTGAGACCGTGTTCTGTTCTGTAATTCAGTTCCTGTGTAGCCAAGTTTACATTCCGTGTATTACTGATATCTTATGATGTTTCTTTTTCTGTGTGACTTATTTCAGTTAGAATCATCATACCTGAATCCACTCATTGTGCTGCTAAGGGCCTGATGACATAGATTTCATTGCTGAGTGATATTGCTTTGTAAGTAAATACCACAACTTCTTTATCCATTTTTCACTTTCTGCGATGTTGAACTTGTACTGTAAACGAGGTTCTTGTAAACAGAGGCGTCCCAAACTTTGGGGTGGCTGTGTCTTTTTGATTTTAATTTCCCTAAGCTATAGGACCATAAGTGGAAGTGCCCTAGGCTCTGTTGCTTTGTTTTTTAGATGTTTCAGGAAACACCATACACTTCTCCCGAGTGTCTGTTGGCAATTTACATCCCGCCCGTCAGCATAACAAGGCTCCCAGTTCTCCATGGGCTGTCCCACCTTTCTGGATTTTACACTTTTTTCAGATGGCCCTTTTGACCGGGGGGAAGTGAGACTTCATTGTAGTGCAGATTTCCTTTGCAAGCTTGCTTGGTTGGCCAAAAAGGGCGTATGCGTTTTTTCCTGAATATATTCAGGAAAAAACGCATACGCCCTTTTTGGCCAAGTGCATCATTGTGGACGTTCTGCCTCTTTTCCTATGCTTTCAATGCAATTCCAGTCTACCTCCTGAAATCGGTTTCCTGCAATTCTGCCCCGCTTTCAAGTCCTCTTGGCAGCCTTACTTCAGTATATTTTTGGACGATAGCTGTCATTTATAAGTCTGCAGGTTTGTGAATTACAGTGCCCCTGAGCTCCTTTCTTCAACTCGCTTTCTTTTGAGCTGGCCGCAACACCGCAGGATGTCTTCAGGCCCTAATCTGGTTCCGGCAGGGCACGCTGAGCCTTTGGTTAATTCCTCTTCCTGGTGGGAAATGAGAGTTAAATTTGCCCGTCCAGACACCTCCAGCTAGTCTCTCATTGGTTCTCGCTATTCCTGTTCATCGTCCGCAGAAATTGCAAACTGGGCCAAACAGGAGGTTAAAGGGACTGACTCTCCAAGTCGGGAGGGTGTTAGTAAAGCGTCTGGAATGTTGCACCCGAGTACCAGGGTACGAAAACTGAGACATATTTGAACACGTTTCCCGATCACATGGTTGATCATACTCTAGGTTCCACATGCATGTTTTAGCTGAAGGAAGAATACCTTAAACCTGGGTAGTTGAAACCCGTGGAATGGGTACCATGCAATATGACTTCAGAGGGTCTTCATTTGCTCACCGAACCTCTCCAATCCTATCACTGCTGCGTTTATGCCCCTGTACACATGCTTGATTCTCTTTCGGAGACATAGTAATCCATAGGTTTTAAGATACTTACTAGTCAGGTACATTCTTAGGCGTTTAATATGCGGTGTTGAGTCCATTTCGTTGAGCAAGGAGTAGCTCTTGTCTATTCCATATTTGGCTTAAGGAACTTTATCTGTGCTCATTTCAATCTCTGGTTTTATGCAGCACCCCAACTCACCTTTCCCCTTAAGCAAGCATAAGTTGGTTTTCTAAATTTGAGACCCTGTTCTGTTCTGTAATTCAGTTCCTGTGTAGCCAAGTTTACATTCCGTGTATTACTGATATCTTATGATGTTTCTTTTTCTGTGTGACTTATTTCAGTTAGAATCATCATACCTCAATCCACTCATTGTGCTGCTAAGGGCCTGATGACATAGATTTCATTGCTGAGTGTTATTGCTTTGTAAGTAAATACCACAACTTCTTTATCCATTTTTCACTTTCTGTGATATTGAACTTGTACGGTAAACGAGGTTCTTGTAAACAGAGGCATCCCAAACTTTGGGGTGGCTGTGTCTTTTTGATTTTAATTTCCCTAAGCTATAGGACCATAAGTGGAAGTGCCCTAGGCTCTGTTGCTTTGTTTTTTAGATGTTTCAGGAAACACCATACACTTCTCCCGAGTGTCTGTTGGCAATTTACATCCCGCCCATCAGCATAACAAGGCTCCCAGTTCTCCATGGCCTGTCCTGCCTTTCTGGATTTTACACTTTTTTCAGATGGC
Source organism: Pseudorca crassidens (assembly GCF_039906515.1). Classification (NCBI taxonomy): domain Eukaryota; kingdom Metazoa; phylum Chordata; class Mammalia; order Artiodactyla; family Delphinidae; genus Pseudorca; species Pseudorca crassidens. The sequence goes on along the minus strand of NW_027136331.1, from coordinate 836,756 downwards.
CCTTTTGACCGGGGGGAAGTGAGACTTCATTGTAGTGCAGATTTCCTTTGCAAGCTTGCTTGGTTGGCCAAAAAGGGCGTATGCGTTTTTTCCTGAATATATTCAGGAAAAAACGCATACGCCCTTTTTGGCCAAGTGCATCATTGTGGACGTTCTGCCTCTTTTCCTATGCTTTCAATGCAATTCCAGTCTACCTCCTGAAATCGGTTTCCTGCAATTCTGCCCCGCTTTCAAGTCCTCTTGGCAGCCTTACTTCAGTATATTTTTGGACGATAGCTGTCATTTATAACTCTGCAGGTTTGTGAATTACAGTGCCCCTGAGCTCCTTTCTTCAACTCGCTTTCTTGTGACCTGGCCGCAACACCGCAGGATGGCTTCAGGCCCTAATCTGGTTCCGGCACGGCACGCTGAGCCTTTGGTTAATTCCTCTTCCTGGTGGGAAATGAGAGTTAAATTTGCCCGTCCAGACACCTCCAGCTAGTCTCTCATTGGTTCTCGCTATTCCTGTTCATCTTCCGCAGAAATTGCAAACTGGGCCAAACAGGAGGTTAAAGGGACTGACTCTCCAAGTCGGGAGGGTGTTAGTAAAGCGTCTGGAATGTTGCACCCGAGTACCAGGGTACGAAAACTGAGACATATTTGAACACGTTTCCCGATCACATGGTTGATCATACTCTAGGTTCCACATGCATGTTTTAGCTGAAGGAAGAATCCCTGAAACCTGGAGAGTTGAGACCCGTGGAATGGGTACCATGCAATATGACTTCAAAGGGTCTTTGTTTGCTCACCGAACCTCTCCAATCCTATCACTGCTGCATTTATGCCCCTGGACACACGCTTGATTCTCTTTTGGAGATATAGCAATCCATAGGTTTTAAGATACTTACTAGTCAGGTACATTCTTAGGCATTTAATATGCGGTGTTGAGTCCATTTCGTTGAGCAAGGAGTAGCTCTTGTCTATTCCATATTTGGCTTAAGGAACTTTATCTGTGCTCATTTCAATCTCTGGTTTTATGCAGCACCCCAACTCACCTTTCCCCTTAAGCAAGCATAAGTTGGTTTTCTAAATTTGAGACCCTGTTCTGTTCTGTAATTCAGTTCCTGTGTAGCCAAGTTTACATTCCGTGTATTACTGATATCTTATGATGTTTCTTTTTCTGTGTGACTTATTTCAGTTAGAATCATCATACCTGAATCCACTCATTGTGCTGCTAAGGGCCTGATGACATAGATTTCATTGCTGAGTGATATTGCTTTGTAAGTAAATACCACAACTTCTTTATCCATTTTTCACTTTCTGCGATGTTGAACTTGTACTGTAAACGAGGTTCTTGTAAACAGAGGCGTCCCAAACTTTGGGGTGGCTGTGTCTTTTTGATTTTAATTTCCCTAAGCTATAGGACCATAAGTGGAAGTGCCCTAGGCTCTGTTGCTTTGTTTTTTAGATGTTTCAGGAAACACCATACACTTCTCCCGAGTGTCTGTTGGCAATTTACATCCCGCCCATCAGCATAACAAGGCTTCCAGTTCTCCATGGGCTGTCCCGCCTTTCTGGATTTTACACTTTTTTCAGATGGCCCTTTTGACCGGGGGGAAGTGAGACTTCATTGTAGTGCAGATTTCCTTTGCAAGCTTGCTTGGTTGGCCAAAAAGGGCGTATGCGTTTTTTCCTGAATATATTCAGGAAAAAACGCATACGCCCTTTTTGGCCAAGTGCATCATTGTGGACGTTCTGCCTCTTTTCCTATGCTTTCAATGCAATTCCAGTCTACCTCCTGAAATCGGTTTCCTGCAATTCTGCCCCGCTTTCAAGTCCTCTTGGCAGCCTTACTTCAGTATATTTTTGGACGATAGCTGTCATTTATAACTCTGCAGGTTAGTGAATTACAGTGCCCCTGAGCTCCTTTCTTCAACTCGCTTTCTTGTGACCTGGCCGCAACACCGCAGGATGGCTTCAGGCCCTAATCTGGTTCCGGCACGGCACGCTGAGCCTTTGGTTAATTCCTCTTCCTGGTGGGAAATGAGAGTTAAATTTGCCCGTCCAGACACCTCCAGCTAGTCTCTCATTGGTTCTCGCTATTCCTGTTCATCTTCCGCAGAAATTGCAAACTGGGCCAAACAGGAGGTTAAAGGGACTGACTCTCCAAGTCGGGAGAGTGTTAGTAAAGCGTCTGGAATGTTGCACCCGAGTACCAGGGTACGAAAACTGAGACATATTTGAACACGTCTCCCGATCACATGGTTGATCATACTCTAGGTTCCACATGCATGTTTTAGCTGAAGGAAGAATACCTTAAACCTGGGTAGTTGAAACCCGTGGAATGGGTACCATGCAATATGACTTCTAAGGGTATTTGTTTGCTCACCGAACCTCTCCAATCCTATCACTGCTGCGTTTATGCCCCTGTACACATGCTTGATTCTCTTTCGGAGACATAACAATCCATAGGTTTTAAGATACTTACTAGTCAGGTACATTCTTAGGCTTTTAATATGCGGTGTTGAGTCCATTTCGTTGAGCAAGGAGTAGCTCTTGTCTATTCCATATTTGGCTTAAGGAACTTTATCTGTGCTCATTTCAATCTATGGTTTTATGCAGCACCCCAACTCACCTTTCCCCTTAAGCAAGCATAAGTTGGTTTTCTAAATTTGAGACCCTGTTCTGTTCTGTAATTCAGTTCCTGTGTAGCCAAGTTTACATTCCGTGTATTACTGATATCTTATGATGTTTCTTTTTCTGTGTGACTTATTTCAGTTAGAATCATCATACCTCAATCCACTCATTGTGCTGCTAAGGGCCTGATGACATAGATTTCATTGCTGAGTGTTATTGCTTTGTAAGTAAATACCACAACTTCTTTATCCATTTTTCACTTTCTGTGATATTGAACTTGTACGGTAAACGAGGTTCTTGTAAACAGAGGCATCCCAAACTTTGGGGTGGCTGTGTCTTTTTGATTTTAATTTCCCTAAGCTATAGGACCATAAGTGGAAGTGCCCTAGGCTCTGTTGCTTTGTTTTTTAGATGTTTCAGGAAACACCATACACTTCTCCCGAGTGTCTGTTGGCAATTTACATCCCGCCCATCAGCATAACAAGGCTCCCAGTTCTCCATGGCCTGTCCTGCCTTTCTGGATTTTACACTTTTTTCAGATGGCCCTTTTGACCGGGGGGAAGTGAGACTTCATTGTAGTGCAGATTTCCTTTGCAAGCTTGCTTGGTTGGCCAAAAAGGGCGTATGCGTTTTTTCCTGAATATATTCAGGAAAAAACGCATACGCCCTTTTTGGCCAAGTGCATCATTGTGGACGTTCTGCCTCTTTTCCTATGCTTTCAATGCAATTCCAGTCTACCTCCTGAAATCGGTTTCCTGCAATTCTGCCCCGCTTTCAAGTCCTCTTGGCAGCCTTACTTCAGTATATTTTTGGACGATAGCTGTCATTTATAACTCTGCAGGTTTGTGAATTACAGTGCCCCTGAGCTCCTTTCTTCAACTCGCTTTCTTGTGACCTGGCCGCAACACCGCAAGATGGCTTCAGGCCCTAATCTGGTTCCGGCACGGCACGCTGAGCCTTTGGTTAATTCCTCTTCCTGGTGGGAAATGAGAGTTAAATTTGCCCGTCCAGACACCTCCAGCTAGTCTCTCATTGGTTCTCGCTATTCCTGTTCATCTTCCGCAGAAATTGCAAACTGGGCCAAACAGGAGGTTAAAGGGACTGACTCTCCAAGTCGGGAGGGTGTTAGTAAAGCGTCTGGAATGTTGCACCCGAGTACCAGGGTACGAAAACTGAGACATATTTGAACACGTTTCCCGATCACATGGTTGATCATACTCTAGGTTCCACATGCATGTTTTAGCTGAAGGAAGAATCCCTGAAACCTGGAGAGTTGAGACCCGTGGAATGGGTACCATGCAATATGACTTCAAAGGGTCTTCATTTGCTCACCGAACCTCTCCAATCCTATCACTGCTGCGTTTATGCCCCTGTACACATGCTTGATTCTCTTTCGGAGACATAGCAATCCATAGGTTTTAAGATACTTACTAGTCAGGTACATTCTTAGGCATTTAATATGCGGTGTTGAGTCCATTTCGTTGAGCAAGGAGTAGCTCTTGTCTATTCCATATTTGGCTTAAGGAACTTTATCTGTGCTCATTTCAATCTCTGGTTTTATGCAGCACCCCAACTCACCTTTACCCTTAAGCAAGCATAAGTTGGTTTTCTAAATTTGAGACCCTGTTCTGTTCTGTAATTCAGTTCCTGTGTAGCCAAGTTTACATTCCGTGTATTACTGATATCTTATGATGTTTCTTTTTCTGTGTGACTTATTTCAGTTAGAATCATCATACCTGAATCCACTCATTGTGCTGCTAAGGGCCTGATGACATAGATTTCATTGCTGAGTGATATTGCTTTGTAAGTAAATACCACAACTTCTTTATCCATTTTTCACTTTCTGCGATGTTGAACTTGTACGGTAAACGAGGTTCTTGTAAACAGAGGCGTCCCAAACTTTGGGGTGGCTGTGTCTTTTTGATTTTAATTTCCCTAAGCTATAGGACCATAAGTGGAAGTGCCCTAGGCTCTGTTGCTTTGTTTTTTAGATGTTTCAGGAAACACCATACACTTCTCCCGAGTGTCTGTTGGCAATTTACATCCCGCCCATCAGCATAACAAGGCTCCCAGTTCTCCATGGCCTGTCCTGCCTTTCTGGATTTTACACTTTTTTCAGATGGCCCTTTTGACCGGGGGGAAGTGAGACTTCATTGTAGTGCAGATTTCCTTTGCAAGCTTGCTTGGTTTGCCAAAAAGGGCGTATGTGTTTTTTCCTGAATATATTCAGGAAAAAACGCATACGCCCTTTTTGGCCAAGTGCATCATTGTGGACGTTCTGCCTCTTTTCCTATGCTTTCAATGCAATTCCAGTCTACCTCCTGAAATCGGTTTCCTGCAATTCTGCCCCGCTTTCAAGTCCTCTTGGCAGCCTTACTTCAGTATATTTTTGGACGATAGCTGTCATTTATAACTCTGCAGGTTTGTGAATTACAGTGCCCCTGAGCTCCTTTCTTCAACTCGCTTTCTTTTGAGCTGGCCGCAACACCGCAGGATGGCTTCAGGCCCTAATCTGGTTCCGGCACGGCATGCTGAGCCTTTGGTTAATTCCTCTTCCTGGTGGGAAATGAGAGTTAAATTTGCCCGTCCAGACACCTCCAGCTAGTCTCTCATTGGTTCTCGCTATTCCTGTTCATCTTCCGCAGAAATTGCAAACTGGGCCAAACAGGAGGTTAAAGGGACTGACTCTCCAAGTCGGGAGGGTGTTAGTAAAGCGTCTGGAATGTTGCACCCGAGTACCAGGGTACGAAAACTGAGACATATTTGAACACGTCTCCCGATCACATGGTTGATCATACTCTAGGTTCCACATGCATGTTTTAGCTGAAGGAAGAATACCTTAAACCTGGGTAGTTGAAACCCGTGGAATGGGTACCATGCAATATGACTTCAAAGGGTCTTCATTTGCTCACCGAACCTCTCCAATCCTATCACTGCTGCGTTTATGCCCCTGTACACATGCTTGATTCTCTTTCGGAGACATAGCAATCCATAGGTTTTAAGATACTTACTAGTCAGGTACATTCTTAGGCGTTTAATATGCGGTGTTGAGTCCATTTCGTTGAGCAAGGAGTAGCTCTTGTCTATTCCATATTTGGCTTAAGGAACTTTATCTGTGCTCATTTCAATCTCTGGTTTTATGCAGCACCCCAACTCACCTTTCCCCTTAAGCAAGCATAAGTTGGTTTTCTAAATTTGAGACCCTGTTCTGTTCTGTAATTCAGTTCCTGTGTAGCCAAGTTTACATTCCGTGTATTACTGATATCTTATGATGTTTCTTTTTCTGTGTGACTTATTTCAGTTAGAATCATCATACCTGAATCCACTCATTGTGCTGCTAAGGGCCTGATGACATAGATTTCATTGCTGAGTGATATTGCTTTGTAAGTAAATACCACAACTTCTTTATCCATTTTTCACTTTCTGCGATGTTGAACTTGTACGGTAAACGAGGTTCTTGTAAACAGAGGCGTCCCAAACTTTGGGGTGGCTGTGTCTTTTTGATTTTAATTTCCCTAAGCTATAGGACCATAAGTGGAAGTGCCCTAGGCTCTGTTGCTTTGTTTTTTAGATGTTTCAGGAAACACCATACACTTCTCCCGAGTGTCTGTTGGCAATTTACATCCCGCCCATCAGCATAACAAGGCTCCCAGTTCTCCATGGCCTGTCCTGCCTTTCTGGATTTTACACTTTTTTCAGATGGCCCTTTTGACTGGGGGGAAGTGAGACTTCATTGTAGTGCAGATTTCCTTTGCAAGCTTGCTTGGTTGGCCAAAAAGGGCGTATGCGTTTTTTCCTGAATATATTCAGGAAAAAACTCATACGCCCTTTTTGGCCAAGTGCATCATGGTGGACGTTCTGCCTCTTTTCCTATGCTTTCAATGCAATTCCAGTCTGCCTCCTGAAATCGGTTTCCTGCAATTCTGCCCCGCTTTCAAGTCCTCTTGGCAGCCTTACTTCAGTATATTTTTGGACGATAGCTGTCATTTATAACTCTGCAGGTTTGTGAATTACAGTGCCCCTGAGCTCCTTTCTTCAACTCGCTTTCTTTTGAGCTGGCCGCAACACCGCAGGATGGCTTCAGGCCCTAATCTGGTTCCGGCACGGCATGCTGAGCCTTTGGTTAATTCCTCTTCCTGGTGGGAAATGAGAGTTAAATTTGCCCGTCCATACACCTTCCAGCTAGTCTCTCATTGGTTCTCACTATTCCTGTTCATCTTCCGCAGAAATTGCAAACTGGGCCAAACAGGAGGTTAAAGGGACTGACTCTCCAAGTCGGGAGGGTGTTAGTAAAGCGTCTGGAATGTTGCACCCGAGTACCAGGGTACGAAAACTGAGACATATTTGAACACGTCTCCCGATCACATGGTTGATCATACTCTAGGTTCCACATGCATGTTTTAGCTGAAGGAAGAATACCTTAAACCTGGGTAGTTGAAACCCGTGGAATGGGTACCATGCAATATGACTTCAAAGGGTCTTCATTTGCTCACCGAACCTCTCCAATCCTATCACTGCTGCGTTTATGCCCCTGTACACATGCTTGATTCTCTTTCGGAGACATAGCAATCCATAGGTTTTAAGATACTTACTAGTCAGGTACATTCTTAGGCGTTTAATATGCGGTGTTGAGTCCATTTCGTTGAGCAAGGAGTAGCTCTTGTCTATTCCATATTTGGCTTAAGGAACTTTATCTGTGCTCATTTCAATCTCTGGTTTTATGCAGCACCCCAACTCACCTTTACCCTTAAGCAAGCATAAGTTGGTTTTCTAAATTTGAGACCCTGTTCTGTTCTGTAATTCAGTTCCTGTGTAGCCAAGTTTACATTCCGTGTATTACTGATATCTTATGATGTTTCTTTTTCTGTGTGACTTATTTCAGTTAGAATCATCATACCTGAATCCACTCATTGTGCTGCTAAGGGCCTGATGACATAGATTTCATTGCTGAGTGATATTGCTTTGTAAGTAAATACCACAACTTCTTTATCCATTTTTCACTTTCTGCGATGTTGAACTTGTACGGTAAACGAGGTTCTTGTAAACAGAGGCGTCCCAAACTTTGGGGTGGCTGTGTCTTTTTGATTTTAATTTCCCTAAGCTATAGGACCATAAGTGGAAGTGCCCTAGGCTCTGTTGCTTTGTTTTTTAGATGTTTCAGGAAACACCATACACTTCTCCCGAGTGTCTGTTGGCAATTTACATCCCGCCCATCAGCATAACAAGGCTCCCAGTTCTCCATGGCCTGTCCTGCCTTTCTGGATTTTACACTTTTTTCAGATGGCCCTTTTGACCGGGGGGAAGTGAGACTTCATTGTAGTGCAGATTTCCTTTGCAAGCTTGCTTGGTTGGCCAAAAAGGGCGTATGCGTTTTTTCCTGAATATATTCAGGAAAAAACGCATACGCCCTTTTTGGCCAAGTGCATCATGGTGGACGTTTTGCCTCTTTTCCTATGCTTTCAATGCAATTCCAGTCTGCCTCCTGAAATCGGTTTCCTGCAATTCTGCCCCGCTTTCAAGTCCTCTTGGCAGCCTTACTTCAGTATATTTTTGGACGATAGCTGTCATTTATAACTCTGCAGGTTTGTGAATTACAGTGCCCCTGAGCTCCTTTCTTCAACTCGCTTTCTTTTGAGCTGGCCGCAACACCGCAGGATGGCTTCAGGCCCTAATCTGGTTCCGGCACGGCACGCTGAGCCTTTGGTTAATTCCTCTTCCTGGTGGGAAATGAGAGTTAAATTTGCCCGTCCAGACACCTCCAGCTAGTCTCTCATTGGTTCTCGCTATTCCTGTTCATCTTCCGCAGAAATTGCAAACTGGGCCAAACAGGAGGTTAAAGGGACTGACTCTCCAAGTCGGGAGGGTGTTATTAAAGCGTCTGGAATGTTGCACCCGAGTACCAGGGTACGAAAACTGAGACATATTTGAACACGTCTCCCGATCACATGGTTGATCATACTCTAGGTTCCACATGCATGTTTTACCTGAAGGAAGAATACCTTAAACCTGGGTAGTTGAAACCCGTGGAATGGGTACCATGCAATATGACTTCAAAGGGTCTTCATTTGCTCACCGAACCTCTCCAATCCTATCACTGCTGCGTTTATGCCCCTGTACACATGCTTGATTCTCTTTCGGAGACATAGCAATCCATAGGTTTTAAGATACTTACTAGTCAGGTACATTCTTAGGCGTTTAATATGCGGTGTTGAGTCCATTTCGTTGAGCAAGGAGTAGCTCTTGTCTATTCCATATTTGGCTTAAGGAACTTTATCTGTGCTCATTTCAATCTCTGGTTTTATGCAGCACCCCAACTCACCTTTCCCCTTAAGCAAGCATAAGTTGGTTTTCTAAATTTGAGACCCTGTTCTGTTCTGTAATTCAGTTCCTGTGTAGCCAAGTTTACATTCCGTGTATTACTGATATCTTATGATGTTTCTTTTTCTGTGTGACTTATTTCAGTTAGAATCATCATACCTGAATCCACTCATTGTGCTGCTAAGGGCCTGATGACATAGATTTCATTGCTGAGTGATATTGCTTTGTAAGTAAATACCACAACTTCTTTATCCATTTTTCACTTTCTGCGATGTTGAACTTGTACTGTAAACGAGGTTCTTGTAAACAGAGGCGTCCCAAACTTTGGGGTGGCTGTGTCTTTTTGATTTTAATTTCCCTAAGCTATAGGACCATAAGTGGAAGTGCCCTAGGCTCTGTTGCTTTGTTTTTTAGATGTTTCAGGAAACACCATACACTTCTCCCGAGTGTCTGCTGGCAATTTACATCCCGCACATCAGCATAACAAGGCTCCCAGTTCTCCATGGCCTGTCCTGCCTTTCTGGATTTTACACTTTTTTCAGATGGCCCTTTTGACCGGGGGGAAGTGAGACTTCATTGTAGTGCAGATTTCCTTTGCAAGCTTGCTTTGTTGGCCAAAAAGGGCGTATGCGTTTTTTCCTGAATATATTCAGGAAAAAACGCATACGCCCTTTTTGGCCAAGTGCATCATTGTGGACGTTCTGCCTCTTTTCCTATGCTTTCAATGCAATTCCAGTCTACCTCCTGAAATCGGTTTCCTGCAATTCTGCCCCGCTTTCAAGTCCTCTTGGCAGCCTTACTTCAGTATATTTTTGGACGATAGCTGTCATTTATAAGTCTGCAGGTTTGTGAATGACAGTGCCCCTGAGCTCCTTTCTTCAACTCGCTTTCTTTTGAGCTGGCCGCAACACCGCAGGATGGCTTCAGGCCCTAATCTGGTTCCGGCACGGCACGCTGAGCCTTTGGTTAATTCCTCTTCCTGGTGGGAAATGAGAGTTAAATTTGCCCGTCCAGACACCTCCAGCTAGTCTCTCATTGGTTCTCGCTATTCCTGTTCATCTTCCGCAGAAATTGCAAACTGGGCCAAACAGGAGGTTAAAGGGACTGACTCTCCAAGTCGGGAGGGTGTTATTAAAGCGTCTGGAATGTTGCACCCGAGTACCAGGGTACGAAAACTGAGACATATTTGAACACGTCTCCCGATCACATGGTTGATCATACTCTAGGTTCCACATGCATGTTTTACCTGAAGGAAGAATACCTTAAACCTGGGTAGTTGAAACCCGTGGAATGGGTACCATGCAATATGACTTCAAAGGGTCTTCATTTGCTCACCGAACCTCTCCAATCCTATCACTGCTGCGTTTATGCCCCTGTACACATGCTTGATTCTCTTTCGGAGACATAGCAATCCATAGGTTTTAAGATACTTACTAGTCAGGTACATTCTTAGGCGTTTAATATGCGGTGTTGAGTCCATTTCGTTGAGCAAGGAGTAGCTCTTGTCTATTCCATATTTGGCTTAAGGAACTTTATCTGTGCTCATTTCAATCTCTGGTTTTATGCAGCACCCCAACTCACCTTTCCCCTTAAGCAAGCATAAGTTGGTTTTCTAAATTTGAGACCCTGTTCTGTTCTGTAATTCAGTTCCTGTGTAGCCAAGTTTACATTCCGTGTATTACTGATATCTTATGATGTTTCTTTTTCTGTGTGACTTATTTCAGTTAGAATCATCATACCTGAATCCACTCATTGTGCTGCTAAGGGCCTGATGACATAGATTTCATTGCTGAGTGATATTGCTTTGTAAGTAAATACCACAACTTCTTTATCCATTTTTCACTTTCTGCGATGTTGAACTTGTACTGTAAACGAGGTTCTTGTAAACAGAGGCGTCCCAAACTTTGGGGTGGCTGTGTCTTTTTGATTTTAATTTCCCTAAGCTATAGGACCATAAGTGGAAGTGCCCTAGGCTCTGTTGCTTTGTTTTTTAGATGTTTCAGGAAACACCATACACTTCTCCCGAGTGTCTGCTGGCAATTTACATCCCGCACATCAGCATAACAAGGCTCCCAGTTCTCCATGGCCTGTCCTGCCTTTCTGGATTTTACACTTTTTTCAGATGGCCCTTTTGACCGGGGGGAAGTGAGACTTCATTGTAGTGCAGATTTCCTTTGCAAGCTTGCTTTGTTGGCCAAAAAGGGCGTATGCGTTTTTTCCTGAATATATTCAGGAAAAAACGCATACGCCCTTTTTGGCCAAGTGCATCATTGTGGACGTTCTGCCTCTTTTCCTATGCTTTCAATGCAATTCCAGTCTACCTCCTGAAATCGGTTTCCTGCAATTCTGCCCCGCTTTCAAGTCCTCTTGGCAGCCTTACTTCAGTATATTTTTGGACGATAGCTGTCATTTATAACTCTGCAGGTTTGTGAATTACAGTGCCCCTGAGCTCCTTTCTTCAACTCGCTTTCTTTTGAGCTGGCCGCAACACCGCAGGATGGCTTCAGGCCCTAATCTGGTTCCGGCACGGCATGCTGAGCCTTTGGTTAATTCCTCTTCCTGGTGGGAAATGAGAGTTAAATTTGCCCGTCCAGACACCTCCAGCTAGTCTCTCATTGGTTCTCGCTATTCCTGTTCATCTTCCGCAGAAATTGCAAACTGGGCCAAACAGGAGGTTAAAGGGACTGACTCTCCAAGTCGGGAGGGTGTTAGTAAAGCGTCTGGAATGTTGCACCCGAGTACCAGGGTACGAAAACTGAGACATATTTGAACACGTCTTCCGATCACATGGTTGATCATACTCTAGGTTCCACATGCATGTTTTAGCTGAAGGAAGAATACCTTAAACCTGGGTAGTTGAAACCCGTGGAATGGGTACCATGCAATATGACTTCAAAGGGTCTTCATTTGCTCACCGAACCTCTCCAATCCTATCATTGCTGCGTTTATGCCCCTGTACACATGCTTGATTCTCTTTCGGAGACATAGCAATCCATAGGTTTTAAGATACTTACTAGTCAGGTACATTCTTAGGCGTTTAATATGCGGTGTTGAGTCCATTTCGTTGAGCAAGGAGTAGCTCTTGTCTATTCCATATTTGGCTTAAGGAACTTTATCTGTGCTCATTTCAATCTCTGGTTTTATGCAGCACCCCAACTCACCTTTACCCTTAAGCAAGCATAAGTTGGTTTTCTAAATTTGAGACCCTGTTCTGTTCTGTAATTCAGTTCCTGTGTAGCCAAGTTTACATTCCGTGTATTACTGATATCTTATGATGTTTCTTTTTCTGTGTGACTTATTTCAGTTAGAATCATCATACCTGAATCCACTCATTGTGCTGCTAAGGGCCTGATGACATAGATTTCATTGCTGAGTGATATTGCTTTGTAAGTAAATACCACAACTTCTTTATCCATTTTTCACTTTCTGCGATGTTGAACTTGTACGGTAAACGAGGTTCTTGTAAACAGAGGCGTCCCAAACTTTGGGGTGGCTGTGTCTTTTTGATTTTAATTTCCCTAAGCTATAGGACCATAAGTGGAAGTGCCCTAGGCTCTGTTGCTTTGTTTTTTAGATGTTTCAGGAAACACCATACACTTCTCCCGAGTGTCTGTTGGCAATTTACATCCCGCCCATCAGCATAACAAGGCTCCCAGTTCTCCATGGCCTGTCCTGCCTTTCTGGATTTTACACTTTTTTCAGATGGCCCTTTTGACCGGGGGGAAGTGAGACTTCATTGTAGTGCAGATTTCCTTTGCAAGCTTGCTTGGTTGGCCAAAAAGGGCGTATGCGTTTTTTCCTGAATATATTCAGGAAAAAACTCATACGCCCTTTTTGGCCAAGTGCATCATGGTGGACGTTCTGCCTCTTTTCCTATGCTTTCAATGCAATTCCAGTCTGCCTCCTGAAATCGGTTTCCTGCAATTCTGCCCCGCTTTCAAGTCCTCTTGGCAGCCTTACTTCAGTATATTTTTGGACGATAGCTGTCATTTATAACTCTGCAGGTTTGTGAATTACAGTGCCCCTGAGCTCCTTTCTTCAACTCGCTTTCTTTTGAGCTGGCCGCAACACCGCAGGATGGCTTCAGGCCCTAATCTGGTTCCGGCACGGCATGCTGAGCCTTTGGTTAATTCCTCTTCCTGGTGGGAAATGAGAGTTAAATTTGCCCGTCCAGACACCTCCAGCTAGTCTCTCATTGGTTCTCGCTATTCCTGTTCATCTTCCGCAGAAATTGCAAACTGGGCCAAACAGGAGGTTAAAGGGACTGACTCTCCAAGTCGGGAGGGTGTTAGTAAAGCGTCTGGAATGTTGCACCCGAGTACCAGGGTACGAAAACTGAGACATATTTGAACACGTTTCCCGATCACATGGTTGATCATACTCTAGGTTCCACATGCATGTTTTAGCTGAAGGAAGAATCCCTGAAACCTGGAGAGTTGAGACCCGTGGAATGGGTACCATGCAATATGACTTCAAAGGGTCTTCATTTGCTCACTGAACCTCTCCAATCCTATCACTGCTGCGTTTATGCCCCTGTACACATGCTTGATTCTCTTTCGGAGACATAGCAATCCATAGGTTTTAAGATACTTACTAGTCAGGTACATTCTTAGGCATTTAATATGCGGTGTTGAGTCCATTTCGTTGAGCAAGGAGTAGCTCTTGTCTATTCCATATTTGGCTTAAGGAACTTTATCTGTGCTCATTTCAATCTCTGGTTTTATGCAGCACCCCAACTCACCTTTACCCTTAAGCAAGCATAAGTTGGTTTTCTAAATTTGAGACCCTGTTCTGTTCTGTAATTCAGTTCCTGTGTAGCCAAGTTTACATTCCGTGTATTACTGATATCTTATGATGTTTCTTTTTCTGTGTGACTTATTTCAGTTAGAATCATCATACCTGAATCCACTCATTGTGCTGCTAAGGGCCTGATGACATAGATTTCATTGCTGAGTGATATTGCTTTGTAAGTAAATACCACAACTTCTTTATCCATTTTTCACTTTCTGCGATGTTGAACTTGTACGGTAAACGAGGTTCTTGTAAACAGAGGCGTCCCAAACTTTGGGGTGGCTGTGTCTTTTTGATTTTAATTTCCCTAAGCTATAGGACCATAAGTGGAAGTGCCCTAGGCTCTGTTGCTTTGTTTTTTAGATGTTTCAGGAAACACCATACACTTCTCCCGAGTGTCTGTTGGCAATTTACATCCCGCCCATCAGCATAACAAGGCTCCCAGTTCTCCATGGCCTGTCCTGCCTTTCTGGATTTTACACTTTTTTCAGATGGCCCTTTTGACCGGGGGGAAGTGAGACTTCATTGTAGTGCAGATTTCCTTTGCAAGCTTGCTTGGTTGGCCAAAAAGGGCGTATGTGTTTTTTCCTGAATATATTCAGGAAAAAACGCATACGCCCTTTTTGGCCAAGTGCATCATTGTGGACGTTCTGCCTCTTTTCCTATGCTTTCAATGCAATTCCAGTCTACCTCCTGAAATCGGTTTCCTGCAATTCTGCCCCGCTTTCAAGTCCTCTTGGCAGCCTTACTTCAGTATATTTTTGGACGATAGCTGTCATTTATAACTCTGCAGGTTTGTGAATTACAGTGCCCCTGAGCTCCTTTCTTCAACTCGCTTTCTTTTGAGCTGGCCGCAACACCGCAGGATGGCTTCAGGCCCTAATCTGGTTCCGGCACGGCATGCTGAGCCTTTGGTTAATTCCTCTTCCTGGTGGGAAATGAGAGTTAAATTTGCCCGTCCAGACACCTCCAGCTAGTCTCTCATTGGTTCTCGCTATTCCTGTTCATCTTCCGCAGAAATTGCAAACTGGGCCAAACAGGAGGTTAAAGGGACTGACTCTCCAAGTCGGGAGGGTGTTAGTAAAGCGTCTGGAATGTTGCACCCGAGTACCAGGGTACGAAAACTGAGACATATTTGAACACGTCTCCCGATCACATGGTTGATCATACTCTAGGTTCCACATGCATGTTTTAGCTGAAGGAAGAATACCTTAAACCTGGGTAGTTGAAACCCGTGGAATGGGTACCATGCAATATGACTTCAAAGGGTCTTCATTTGCTCACCGAACCTCTCCAATCGTATCACTGCTGCGTTTATGCCCCTGTACACATGCTTGATTCTCTTTCGGAGACATAGCAATCCATAGGTTTTAAGATACTTACTAGTCAGGTACATTCTTAGGCGTTTAATATGCGGTGTTGAGTCCATTTCGTTGAGCAAGGAGTAGCTCTTGTCTATTCCATATTTGGCTTAAGGAACTTTATCTGTGCTCATTTCAATCTCTGGTTTTATGCAGCACCCCAACTCACCTTTCCCCTTAAGCAAGCATAAGTTGGTTTTCTAAATTTGAGACCCTGTTCTGTTCTGTAATTCAGTTCCTGTGTAGCCAAGTTTACATTCCGTGTATTACTGATATCTTATGATGTTTCTTTTTCTGTGTGACTTATTTCAGTTAGAATCATCATACCTGAATCCACTCATTGTGCTGCTAAGGGCCTGATGACATAGATTTCATTGCTGAGTGATATTGCTTTGTAAGTAAATACCACAACTTCTTTATCCATTTTTCACTTTCTGCGATGTTGAACTTGTACGCTAAACGAGGTTCTTGTAAACAGAGGCGTCCCAAACTTTGGGGTGGCTGTGTCTTTTTGATTTTAATTTCCCTAAGCTATAGGACCATAAGTGGAAGTGCCCTAGGCTCTGTTGCTTTGTTTTTTAGATGTTTCAGGAAACACCATACACTTCTCCCGAGTGTCTGTTGGCAATTTACATCCCGCCCATCAGCATAACAAGGCTCCCAGTTCTCCATGGCCTGTCCTGCCTTTCTGGATTTTACACTTTTTTCAGATGGCCCTTTTGACCGGGGGGAAGTGAGACTTCATTGTAGTGCAGATTTCCTTTGCAAGCTTGCTTGGTTGGCCAAAAAGGGCGTATGCGTTTTTTCCTGAATATATTCAGGAAAAAACGCATACGCCCTTTTTGGCCAAGTGCATCATTGTGGACGTTCTGCCTCTTTTCCTATGCTTTCAATGCAATTCCAGTCTACCTCCTGAAATCGGTTTCCTGCAATTCTGCCCCGCTTTCAAGTCCTCTTGGCAGCCTTACTTCAGTATATTTTTGGACGATAGCTGTCATTTATAAGTCTGCAGGTTTGTGAATTACAGTGCCCCTGAGCTCCTTTCTTCAACTTGCTTTCTTGTGACCTGGCCGCAACAACGCAGGATGGCTTCAGGCCCTAATCTGGTTCCGGCACGGCACGCTGAGCCTTTGGTTAATTCCTCTTCCTGGTGGGAAATGAGAGTTAAATTTGCCCGTCCAGACACCTCCAGCTAGTCTCTCATTGGTTCTCGCTATTCCTGTTCATCTTCCGCAGAAATTGCAAACTGGGCCAAACAGGAGGTTAAAGGGACTGACTCTCCAAGTCGGGAGGGTGTTAGTAAAGCGTCTGGAATGTTGCACCCGAGTACCAGGTTACGAGAACTGAGACATATTTGAACATGTTTCCCGATCACATGGTTGATCATACTCTAGGTTCCACATGCATGTTTTAGCTGAAGGAAGAATCCCTGAAACCTGGAGAGTTGAGACCCGTGGAATGGGTACCATGCAATATGACTTCAAAGGGTCTTTGTTTACTCACCGAACCTCTCCAATCCTATCACTGCTGCATTTATGCCCCTGGACACACGCTTGATTCTCTTTTGGAGATATAGCAATCCATAGGTTTTAAGATACTTACTAGTCAGGTACATTCTTAGGCGCTTAATATGGGGTGTTGAGTCCATTTCGTTGAGCAAGGAGTAGCTCTTGTCTATTCCATATTTGGCTTAAGGAACTTTATCTGTGCTCATTTCAATCTCTGGTTTTATGCAGCACCCCAACTCACCTTTACCCTTAAGCAAGCATAAGTTGGTTTTCTAAATTTGAGACCCTGTTCTGTTCTGTAATTCAGTTCCTGTGTAGCCAAGTTTACATTCCGTGTATTACTGATATCTTATGATGTTTCTTTTTCTGTGTGACTTATTTCAGTTAGAATCTTCATACCTGAATCCACTCATTGTGCTGCTAAGGGCCTGATGACATAGATTTCATTGCTGAGTGATATTGCTTTGTAAGTAAATACCACAACTTCTTTATCCATTTTTCACTTTCTGCGATGTTGAACTTGTACTGTAAACGAGGTTCTTGTAAACAGAGGCGTCCCAAACTTTGGGGTGGCTGTGTCTTTTTGATTTTAATTTCCCTAAGCTATAGGACCATAAGTGGAAGTGCCCTAGGCTCTGTTGCTTTGTTTTATAGATGTTTCAGGAAACACCATACACTTCTCCCGAGTGGCTGTTGGCAATTTACATCCCGCCCATCAGCATAACAAGGCTCCCAGTTCTCCATGGCCTGTCCTGCCTTTCTGGATTTTACACTTTTTTCAGATGGCCCTTTTGACCGGGGGGAAGTGAGACTTCATTGTAGTGCAGATTTCCTTTGCAAGCTTGCTTGGTTGGCCAAAAAGGGCGTATGCGTTTTTTCCTGAATATATTCAGGAAAAAACGCATACGCCCTTTTTGGCCAAGTGCATCATTGTGGACGTTCTGCCTCTTTTCCTATGCTTTCAATGCAATTCCAGTCTACCTCCTGAAATCGGTTTCCTGCAATTCTGCCCCGCTTTCAAGTCCTCTTGGCAGCCTTACTTCAGTATATTTTTGGACGATAGCTGTCATTTATAACTCTGCAGGTTTGTGAATTACAGTGCCCCTGAGCTCCTTTCTTCAACTCGCTTTCTTTTGAGCTGGCCGCAACACCGCAGGATGGCTTCAGGCCCTAATCTGGTTCCGGCACGGCATGCTGAACCTTTGGTTATTTCCTCTTCCTGGTGGGAAATGAGAGTTAAATTTGCCCGTCCAGACACCTCCAGCTAGTCTCTCATTGGTTATCCCTATTTCTGTTCATCTTCCGCAGAAATTGCAAACTGGGCCAAACAGGAGGTTAAAGGGACTGACTCTCCAAGTCGGGAGGGTGTTAGTAAAGCGTCTGGAATGTTGCACCCGAGTACCAGGGTATGAAAACTGAGACATATTTGAACATGTCTCCCGTTCACATGGTGGATCATACTCTGGGTTCCACATGCATGTTTTAGCTGAAGGAAGAATACCTTAAACCTGGAGAGTTGAGACCCGTGGAATGGGTACCATGCAATATGACTTCAAAGGGTCTTCATTTGCTCACCGAACCTCTCCAATCCTATCACTGCTGCGTTTATGCCCCTGTACACATGCTTGATTCTCTTTCGGAGACATAGCAATCCATAGGTTTTAAGATACTTACTAGTCAGGTACATTCTTAGGCATTTAATATGTGGTGTTGAATCCATTTCGTTGAGCAAGGAGTAGCTCTTGTCTATTCCATATTTGGCTTAAGGAACTTTATCTGTGCTCATTTCAATCTCTGGTTTTATGCAGCACCCCAACTCACCTTTCCCCTTAAGCAAGCATAAGTTGGTTTTCTAAATTTGAGACCCTGTTCTGTTCTGTAATTCAGTTCCTGTGGAGCCAAGTTTACATTCCGTGTATTACTGATATCTTATGATGTTTCTTTTTCTGTGTGACTTATTTCAGTTAGAATCATCATACCTGAATCCACTCATTGTGCTGCTAAGGGCCTGATGACATAGATTTCATGGCTGAGTGATATTGCTTTGTAAGTAAATACCACAACTTCTTTATCCATTTTTCACTTTCTGCGATGTTGAACTTGTACTGTAAACGAGGTTCTTGTAAACAGAGGCATTCCAAACTTTGGGGTGGCTGTGTCTTTTTGATTTTAATTTCCCTAAGCTATAGGACCATAAGTGGAAGTGCCCTAGGCTCTGTTGCTTTGTTTTTTAGATGTTTCAGGAAACACCATACACTTCTCCCGAGTGTCTGTTGGCAATTTACATCCCGCCCGTCAGCATAACAAGGCTCCCAGTTCTCCATGGCCTGTCCCGCCTTTCTGGATTTTACACTTTTTTCAGATGGCCCTTTTGACCGGGGGGAAGTGAGACTTCATTGTAGTGCAGATTTCCTTTGCAAGCTTGCTTGGTTGGCCAAAAAGGGCGTATGCGTTTTTCCCAGAATATATTCAGGAAAAAACACATACGCCCTTTTTGGCCAAGTGCATCATTGTGGACGTTCTGCCTCTTTTCCTATGCTTTCAATGCAATTCCAGTCTACCTCCTGAAATCGGTTTCCTGCAATTCTGCCCCGCTTTCAAGTCCTCTTGGCAGCCTTACTTCAGTATATTTTTGGACGATAGCTGTCATTTATAACTCTGCAGTTTTGTGAATTACAGTGCCCCTGAGCTCCTTTCTTCAACTCGCTTTCTTGTGACCTGGCCGCAACACCGCAGGATGGCTTCAGGCCCTAATCTGGTTCCGTCACGGCACGCTGAGCCTTTGGTTAATTCCTCTTCCTCGTGGGAAATGAGAGTTAAATTTGCCCGTCCAGACACCTCCAGCTAGTCTCTCATTGGTTCTCGCTATTCCTGTTCATCTTCCGCAGAAATTGCAAACTGGGCCAAACAGGAGGTTAAAGGGACTGACTCTCCAAGTCGGGAGGGTGTTAGTAAAGCGTCTGGAATGTTGCACCCGAGTACCAGGGTACGAAAACTGAGACATATTTGAACACGTTTCCCGATCACATGGTTGATCATACTCTAGGTTCCACATGCATGTTTTAGCTGAAGGAAGAATCCCTGAAACCTGGAGAGTTGAGACCCGTGGAATGGGTACCATGCAATATGACTTCAAAGGGTCTTTGTTTGCTCACCGAACCTCTCCAATCCTATCACTGCTGCATTTATGCCCCTGGACACATGCTTGATTCTCTTTTGGAGATATAGCAATCCATAGGTTTTAAGATACTTACTAGTCAGGTACATTCTTAGGCGCTTAATATGGGGTGTTGAGTCCATTTCGTTGAGCAAGGAGTAGCTCTTGTCTATTCCATATTTGGCTTAAGGAACTTTATCTGTGCTCATTTCAATCTCTGGTTTTATGCAGCACCCCAACTCACCTTTACCCTTAAGCAAGCATAAGTTGGTTTTCTAAATTTGAGACCGTGTTCTGTTCTGTAATTCAGTTCCTGTGTAGCCAAGTTTACATTCCGTGTATTACTGATATCTTATGATGTTTCTTTTTCTGTGTGACTTATTTCAGTTAGAATCATCATACCTGAATCCACTCATTGTGCTGCTAAGGGCCTGATGACATAGATTTCATTGCTGAGTGATATTGCTTTGTAAGTAAATACCACAACTTCTTTATCCATTTTTCACTTTCTGCGATGTTGAACTTGTACTGTAAACGAGGTTCTTGTAAACAGAGGCGTCCCAAACTTTGGGGTGGCTGTGTCTTTTTGATTTTAATTTCCCTAAGCTATAGGACCATAAGTGGAAGTGCCCTAGGCTCTGTTGCTTTGTTTTTTAGATGTTTCAGGAAACACCATACACTTCTCCCGAGTGTCTGTTGGCAATTTACATCCCGCCCGTCAGCATAACAAGGCTCCCAGTTCTCCATGGGCTGTCCCACCTTTCTGGATTTTACACTTTTTTCAGATGGCCCTTTTGACCGGGGGGAAGTGAGACTTCATTGTAGTGCAGATTTCCTTTGCAAGCTTGCTTGGTTGGCCAAAAAGGGCGTATGCGTTTTTTCCTGAATATATTCAGGAAAAAACGCATACGCCCTTTTTGGCCAAGTGCATCATTGTGGACGTTCTGCCTCTTTTCCTATGCTTTCAATGCAATTCCAGTCTACCTCCTGAAATCGGTTTCCTGCAATTCTGCCCCGCTTTCAAGTCCTCTTGGCAGCCTTACTTCAGTATATTTTTGGACGATAGCTGTCATTTATAAGTCTGCAGGTTTGTGAATTACAGTGCCCCTGAGCTCCTTTCTTCAACTCGCTTTCTTTTGAGCTGGCCGCAACACCGCAGGATGTCTTCAGGCCCTAATCTGGTTCCGGCAGGGCACGCTGAGCCTTTGGTTAATTCCTCTTCCTGGTGGGAAATGAGAGTTAAATTTGCCCGTCCAGACACCTCCAGCTAGTCTCTCATTGGTTCTCGCTATTCCTGTTCATCGTCCGCAGAAATTGCAAACTGGGCCAAACAGGAGGTTAAAGGGACTGACTCTCCAAGTCGGGAGGGTGTTAGTAAAGCGTCTGGAATGTTGCACCCGAGTACCAGGGTACGAAAACTGAGACATATTTGAACACGTTTCCCGATCACATGGTTGATCATACTCTAGGTTCCACATGCATGTTTTAGCTGAAGGAAGAATACCTTAAACCTGGGTAGTTGAAACCCGTGGAATGGGTACCATGCAATATGACTTCAGAGGGTCTTCATTTGCTCACCGAACCTCTCCAATCCTATCACTGCTGCGTTTATGCCCCTGTACACATGCTTGATTCTCTTTCGGAGACATAGTAATCCATAGGTTTTAAGATACTTACTAGTCAGGTACATTCTTAGGCGTTTAATATGCGGTGTTGAGTCCATTTCGTTGAGCAAGGAGTAGCTCTTGTCTATTCCATATTTGGCTTAAGGAACTTTATCTGTGCTCATTTCAATCTCTGGTTTTATGCAGCACCCCAACTCACCTTTCCCCTTAAGCAAGCATAAGTTGGTTTTCTAAATTTGAGACCCTGTTCTGTTCTGTAATTCAGTTCCTGTGTAGCCAAGTTTACATTCCGTGTATTACTGATATCTTATGATGTTTCTTTTTCTGTGTGACTTATTTCAGTTAGAATCATCATACCTCAATCCACTCATTGTGCTGCTAAGGGCCTGATGACATAGATTTCATTGCTGAGTGTTATTGCTTTGTAAGTAAATACCACAACTTCTTTATCCATTTTTCACTTTCTGTGATATTGAACTTGTACGGTAAACGAGGTTCTTGTAAACAGAGGCATCCCAAACTTTGGGGTGGCTGTGTCTTTTTGATTTTAATTTCCCTAAGCTATAGGACCATAAGTGGAAGTGCCCTAGGCTCTGTTGCTTTGTTTTTTAGATGTTTCAGGAAACACCATACACTTCTCCCGAGTGTCTGTTGGCAATTTACATCCCGCCCATCAGCATAACAAGGCTCCCAGTTCTCCATGGCCTGTCCTGCCTTTCTGGATTTTACACTTTTTTCAGATGGCCCTTTTGACCGGGGGGAAGTGAGACTTCATTGTAGTGCAGATTTCCTTTGCAAGCTTGCTTGGTTGGCCAAAAAGGGCGTATGCGTTTTTTCCTGAATATATTCAGGAAAAAACGCATACGCCCTTTTTGGCCAAGTGCATCATTGTGGACGTTCTGCCTCTTTTCCTATGCTTTCAATGCAATTCCAGTCTACCTCCTGAAATCGGTTTCCTGCAATTCTGCCCCGCTTTCAAGTCCTCTTGGCAGCCTTACTTCAGTATATTTTTGGACGATAGCTGTCATTTATAACTCTGCAGGTTTGTGAATTACAGTGCCCCTGAGCTCCTTTCTTCAACTCGCTTTCTTGTGACCTGGCCGCAACACCGCAGGATGGCTTCAGGCCCTAATCTGGTTCCGGCACGGCACGCTGAGCCTTTGGTTAATTCCTCTTCCTGGTGGGAAATGAGAGTTAAATTTGCCCGTCCAGACACCTCCAGCTAGTCTCTCATTGGTTCTCGCTATTCCTGTTCATCTTCCGCAGAAATTGCAAACTGGGCCAAACAGGAGGTTAAAGGGACTGACTCTCCAAGTCGGGAGGGTGTTAGTAAAGCGTCTGGAATGTTGCACCCGAGTACCAGGGTACGAAAACTGAGACATATTTGAACACGTTTCCCGATCACATGGTTGATCATACTCTAGGTTCCACATGCATGTTTTAGCTGAAGGAAGAATCCCTGAAACCTGGAGAGTTGAGACCCGTGGAATGGGTACCATGCAATATGACTTCAAAGGGTCTTTGTTTGCTCACCGAACCTCTCCAATCCTATCACTGCTGCATTTATGCCCCTGGACACACGCTTGATTCTCTTTTGGAGATATAGCAATCCATAGGTTTTAAGATACTTACTAGTCAGGTACATTCTTAGGCATTTAATATGCGGTGTTGAGTCCATTTCGTTGAGCAAGGAGTAGCTCTTGTCTATTCCATATTTGGCTTAAGGAACTTATCTGTGCTCATTTCAATCTCTGGTTTTATGCAGCACCCCAACTCACCTTTCCCCTTAAGCAAGCATAAGTTGGTTTTCTAAATTTGAGACCCTGTTCTGTTCTGTAATTCAGTTCCTGTGGAGCCAAGTTTACATTCCGTGTATTACTGATATCTTATGATGTTTCTTTTTCTGTGTGACTTATTTCAGTTAGAATCATCATACCTGAATCCACTCATTGTGCTGCTAAGGGCCTGATGACATAGATTTCATTGCTGAGTGATATTGCTTTGTAAGTAAATACCACAACTTCTTTATCCATTTTTCACTTTCTGCGATGTTGAACTTGTACTGTAAACGAGGTTCTTGTAAACAGAGGCGTCCCAAACTTTGGGGTGGCTGTGTCTTTTTGATTTTAATTTCCCTAAGCTATAGGACCATAAGTGGAAGTGCCCTAGGCTCTGTTGCTTTGTTTTTTAGATGTTTCAGGAAACACCATACACTTCTCCCGAGTGTCTGTTGGCAATTTACATCCCGCCCATCAGCATAACAAGGCTTCCAGTTCTCCATGGGCTGTCCCGCCTTTCTGGATTTTACACTTTTTTCAGATGGCCCTTTTGACCGGGGGGAAGTGAGACTTCATTGTAGTGCAGATTTCCTTTGCAAGCTTGCTTGGTTGGCCAAAAAGGGCGTATGCGTTTTTTCCTGAATATATTCAGGAAAAAACGCATACGCCCTTTTTGGCCAAGTGCATCATTGTGGACGTTCTGCCTCTTTTCCTATGCTTTCAATGCAATTCCAGTCTACCTCCTGAAATCGGTTTCCTGCAATTCTGCCCCGCTTTCAAGTCCTCTTGGCAGCCTTACTTCAGTATATTTTTGGACGATAGCTGTCATTTATAACTCTGCAGGTTAGTGAATTACAGTGCCCCTGAGCTCCTTTCTTCAACTCGCTTTCTTGTGACCTGGCCGCAACACCGCAGGATGGCTTCAGGCCCTAATCTGGTTCCGGCACGGCACGCTGAGCCTTTGGTTAATTCCTCTTCCTGGTGGGAAATGAGAGTTAAATTTGCCCGTCCAGACACCTCCAGCTAGTCTCTCATTGGTTCTCGCTATTCCTGTTCATCTTCCGCAGAAATTGCAAACTGGGCCAAACAGGAGGTTAAAGGGACTGACTCTCCAAGTCGGGAGAGTGTTAGTAAAGCGTCTGGAATGTTGCACCCGAGTACCAGGGTACGAAAACTGAGACATATTTGAACACGTTTCCCGATCACATGGTTGATCATACTCTAGGTTCCACATGCATGTTTTAGCTGAAGGAAGAATACCTTAAACCTGGGTAGTTGAAACCCGTGGAATGGGTACCATGCAATATGACTTCTAAGGGTATTTGTTTGCTCACCGAACCTCTCCAATCCTATCACTGCTGCGTTTATGCCCCTGTACACATGCTTGATTCTCTTTCGGAGACATAACAATCCATAGGTTTTAAGATACTTACTAGTCAGGTACATTCTTAGGCTTTTAATATGCGGTGTTGAGTCCATTTCGTTGAGCAAGGAGTAGCTCTTGTCTATTCCATATTTGGCTTAAGGAACTTTATCTGTGCTCATTTCAATCTATGGTTTTATGCAGCACCCCAACTCACCTTTCCCCTTAAGCAAGCATAAGTTGGTTTTCTAAATTTGAGACCCTGTTCTGTTCTGTAATTCAGTTCCTGTGTAGCCAAGTTTACATTCCGTGTATTACTGATATCTTATGATGTTTCTTTTTCTGTGTGACTTATTTCAGTTAGAATCATCATACCTCAATCCACTCATTGTGCTGCTAAGGGCCTGATGACATAGATTTCATTGCTGAGTGTTATTGCTTTGTAAGTAAATACCACAACTTCTTTATCCATTTTTCACTTTCTGTGATATTGAACTTGTACGGTAAACGAGGTTCTTGTAAACAGAGGCATCCCAAACTTTGGGGTGGCTGTGTCTTTTTGATTTTAATTTCCCTAAGCTATAGGACCATAAGTGGAAGTGCCCTAGGCTCTGTTGCTTTGTTTTTTAGATGTTTCAGGAAACACCATACACTTCTCCCGAGTGTCTGTTGGCAATTTACATCCCGCCCATCAGCATAACAAGGCTCCCAGTTCTCCATGGCCTGTCCTGCCTTTCTGGATTTTACACTTTTTTCAGATGGCCCTTTTGACCGGGGGGAAGTGAGACTTCATTGTAGTGCAGATTTCCTTTGCAAGCTTGCTTGGTTGGCCAAAAAGGGCGTATGCGTTTTTTCCTGAATATATTCAGGAAAAAACGCATACGCCCTTTTTGGCCAAGTGCATCATTGTGGACGTTCTGCCTCTTTTCCTATGCTTTCAATGCAATTCCAGTCTACCTCCTGAAATCGGTTTCCTGCAATTCTGCCCCGCTTTCAAGTCCTCTTGGCAGCCTTACTTCAGTATATTTTTGGACGATAGCTGTCATTTATAACTCTGCAGGTTTGTGAATTACAGTGCCCCTGAGCTCCTTTCTTCAACTCGCTTTCTTGTGACCTGGCCGCAACACCGCAAGATGGCTTCAGGCCCTAATCTGGTTCCGGCACGGCACGCTGAGCCTTTGGTTAATTCCTCTTCCTGGTGGGAAATGAGAGTTAAATTTGCCCGTCCAGACACCTCCAGCTAGTCTCTCATTGGTTCTCGCTATTCCTGTTCATCTTCCGCAGAAATTGCAAACTGGGCCAAACAGGAGGTTAAAGGGACTGACTCTCCAAGTCGGGAGGGTGTTAGTAAAGCGTCTGGAATGTTGCACCCGAGTACCAGGGTACGAAAACTGAGACATATTTGAACACGTTTCCCGATCACATGGTTGATCATACTCTAGGTTCCACATGCATGTTTTAGCTGAAGGAAGAATACCTGAAACCTGGAGAGTTGAGACCCGTGGAATGGGTACCATGCAATATGACTTCAAAGGGTCTTCATTTGCTCACCGAACCTCTCCAATCCTATCACTGCTGCGTTTATGCCCCTGTACACATGCTTGATTCTCTTTCGGAGACATAGCAATCCATAGGTTTTAAGATACTTACTAGTCAGGTACATTCTTAGGCATTTAATATGCGGTGTTGAGTCCATTTCGTTGAGCAAGGAGTAGCTCTTGTCTATTCCATATTTGGCTTAAGGAACTTTATCTGTGCTCATTTCAATCTCTGGTTTTATGCAGCACCCCAACTCACCTTTACCCTTAAGCAAGCATAAGTTGGTTTTCTAAATTTGAGACCCTGTTCTGTTCTGTAATTCAGTTCCTGTGTAGCCAAGTTTACATTCCGTGTATTACTGATATCTTATGATGTTTCTTTTTCTGTGTGACTTATTTCAGTTAGAATCATCATACCTGAATCCACTCATTGTGCTGCTAAGGGCCTGATGACATAGATTTCATTGCTGAGTGATATTGCTTTGTAAGTAAATACCACAACTTCTTTATCCATTTTTCACTTTCTGCGATGTTGAACTTGTACGGTAAACGAGGTTCTTGTAAACAGAGGCGTCCCAAACTTTGGGGTGGCTGTGTCTTTTTGATTTTAATTTCCCTAAGCTATAGGACCATAAGTGGAAGTGCCCTAGGCTCTGTTGCTTTGTTTTTTAGATGTTTCAGGAAACACCATACACTTCTCCCGAGTGTCTGTTGGCAATTTACATCCCGCCCATCAGCATAACAAGGCTCCCAGTTCTCCATGGCCTGTCCTGCCTTTCTGGATTTTACACTTTTTTCAGATGGCCCTTTTGACCGGGGGGAAGTGAGACTTCATTGTAGTGCAGATTTCCTTTGCAAGCTTGCTTGGTTTGCCAAAAAGGGCGTATGTGTTTTTTCCTGAATATATTCAGGAAAAAACGCATACGCCCTTTTTGGCCAAGTGCATCATTGTGGACGTTCTGCCTCTTTTCCTATGCTTTCAATGCAATTCCAGTCTACCTCCTGAAATCGGTTTCCTGCAATTCTGCCCCGCTTTCAAGTCCTCTTGGCAGCCTTACTTCAGTATATTTTTGGACGATAGCTGTCATTTATAACTCTGCAGGTTTGTGAATTACAGTGCCCCTGAGCTCCTTTCTTCAACTCGCTTTCTTTTGAGCTGGCCGCAACACCGCAGGATGGCTTCAGGCCCTAATCTGGTTCCGGCACGGCATGCTGAGCCTTTGGTTAATTCCTCTTCCTGGTGGGAAATGAGAGTTAAATTTGCCCGTCCAGACACCTCCAGCTAGTCTCTCATTGGTTCTCGCTATTCCTGTTCATCTTCCGCAGAAATTGCAAACTGGGCCAAACAGGAGGTTAAAGGGACTGACTCTCCAAGTCGGGAGGGTGTTAGTAAAGCGTCTGGAATGTTGCACCCGAGTACCAGGGTACGAAAACTGAGACATATTTGAACACGTCTCCCGATCACATGGTTGATCATACTCTAGGTTCCACATGCATGTTTTAGCTGAAGGAAGAATACCTTAAACCTGGGTAGTTGAAACCCGTGGAATGGGTACCATGCAATATGACTTCAAAGGGTCTTCATTTGCTCACCGAACCTCTCCAATCCTATCACTGCTGCGTTTATGCCCCTGTACACATGCTTGATTCTCTTTCGGAGACATAGCAATCCATAGGTTTTAAGATACTTACTAGTCAGGTACATTCTTAGGCGTTTAATATGCGGTGTTGAGTCCATTTCGTTGAGCAAGGAGTAGCTCTTGTCTATTCCATATTTGGCTTAAGGAACTTTATCTGTGCTCATTTCAATCTCTGGTTTTATGCAGCACCCCAACTCACCTTTCCCCTTAAGCAAGCATAAGTTGGTTTTCTAAATTTGAGACCCTGTTCTGTTCTGTAATTCAGTTCCTGTGTAGCCAAGTTTACATTCCGTGTATTACTGATATCTTATGATGTTTCTTTTTCTGTGTGACTTATTTCAGTTAGAATCATCATACCTGAATCCACTCATTGTGCTGCTAAGGGCCTGATGACATAGATTTCATTGCTGAGTGATATTGCTTTGTAAGTAAATACCACAACTTCTTTATCCATTTTTCACTTTCTGCGATGTTGAACTTGTACGGTAAACGAGGTTCTTGTAAACAGAGGCGTCCCAAACTTTGGGGTGGCTGTGTCTTTTTGATTTTAATTTCCCTAAGCTATAGGACCATAAGTGGAAGTGCCCTAGGCTCTGTTGCTTTGTTTTTTAGATGTTTCAGGAAACACCATACACTTCTCCCGAGTGTCTGTTGGCAATTTACATCCCGCCCATCAGCATAACAAGGCTCCCAGTTCTCCATGGCCTGTCCTGCCTTTCTGGATTTTACACTTTTTTCAGATGGCCCTTTTGACTGGGGGGAAGTGAGACTTCATTGTAGTGCAGATTTCCTTTGCAAGCTTGCTTGGTTGGCCAAAAAGGGCGTATGCGTTTTTTCCTGAATATATTCAGGAAAAAACTCATACGCCCTTTTTGGCCAAGTGCATCATGGTGGACGTTCTGCCTCTTTTCCTATGCTTTCAATGCAATTCCAGTCTGCCTCCTGAAATCGGTTTCCTGCAATTCTGCCCCGCTTTCAAGTCCTCTTGGCAGCCTTACTTCAGTATATTTTTGGACGATAGCTGTCATTTATAACTCTGCAGGTTTGTGAATTACAGTGCCCCTGAGCTCCTTTCTTCAACTCGCTTTCTTTTGAGCTGGCCGCAACACCGCAGGATGGCTTCAGGCCCTAATCTGGTTCCGGCACGGCATGCTGAGCCTTTGGTTAATTCCTCTTCCTGGTGGGAAATGAGAGTTAAATTTGCCCGTCCATACACCTTCCAGCTAGTCTCTCATTGGTTCTCACTATTCCTGTTCATCTTCCGCAGAAATTGCAAACTGGGCCAAACAGGAGGTTAAAGGGACTGACTCTCCAAGTCGGGAGGGTGTTAGTAAAGCGTCTGGAATGTTGCACCCGAGTACCAGGGTACGAAAACTGAGACATATTTGAACACGTCTCCCGATCACATGGTTGATCATACTCTAGGTTCCACATGCATGTTTTAGCTGAAGGAAGAATACCTTAAACCTGGGTAGTTGAAACCCGTGGAATGGGTACCATGCAATATGACTTCAAAGGGTCTTCATTTGCTCACCGAACCTCTCCAATCCTATCACTGCTGCGTTTATGCCCCTGTACACATGCTTGATTCTCTTTCGGAGACATAGCAATCCATAGGTTTTAAGATACTTACTAGTCAGGTACATTCTTAGGCGTTTAATATGCGGTGTTGAGTCCATTTCGTTGAGCAAGGAGTAGCTCTTGTCTATTCCATATTTGGCTTAAGGAACTTTATCTGTGCTCATTTCAATCTCTGGTTTTATGCAGCACCCCAACTCACCTTTACCCTTAAGCAAGCATAAGTTGGTTTTCTAAATTTGAGACCCTGTTCTGTTCTGTAATTCAGTTCCTGTGTAGCCAAGTTTACATTCCGTGTATTACTGATATCTTATGATGTTTCTTTTTCTGTGTGACTTATTTCAGTTAGAATCATCATACCTGAATCCACTCATTGTGCTGCTAAGGGCCTGATGACATAGATTTCATTGCTGATTGATATTGCTTTGTAAGTAAATACCACAACTTCTTTATCCATTTTTCACTTTCTGCGATGTTGAACTTGTACTGTAAACGAGGTTCTTGTAAACAGAGGCGTCCCAAACTTTGGGGTGGCTGTGTCTTTTTGATTTTAATTTCCCTAAGCTATAGGACCATAAGTGGAAGTGCCCTAGGCTCTGTTGCTTTGTTTTTTAGATGTTTCAGGAAACACCATACACTTCTCCCGAGTGTCTGTTGGCAATTTACATCCCGCCCATCAGCATAACAAGGCTCCCAGTTCTCCATGGCCTGTCCTGCCTTTCTGGATTTTACACTTTTTTCAGATGGCCCTTTTGACCGGGGGGAAGTGAGACTTCATTGTAGTGCAGATTTCCTTTGCAAGCTTGCTTGGTTGGCCAAAAAGGGCGTATGCGTTTTTTCCTGAATATATTCAGGAAAAAACGCATACGCCCTTTTTGGCCAAGTGCATCATTGTGGACGTTCTGCCTCTTTTCCTATGCTTTCAATGCAATTCCAGTCTACCTCCTGAAATCGGTTTCCTGCAATTCTGCCCCGCTTTCAAGTCCTCTTGGCAGCCTTACTTCAGTATATTTTTGGACGATAGCTGTCATTTATAACTCTGCAGGTTTGTGAATTACAGTGCCCCTGAGCTCCTTTCTTCAACTCGCTTTCTTTTGAGCTGGCCGCAACACCGCAGGATGGCTTCAGGCCCTAATCTGGTTCCGGCACGGCATGCTGAGCCTTTGGTTAATTCCTCTTCCTGGTGGGAAATGAGAGTTAAATTTGCCCGTCCAGACACCTCCAGCTAGTCTCTCATTGGTTCTCGCTATTCCTGTTCATCTTCCGCAGAAATTGCAAACTGGGCCAAACAGGAGGTTAAAGGGACTGACTCTCCAAGTCGGGAGGGTGTTAGTAAAGCGTCTGGAATGTTGCACCTGAGTACCAGGGTACGAAAACTGAGACATATTTGAACACGTCTCCCGATCACATGGTTGATCATACTCTAGGTTCCACATGCATGTTTTAGCTGAAGGAAGAATACCTTAAACCTGGGTAGTTGAAACCCGTGGAATGGGTACCATGCAATATGACTTCAAAGGGTCTTCATTTGCTCACCGAACCTCTCCAATCCTATCACTGCTGCGTTTATGCCCCTGTACACATGCTTGATTCTCTTTCGGAGACATAGCAATCCATAGGTTTTAAGATACTTACTAGTCAGGTACATTCTTAGGCGTTTAATATGCGGTGTTGAGTCCATTTCGTTGAGCAAGGAGTAGCTCTTGTCTATTCCATATTTGGCTTAAGGAACTTTATCTGTGCTCATTTCAATCTCTGGTTTTATGCAGCACCCCAACTCACCTTTCCCCTTAAGCAAGCATAAGTTGGTTTTCTAAATTTGAGACCCTGTTCTGTTCTGTAATTCAGTTCCTGTGTAGCCAAGTTTACATTCTGTGTATTACTGATATCTTATGATGTTTCTTTTTCTGTGTGACTTATTTCAGTTAGAATCATCATACCTGAATCCACTCATTGTGCTGCTAAGGGCCTGATGACATAGATTTCATTGCTGAGTGATATTGCTTTGTAAGTAAATACCACAACTTCTTTATCCATTTTTCACTTTCTGCGATGTTGAACTTGTACGGTAAACGAGGTTCTTGTAAACAGAGGCGTCCCAAACTTTGGGGTGGCTGTGTCTTTTTGATTTTAATTTCCCTAAGCTATAGGACCATAAGTGGAAGTGCCCTAGGCTCTGTTGCTTTGTTTTTTAGATGTTTCAGGAAACACCATACACTTCTTCCGAGTGTCTGTTGGCAATTTACATCCCGCCCATCAGCATAACAAGGCTCCCAGTTCTCCATGGCCTGTCCTGCCTTTCTGGATTTTACACTTTTTTCAGATGGCCCTTTTGACAGGGGGGAAGTGAGACTTCATTGTAGTGCAGATTTCCTTTGCAAGCTTGCTTTGTTGGCCAAAAAGGGCGTATGCGTTTTTTCCTGAATATATTCAGGAAAAAACGCATACGCCCTTTTTGGCCAAGTGCATCATTGTGGACGTTCTGCCTCTTTTCCTATGCTTTCAATGCAATTCCAGTCTACCTCCTGAAATCGGTTTCCTGCAATTCTGCCCCGCTTTCAAGTCCTCTTGGCAGCCTTACTTCAGTATATTTTTGGACGATAGCTGTCATTTATAACTCTGCAGGTTTGTGAATTACAGTGCCCCTGAGCTCCTTTCTTCAACTCGCTTTCTTTTGAGCTGGCCGCAACACCGCAGGATGGCTTCAGGCCCTAATCTGGTTCCGGCACGGCATGCTGAGCCTTTGGTTAATTCCTCTTCCTGGTGGGAAATGAGAGTTAAATTTGCCCGTCCAGACACCTCCAGCTAGTCTCTCATTGGTTCTCGCTATTCCTGTTCATCTTCCGCAGAAATTGCAAACTGGGCCAAACAGGAGGTTAAAGGGACTGACTCTCCAAGTCGGGAGGGTGTTAGTAAAGCGTCTGGAATGTTGCACCCGAGTACCAGGGTACGAAAACTGAGACATATTTGAACACGTCTTCCGATCACATGGTTGATCATACTCTAGGTTCCACATGCATGTTTTAGCTGAAGGAAGAATACCTTAAACCTGGGTAGTTGAAACCCGTGGAATGGGTACCATGCAATATGACTTCAAAGGGTCTTCATTTGCTCACCGAACCTCTCCAATCCTATCATTGCTGCGTTTATGCCCCTGTACACATGCTTGATTCTCTTTCGGAGACATAGCAATCCATAGGTTTTAAGATACTTACTAGTCAGGTACATTCTTAGGCGTTTAATATGCGGTGTTGAGTCCATTTCGTTGAGCAAGGAGTAGCTCTTGTCTATTCCATATTTGGCTTAAGGAACTTTATCTGTGCTCATTTCAATCTCTGGTTTTATGCAGCACCCCAACTCACCTTTACCCTTAAGCAAGCATAAGTTGGTTTTCTAAATTTGAGACCCTGTTCTGTTCTGTAATTCAGTTCCTGTGTAGCCAAGTTTACATTCCGTGTATTACTGATATCTTATGATGTTTCTTTTTCTGTGTGACTTATTTCAGTTAGAATCATCATACCTGAATCCACTCATTGTGCTGCTAAGGGCCTGATGACATAGATTTCATTGCTGAGTGATATTGCTTTGTAAGTAAATACCACAACTTCTTTATCCATTTTTCACTTTCTGCGATGTTGAACTTGTACGGTAAACGAGGTTCTTGTAAACAGAGGCGTCCCAAACTTTGGGGTGGCTGTGTCTTTTTGATTTTAATTTCCCTAAGCTATAGGACCATAAGTGGAAGTGCCCTAGGCTCTGTTGCTTTGTTTTTTAGATGTTTCAGGAAACACCATACACTTCTCCCGAGTGTCTGTTGGCAATTTACATCCCGCCCATCAGCATAACAAGGCTCCCAGTTCTCCATGGCCTGTCCTGCCTTTCTGGATTTTACACTTTTTTCAGATGGCCCTTTTGACCGGGGGGAAGTGAGACTTCATTGTAGTGCAGATTTCCTTTGCAAGCTTGCTTGGTTGGCCAAAAAGGGCGTATGCGTTTTTTCCTGAATATATTCAGGAAAAAACTCATACGCCCTTTTTGGCCAAGTGCATCATGGTGGACGTTCTGCCTCTTTTCCTATGCTTTCAATGCAATTCCAGTCTGCCTCCTGAAATCGGTTTCCTGCAATTCTGCCCCGCTTTCAAGTCCTCTTGGCAGCCTTACTTCAGTATATTTTTGGACGATAGCTGTCATTTATAACTCTGCAGGTTTGTGAATTACAGTGCCCCTGAGCTCCTTTCTTCAACTCGCTTTCTTTTGAGCTGGCCGCAACACCGCAGGATGGCTTCAGGCCCTAATCTGGTTCCGGCACGGCATGCTGAGCCTTTGGTTAATTCCTCTTCCTGGTGGGAAATGAGAGTTAAATTTGCCCGTCCAGACACCTCCAGCTAGTCTCTCATTGGTTCTCGCTATTCCTGTTCATCTTCCGCAGAAATTGCAAACTGGGCCAAACAGGAGGTTAAAGGGACTGACTCTCCAAGTCGGGAGGGTGTTAGTAAAGCGTCTGGAATGTTGCACCCGAGTACCAGGGTACGAAAACTGAGACATATTTGAACACGTTTCCCGATCACATGGTTGATCATACTCTAGGTTCCACATGCATGTTTTAGCTGAAGGAAGAATCCCTGAAACCTGGAGAGTTGAGACCCGTGGAATGGGTACCATGCAATATGACTTCAAAGGGTCTTCATTTGCTCACCGAACCTCTCCAATCCTATCACTGCTGCGTTTATGCCCCTGTACACATGCTTGATTCTCTTTCGGAGACATAGCAATCCATAGGTTTTAAGATACTTACTAGTCAGGTACATTCTTAGGCATTTAATATGCGGTGTTGAGTCCATTTCGTTGAGCAAGGAGTAGCTCTTGTCTATTCCATATTTGGCTTAAGGAACTTTATCTGTGCTCATTTCAATCTCTGGTTTTATGCAGCACCCCAACTCACCTTTACCCTTAAGCAAGCATAAGTTGGTTTTCTAAATTTGAGACCCTGTTCTGTTCTGTAATTCAGTTCCTGTGTAGCCAAGTTTACATTCCGTGTATTACTGATATCTTATGATGTTTCTTTTTCTGTGTGACTTATTTCAGTTAGAATCATCATACCTGAATCCACTCATTGTGCTGCTAAGGGCCTGATGACATAGATTTCATTGCTGAGTGATATTGCTTTGTAAGTAAATACCACAACTTCTTTATCCATTTTTCACTTTCTGCGATGTTGAACTTGTACGGTAAACGAGGTTCTTGTAAACAGAGGCGTCCCAAACTTTGGGGTGGCTGTGTCTTTTTGATTTTAATTTCCCTAAGCTATAGGACCATAAGTGGAAGTGCCCTAGGCTCTGTTGCTTTGTTTTTTAGATGTTTCAGGAAACACCATACACTTCTCCCGAGTGTCTGTTGGCAATTTACATCCCGCCCATCAGCATAACAAGGCTCCCAGTTCTCCATGGCCTGTCCTGCCTTTCTGGATTTTACACTTTTTTCAGATGGCCCTTTTGACCGGGGGGAAGTGAGACTTCATTGTAGTGCAGATTTCCTTTGCAAGCTTGCTTGGTTGGCCAAAAAGGGCGTATGTGTTTTTTCCTGAATATATTCAGGAAAAAACGCATACGCCCTTTTTGGCCAAGTGCATCATTGTGGACGTTCTGCCTCTTTTCCTATGCTTTCAATGCAATTCCAGTCTACCTCCTGAAATCGGTTTCCTGCAATTCTGCCCCGCTTTCAAGTCCTCTTGGCAGCCTTACTTCAGTATATTTTTGGACGATAGCTGTCATTTATAACTCTGCAGGTTTGTGAATTACAGTGCCCCTGAGCTCCTTTCTTCAACTCGCTTTCTTTTGAGCTGGCCGCAACACCGCAGGATGGCTTCAGGCCCTAATCTGGTTCCGGCACGGCATGCTGAGCCTTTGGTTAATTCCTCTTCCTGGTGGGAAATGAGAGTTAAATTTGCCCGTCCAGACACCTCCAGCTAGTCTCTCATTGGTTCT
Organism: Pseudorca crassidens; assembly: GCF_039906515.1. Lineage (NCBI taxonomy): Eukaryota > Metazoa > Chordata > Mammalia > Artiodactyla > Delphinidae > Pseudorca > Pseudorca crassidens. Next base: position 801,499 of record NW_027136331.1, on the reverse strand, counting down.
CGCTATTCCTGTTCATCTTCCGCAGAAATTGCAAACTGGGCCAAACAGGAGGTTAAAGGGACTGACTCTCCAAGTCGGGAGGGTGTTAGTAAAGCGTCTGGAATGTTGCACCCGAGTACCAGGGTACGAAAACTGAGACATATTTGAACACGTCTCCCGATCACATGGTTGATCATACTCTAGGTTCCACATGCATGTTTTAGCTGAAGGAAGAATACCTTAAACCTGGGTAGTTGAAACCCGTGGAATGGGTACCATGCAATATGACTTCAAAGGGTCTTCATTTGCTCACCGAACCTCTCCAATCGTATCACTGCTGCGTTTATGCCCCTGTACACATGCTTGATTCTCTTTCGGAGACATAGCAATCCATAGGTTTTAAGATACTTACTAGTCAGGTACATTCTTAGGCGTTTAATATGCGGTGTTGAGTCCATTTCGTTGAGCAAGGAGTAGCTCTTGTCTATTCCATATTTGGCTTAAGGAACTTTATCTGTGCTCATTTCAATCTCTGGTTTTATGCAGCACCCCAACTCACCTTTCCCCTTAAGCAAGCATAAGTTGGTTTTCTAAATTTGAGACCCTGTTCTGTTCTGTAATTCAGTTCCTGTGTAGCCAAGTTTACATTCCGTGTATTACTGATATCTTATGATGTTTCTTTTTCTGTGTGACTTATTTCAGTTAGAATCATCATACCTGAATCCACTCATTGTGCTGCTAAGGGCCTGATGACATAGATTTCATTGCTGAGTGATATTGCTTTGTAAGTAAATACCACAACTTCTTTATCCATTTTTCACTTTCTGCGATGTTGAACTTGTACGCTAAACGAGGTTCTTGTAAACAGAGGCGTCCCAAACTTTGGGGTGGCTGTGTCTTTTTGATTTTAATTTCTCTAAGCTATAGGACCATAAGTGGAAGTGCCCTAGGCTCTGTTGCTTTGTTTTTTAGATGTTTCAGGAAACACCATACACTTCTCCCGAGTGTCTGTTGGCAATTTACATCCCGCCCATCAGCATAACAAGGCTCCCAGTTCTCCATGGCCTGTCCTGCCTTTCTGGATTTTACACTTTTTTCAGATGGCCCTTTTGACCGGGGGGAAGTGAGACTTCATTGTAGTGCAGATTTCCTTTGCAAGCTTGCTTGGTTGGCCAAAAAGGGCGTATGCGTTTTTTCCTGAATATATTCAGGAAAAAACGCATACGCCCTTTTTGGCCAAGTGCATCATGGTGGACGTTCTGCCTCTTTTCCTATGCTTTCAATGCAATTCCAGTCTGCCTCCTGAAATCGGTTTCCTGCAATTCTGCCCCGCTTTCAAGTCCTCTTGGCAGCCTTACTTCAGTATATTTTTGGACGATAGCTGTCATTTATAACTCTGCAGGTTTGTGAATTACAGTGCCCCTGAGCTCCTTTCTTCAACTCGCTTTCTTTTGAGCTGGCCGCAACACCGCAGGATGGCTTCAGGCCCTAATCTGGTTCCGGCACGGCACGCTGAGCCTTTGGTTAATTCCTCTTCCTGGTGGGAAATGAGAGTTAAATTTGCCCGTCCATACACCTTCCAGCTAGTCTCTCATTGGTTCTCACTATTCCTGTTCATCTTCCGCAGAAATTGCAAACTGGGCCAAACAGGAGGTTAAAGGGACTGACTCTCCAAGTCGGGAGGGTGTTAGTAAAGCGTCTGGAATGTTGCACCCGAGTACCAGGGTACGAAAACTGAGACATATTTGAACACGTCTCCCGATCACATGGTTGATCATACTCTAGGTTCCACATGCATGTTTTACCTGAAGGAAGAATACCTTAAACCTGGGTAGTTGAAACCCGTGGAATGGGTACCATGCAATATGACTTCAAAGGGTCTTCATTTGCTCACCGAACCTCTCCAATCCTATCACTGCTGCGTTTATGCCCCTGTACACATGCTTGATTCTCTTTCGGAGACATAGCAATCCATAGGTTTTAAGATACTTACTAGTCAGGTACATTCTTAGGCGTTTAATATGCGGTGTTGAGTCCATTTCGTTGAGCAAGGAGTAGCTCTTGTCTATTCCATATTTGGCTTAAGGAACTTTATCTGTGCTCATTTCAATCTCTGGTTTTATGCAGCACCCCAACTCACCTTTCCCCTTAAGCAAGCATAAGTTGGTTTTCTAAATTTGAGACCCTGTTCTGTTCTGTAATTCAGTTCCTGTGTAGCCAAGTTTACATTCCGTGTATTACTGATATCTTATGATGTTTCTTTTTCTGTGTGACTTATTTCAGTTAGAATCATCATACCTGAATCCACTCATTGTGCTGCTAAGGGCCTGATGACATAGATTTCATTGCTGATTGATATTGCTTTGTAAGTAAATACCACAACTTCTTTATCCATTTTTCACTTTCTGCGATGTTGAACTTGTACTGTAAACGAGGTTCTTGTAAACAGAGGCGTCCCAAACTTTGGGGTGGCTGTGTCTTTTTGATTTTAATTTCCCTAAGCTATAGGACCATAAGTGGAAGTGCCCTAGGCTCTGTTGCTTTGTTTTTTAGATGTTTCAGGAAACACCATACACTTCTCCCGAGTGTCTGTTGGCAATTTACATCCCGCCCATCAGCATAACAAGGCTCCCAGTTCTCCATGGCCTGTCCTGCCTTTCTGGATTTTACACTTTTTTCAGATGGCCCTTTTGACCGGGGGGAAGTGAGACTTCATTGTAGTGCAGATTTCCTTTGCAAGCTTGCTTGGTTGGCCAAAAAGGGCGTATGCGTTTTTTCCTGAATATATTCAGGAAAAAACGCATACGCCCTTTTTGGCCAAGTGCATCATTGTGGACGTTCTGCCTCTTTTCCTATGCTTTCAATGCAATTCCAGTCTACCTCCTGAAATCGGTTTCCTGCAATTCTGCCCCGCTTTCAAGTCCTCTTGGCAGCCTTACTTCAGTATATTTTTGGACGATAGCTGTCATTTATAACTCTGCAGGTTTGTGAATTACAGTGCCCCTGAGCTCCTTTCTTCAACTCGCTTTCTTTTGAGCTGGCCGCAACACCGCAGGATGGCTTCAGGCCCTAATCTGGTTCCGGCACGGCATGCTGAGCCTTTGGTTAATTCCTCTTCCTGGTGGGAAATGAGAGTTAAATTTGCCCGTCCAGACACCTCCAGCTAGTCTCTCATTGGTTCTCGCTATTCCTGTTCATCTTCCGCAGAAATTGCAAACTGGGCCAAACAGGAGGTTAAAGGGACTGACTCTCCAAGTCGGGAGGGTGTTAGTAAAGCGTCTGGAATGTTGCACCTGAGTACCAGGGTACGAAAACTGAGACATATTTGAACACGTCTCCCGATCACATGGTTGATCATACTCTAGGTTCCACATGCATGTTTTAGCTGAAGGAAGAATACCTTAAACCTGGGTAGTTGAAACCCGTGGAATGGGTACCATGCAATATGACTTCAAAGGGTCTTCATTTGCTCACCGAACCTCTCCAATCCTATCACTGCTGCGTTTATGCCCCTGTACACATGCTTGATTCTCTTTCGGAGACATAGCAATCCATAGGTTTTAAGATACTTACTAGTCAGGTACATTCTTAGGCGTTTAATATGCGGTGTTGAGTCCATTTCGTTGAGCAAGGAGTAGCTCTTGTCTATTCCATATTTGGCTTAAGGAACTTTATCTGTGCTCATTTCAATCTCTGGTTTTATGCAGCACCCCAACTCACCTTTCCCCTTAAGCAAGCATAAGTTGGTTTTCTAAATTTGAGACCCTGTTCTGTTCTGTAATTCAGTTCCTGTGTAGCCAAGTTTACATTCTGTGTATTACTGATATCTTATGATGTTTCTTTTTCTGTGTGACTTATTTCAGTTAGAATCATCATACCTGAATCCACTCATTGTGCTGCTAAGGGCCTGATGACATAGATTTCATTGCTGAGTGATATTGCTTTGTAAGTAAATACCACAACTTCTTTATCCATTTTTCACTTTCTGCGATGTTGAACTTGTACGGTAAACGAGGTTCTTGTAAACAGAGGCGTCCCAAACTTTGGGGTGGCTGTGTCTTTTTGATTTTAATTTCCCTAAGCTATAGGACCATAAGTGGAAGTGCCCTAGGCTCTGTTGCTTTGTTTTTTAGATGTTTCAGGAAACACCATACACTTCTCCCGAGTGTCTGTTGGCAATTTACATCCCGCCCATCAGCATAACAAGGCTCCCAGTTCTCCATGGCCTGTCCTGCCTTTCTGGATTTTACACTTTTTTCAGATGGCCCTTTTGACCGGGGGGAAGTGAGACTTCATTGTAGTGCAGATTTCCTTTGCAAGCTTGCTTGGTTGGCCAAAAAGGGCGTATGCGTTTTTTCCTGAATATATTCAGGAAAAAACGCATACGCCCTTTTTGGCCAAGTGCATCATGGTGGACGTTTTGCCTCTTTTCCTATGCTTTCAATGCAATTCCAGTCTGCCTCCTGAAATCGGTTTCCTGCAATTCTGCCCCGCTTTCAAGTCCTCTTGGCAGCCTTACTTCAGTATATTTTTGGACGATAGCTGTCATTTATAACTCTGCAGGTTTGTGAATTACAGTGCCCCTGAGCTCCTTTCTTCAACTCGCTTTCTTTTGAGCTGGCCGCAACACCGCAGGATGGCTTCAGGCCCTAATCTGGTTCCGGCACGGCACGCTGAGCCTTTGGTTAATTCCTCTTCCTGGTGGGAAATGAGAGTTAAATTTGCCCGTCCAGACACCTCCAGCTAGTCTCTCATTGGTTCTCGCTATTCCTGTTCATCTTCCGCAGAAATTGCAAACTGGGCCAAACAGGAGGTTAAAGGGACTGACTCTCCAAGTCGGGAGGGTGTTATTAAAGCGTCTGGAATGTTGCACCCGAGTACCAGGGTACGAAAACTGAGACATATTTGAACACGTCTCCCGATCACATGGTTGATCATACTCTAGGTTCCACATGCATGTTTTACCTGAAGGAAGAATACCTTAAACCTGGGTAGTTGAAACCCGTGGAATGGGTACCATGCAATATGACTTCAAAGGGTCTTCATTTGCTCACCGAACCTCTCCAATCCTATCACTGCTCCGTTTATGCCCCTGTACACATGCTTGATTCTCTTTCGGAGACATAGCAATCCATAGGTTTTAAGATACTTACTAGTCAGGTACATTCTTAGGCGTTTAATATGCGGTGTTGAGTCCATTTCGTTGAGCAAGGAGTAGCTCTTGTCTATTCCATATTTGGCTTAAGGAACTTTATCTGTGCTCATTTCAATCTCTGGTTTTATGCAGCACCCCAACTCACCTTTCCCCTTAAGCAAGCATAAGTTGGTTTTCTAAATTTGAGACCCTGTTCTGTTCTGTAATTCAGTTCCTGTGTAGCCAAGTTTACATTCTGTGTATTACTGATATCTTATGATGTTTCTTTTTCTGTGTGACTTATTTCAGTTAGAATCATCATACCTGAATCCACTCATTGTGCTGCTAAGGGCCTGATGACATAGATTTCATTGCTGAGTGATATTGCTTTGTAAGTAAATACCACAACTTCTTTATCCATTTTTCACTTTCTGCGATGTTGAACTTGTACGGTAAACGAGGTTCTTGTAAACAGAGGCGTCCCAAACTTTGGGGTGGCTGTGTCTTTTTGATTTTAATTTCCCTAAGCTATAGGACCATAAGTGGAAGTGCCCTAGGCTCTGTTGCTTTGTTTTTTAGATGTTTCAGGAAACACCATACACTTCTCCCGAGTGTCTGTTGGCAATTTACATCCCGCCCATCAGCATAACAAGGCTCCCAGTTCTCCATGGCCTGTCCTGCCTTTCTGGATTTTACACTTTTTTCAGATGGCCCTTTTGACCGGGGGGAAGTGAGACTTCATTGTAGTGCAGATTTCCTTTGCAAGCTTGCTTGGTTGGCCAAAAAGGGCGTATGCGTTTTTTCCTGAATATATTCAGGAAAAAACGCATACGCCCTTTTTGGCCAAGTGCATCATGGTGGACGTTTTGCCTCTTTTCCTATGCTTTCAATGCAATTCCAGTCTGCCTCCTGAAATCGGTTTCCTGCAATTCTGCCCCGCTTTCAAGTCCTCTTGGCAGCCTTACTTCAGTATATTTTTGGACGATAGCTGTCATTTATAACTCTGCAGGTTTGTGAATTACAGTGCCCCTGAGCTCCTTTCTTCAACTCGCTTTCTTTTGAGCTGGCCGCAACACCGCAGGATGGCTTCAGGCCCTAATCTGGTTCCGGCACGGCACGCTGAGCCTTTGGTTAATTCCTCTTCCTGGTGGGAAATGAGAGTTAAATTTGCCCGTCCAGACACCTCCAGCTAGTCTCTCATTGGTTCTCGCTATTCCTGTTCATCTTCCGCAGAAATTGCAAACTGGGCCAAACAGGAGGTTAAAGGGACTGACTCTCCAAGTCGGGAGGGTGTTATTAAAGCGTCTGGAATGTTGCACCCGAGTACCAGGGTACGAAAACTGAGACATATTTGAACACGTCTCCCGATCACATGGTTGATCATACTCTAGGTTCCACATGCATGTTTTACCTGAAGGAAGAATACCTTAAACCTGGGTAGTTGAAACCCGTGGAATGGGTACCATGCAATATGACTTCAAAGGGTCTTCATTTGCTCACCGAACCTCTCCAATCCTATCACTGCTCCGTTTATGCCCCTGTACACATGCTTGATTCTCTTTCGGAGACATAGCAATCCATAGGTTTTAAGATACTTACTAGTCAGGTACATTCTTAGGCGTTTAATATGCGGTGTTGAGTCCATTTCGTTGAGCAAGGAGTAGCTCTTGTCTATTCCATATTTGGCTTAAGGAACTTTATCTGTGCTCATTTCAATCTCTGGTTTTATGCAGCACCCCAACTCACCTTTCCCCTTAAGCAAGCATAAGTTGGTTTTCTAAATTTGAGACCCTGTTCTGTTCTGTAATTCAGTTCCTGTGTAGCCAAGTTTACATTCCATGTATTACTGATATCTTATGATGTTTCTTTTTCTGTGTGACTTATTTCAGTTAGAATCATCATACCTGAATCCACTCATTGTGCTGCTAAGGGCCTGATGACATAGATTTCATTGCTGAGTGATATTGCTTTGTAAGTAAATACCACAACTTCTTTATCCATTTTTCACTTTCTGCGATGTTGAACTTGTACTGTAAACGAGGTTCTTGTAAACAGAGGCGTCCCAAACTTTGGGGTGGCTGTGTCTTTTTGATTTTAATTTCCCTAAGCTATAGGACCATAAGTGGAAGTGCCCTAGGCTCTGTTGCTTTGTTTTTTAGATGTTTCAGGAAACACCATACACTTCTCCCGAGTGTCTGTTGGCAATTTACATCCCGCCCATCAGCATAACAAGGCTCCCAGTTCTCCATGGCCTGTCCTGCCTTTCTGGATTTTATACTTTTTTCAGATGGCCCTTTTGACCGGGGGGAAGTGAGACTTCATTGTAGTGCAGATTTCCTTTGCAAGCTTGCTTTGTTGGCCAAAAAGGGCGTATGCGTTTTTTCCTGAATATATTCAGGAAAAAACGCATACGCCCTTTTTGGCCAAGTGCATCATTGTGGACGTTCTGCCTCTTTTCCTATGCTTTCAATGCAATTCCAGTCTACCTCCTGAAATCGGTTTCCTGCAATTCTGCCCCGCTTTCAAGTCCTCTTGGCAGCCTTACTTCAGTATATTTTTGGACGATAGCTGTCATTTATAACTCTGCAGGTTTGTGAATTACAGTGCCCCTGAGCTCCTTTCTTCAACTCGCTTTCTTTTGAGCTGGCCGCAACACCGCAGGATGGCTTCAGGCCCTAATCTGGTTCCGGCACGGCACGCTGAGCCTTTGGTTAATTCCTCTTCCTGGTGGGAAATGAGAGTTAAATTTGCCCGTCCAGACACCTTCCAGCTAGTCTCTCATTGGTTCTCGCTATTCCTGTTCATCTTCCGCAGAAATTGCAAACTGGGCCAAACAGGAGGTTAAAGGGACTGACTCTCCAAGTCGGGAGGGTGTTAGTAAAGCGTCTGGAATGTTGCACCCGAGTACCAGGGTACGAAAACTGAGACATATTTGAACACGTCTCCCGATCACATGGTTGATCATACTCTAGGTTCCACATGCATGTTTTAGCTGAAGGAAGAATACCTTAAACCTGGGTAGTTGAAACCCGTGGAATGGGTACCATGCAATATGACTTCAAAGGGTCTTCATTTGCTCACCGAACCTCTCCAATCCTATCACTGCTGCGTTTATGCCCCTGTACACATGCTTGATTCTCTTTCGGAGACATAGCAATCCATAGGTTTTACGATACTTACTAGTCAGGTACATTCTTAGGCGTTTAATATGCGGTGTTGAGTCCATTTCGTTGAGCAAGGAGTAGCTCTTGTCTATTCCATATTTGGCTTAAGGAACTTTATCTGTGCTCATTTCAATCTCTGGTTTTATGCAGCACCCCAACTCACCTTTACCCTTAAGCAAGCATAAGTTGGTTTTCTAAATTTGAGACCCTGTTCTGTTCTGTAATTCAGTTCCTGTGTAGCCAAGTTTACATTCCGTGTATTACTGATATCTTATGATGTTTCTTTTTCTGTGTGACTTATTTCAGTTAGAATCATCATACCTGAATCCACTCATTGTGCTGCTAAGGGCCTGATGACATAGATTTCATTGCTGAGTGATATTGCTTTGTAAGTAAATACCACAACTTCTTTATCCATTTTTCACTTTCTGCGATGTTGAACTTGTACGGTAAACGAGGTTCTTGTAAACAGAGGCGTCCCAAACTTTGGGGTGGCTGTGTCTTTTTGATTTTAATTTCCCTAAGCTATAGGACCATAAGTGGAAGTGCCCTAGGCTCTGTTGCTTTGTTTTTTAGATGTTTCAGGAAACACCATACACTTCTCCCGAGTGTCTGTTGGCAATTTACATCCCGCCCATCAGCATAACAAGGCTCCCAGTTCTCCATGGCCTGTCCTGCCTTTCTGGATTTTACACTTTTTTCAGATGGCCCTTTTGACCGGGGGGAAGTGAGACTTCATTGTAGTGCAGATTTCCTTTGCAAGCTTGCTTGGTTGGCCAAAAAGGGCGTATGCGTTTTTTCCTGAATATATTCAGGAAAAAACGCATACGCCCTTTTTGGCCAAGTGCATCATGGTGGACGTTCTGCCTCTTTTCCTATGCTTTCAATGCAATTCCAGTCTGCCTCCTGAAATCGGTTTCCTGCAATTCTGCCCCGCTTTCAAGTCCTCTTGGCAGCCTTACTTCAGTATATTTTTGGACGATAGCTGTCATTTATAACTCTGCAGGTTTGTGAATTACAGTGCCCCTGAGCTCCTTTCTTTAACTCGCTTTCTTTTGAGCTGGCCGCAACACCGCAGGATGGCTTCAGGCCCTAATCTGGTTCCGGCACGGCACGCTGAGCCTTTGGTTAATTCCTCTTCCTGGTGGGAAATGAGAGTTAAATTTGCCCGTCCAGACACCTCCAGCTAGTCTCTCATTGGTTCTCGCTATTCCTGTTCATCTTCCGCAGAAATTGCAAACTGGGCCAAACAGGAGGTTAAAGGGACTGACTCTCCAAGTCGGGAGGGTGTTATTAAAGCGTCTGGAATGTTGCACCCGAGTACCAGGGTACGAAAACTGAGACATATTTGAACACGTCTCCCGATCACATGGTTGATCATACTCTAGGTTCCACATGCATGTTTTAGCTGAAGGAAGAATACCTTAAACCTGGGTAGTTGAAACCCGTGGAATGGGTACCATGCAATATGACTTCAAAGGGTCTTCATTTGCTCACCGAACCTCTCCAATCCTATCACTGCTGCGTTTATGCCCCTGTACACATGCTTGATTCTCTTTCGGAGACATAGCAATCCATAGGTTTTAAGATACTTACTAGTCAGGTACATTCTTAGGCGTTTAATATGCGGTGTTGAGTCCATTTCGTTGAGCAAGGAGTAGCTCTTGTCTATTCCATATTTGGCTTAAGGAACTTTATCTGTGCTCATTTCAATCTCTGGTTTTATGCAGCACCCCAACTCACCTTTACCCTTAAGCAAGCATAAGTTGGTTTTCTAAATTTGAGACCCTGTTCTGTTCTGTAATTCAGTTCCTGTGTAGCCAAGTTTACATTCCGTGTATTACTGATATCTTATGATGTTTCTTTTTCTGTGTGACTTATTTCAGTTAGAATCATCATACCTGAATCCACTCATTGTGCTGCTAAGGGCCTGATGACATAGATTTCATTGCTGAGTGATATTGCTTTGTAAGTAAATACCACAACTTCTTTATCCATTTTTCACTTTCTGCGATGTTGAACTTGTACGGTAAACGAGGTTCTTGTAAACAGAGGCGTCCCAAACTTTGGGGTGGCTGTGTCTTTTTGATTTTAATTTCCCTAAGCTATAGGACCATAAGTGGAAGTGCCCTAGGCTCTGTTGCTTTGTTTTTTAGATGTTTCAGGAAACACCATACACTTCTCCCGAGTGTCTGTTGGCAATTTACATCCCGCCCATCAGCATAACAAGGCTCCCAGTTCTCCATGGCCTGTCCTGCCTTTCTGGATTTTACACTTTTTTCAGATGGCCCTTTTGACCGGGGGGAAGTGAGACTTCATTGTAGTGCAGATTTCCTTTGCAAGCTTGCTTGGTTGGCCAAAAAGGGCGTATGCGTTTTTTCCTGAATATATTCAGGAAAAAACTCATACGCCCTTTTTGGCCAAGTGCATCATGGTGGACGTTCTGCCTCTTTTCCTATGCTTTCAATGCAATTCCAGTCTGCCTCCTGAAATCGGTTTCCTGCAATTCTGCCCCGCTTTCAAGTCCTCTTGGCAGCCTTACTTCAGTATATTTTTGGACGATAGCTGTCATTTATAACTCTGCAGGTTTGTGAATTACAGTGCCCCTGAGCTCCTTTCTTCAACTCGCTTTCTTTTGAGCTGGCCGCAACACCGCAGGATGGCTTCAGGCCCTAATCTGGTTCCGGCACGGCACGCTGAGCCTTTGGTTAATTCCTCTTCCTGGTGGGAAATGAGAGTTAAATTTGCCCGTCCAGACACCTTCCAGCTAGTCTCTCATTGGTTCTCGCTATTCCTGTTCATCTTCCGCAGAAATTGCAAACTGGGCCAAACAGGAGGTTAAAGGGACTGACTCTCCAAGTCGGGAGGGTGTTAGTAAAGCGTCTGGAATGTTGCACCCGAGTACCAGGGTACGAAAACTGAGACATATTTGAACACGTCTCCCGATCACATGGTTGATCATACTCTAGGTTCCACATGCATGTTTTAGCTGAAGGAAGAATACCTTAAACCTGGGTAGTTGAAACCCGTGGAATGGGTACCATGCAATATGACTTCAAAGGGTCTTCATTTGCTCACCGAACCTCTCCAATCCTATCACTGCTGCGTTTATGCCCCTGTACACATGCTTGATTCTCTTTCGGAGACATAGCAATCCATAGGTTTTAAGATACTTACTAGTCAGGTACATTCTTAGGCGTTTAATATGCGGTGTTGAGTCCATTTCGTTGAGCAAGGAGTAGCTCTTGTCTATTCCATATTTGGCTTAAGGAACTTTATCTGTGCTCATTTCAATCTCTGGTTTTATGCAGCACCCCAACTCACCTTTACCCTTAAGCAAGCATAAGTTGGTTTTCTAAATTTGAGACCCTGTTCTGTTCTGTAATTCAGTTCCTGTGTAGCCAAGTTTACATTCCGTGTATTACTGATATCTTATGATGTTTCTTTTTCTGTGTGACTTATTTCAGTTAGAATCATCATACCTGAATCCACTCATTGTGCTGCTAAGGGCCTGATGACATAGATTTCATTGCTGAGTGATATTGCTTTGTAAGTAAATACCACAACTTCTTTATCCATTTTTCACTTTCTGCGATGTTGAACTTGTACGGTAAACGAGGTTCTTGTAAACAGAGGCGTCCCAAACTTTGGGGTGGCTGTGTCTTTTTGATTTTAATTTCCCTAAGCTATAGGACCATAAGTGGAAGTGCCCTAGGCTCTGTTGCTTTGTTTTTTAGATGTTTCAGGAAACACCATACACTTCTCCCGAGTGTCTGTTGGCAATTTACATCCCGCCCATCAGCATAACAAGGCTCCCAGTTCTCCATGGCCTGTCCTGCCTTTCTGGATTTTACACTTTTTTCAGATGGCCCTTTTGACCGGGGGGAAGTGAGACTTCATTGTAGTGCAGATTTCCTTTGCAAGCTTGCTTGGTTGGCCAAAAAGGGCGTATGCGTTTTTTCCTGAATATATTCAGGAAAAAACTCATACGCCCTTTTTGGCCAAGTGCATCATGGTGGACGTTCTGCCTCTTTTCCTATGCTTTCAATGCAATTCCAGTCTGCCTCCTGAAATCGGTTTCCTGCAATTCTGCCCCGCTTTCAAGTCCTCTTGGCAGCCTTACTTCAGTATATTTTTGGACGATAGCTGTCATTTATAACTCTGCAGGTTTGTGAATTACAGTGCCCCTGAGCTCCTTTCTTCAACTCGCTTTCTTTTGAGCTGGCCGCAACACCGCAGGATGGCTTCAGGCCCTAATCTGGTTCCGGCACGGCACGCTGAGCCTTTGGTTAATTCCTCTTCCTGGTGGGAAATGAGAGTTAAATTTGCCCGTCCAGACACCTTCCAGCTAGTCTCTCATTGGTTCTCGCTATTCCTGTTCATCTTCCGCAGAAATTGCAAACTGGGCCAAACAGGAGGTTAAAGGGACTGACTCTCCAAGTCGGGAGGGTGTTAGTAAAGCGTCTGGAATGTTGCACCCGAGTACCAGGGTACGAAAACTGAGACATATTTGAACACGTCTCCCGATCACATGGTTGATCATACTCTAGGTTCCACATGCATGTTTTAGCTGAAGGAAGAATACCTTAAACCTGGGTAGTTGAAACCCGTGGAATGGGTACCATGCAATATGACTTCAAAGGGTCTTCATTTGCTCACCGAACCTCTCCAATCCTATCACTGCTGCGTTTATGCCCCTGTACACATGCTTGATTCTCTTTCGGAGACATAGCAATCCATAGGTTTTAAGATACTTACTAGTCAGGTACATTCTTAGGCGTTTAATATGCGGTGTTGAGTCCATTTCGTTGAGCAAGGAGTAGCTCTTGTCTATTCCATATTTGGCTTAAGGAACTTTATCTGTGCTCATTTCAATCTCTGGTTTTATGCAGCACCCCAACTCACCTTTACCCTTAAGCAAGCATAAGTTGGTTTTCTAAATTTGAGACCCTGTTCTGTTCTGTAATTCAGTTCCTGTGTAGCCAAGTTTACATTCCGTGTATTACTGATATCTTATGATGTTTCTTTTTCTGTGTGACTTATTTCAGTTAGAATCATCATACCTGAATCCACTCATTGTGCTGCTAAGGGCCTGATGACATAGATTTCATTGCTGAGTGATATTGCTTTGTAAGTAAATACCACAACTTCTTTATCCATTTTTCACTTTCTGCGATGTTGAACTTGTACGGTAAACGAGGTTCTTGTAAACAGAGGCGTCCCAAACTTTGGGGTGGCTGTGTCTTTTTGATTTTAATTTCCCTAAGCTATAGGACCATAAGTGGAAGTGCCCTAGGCTCTGTTGCTTTGTTTTTTAGATGTTTCAGGAAACACCATACACTTCTCCCGAGTGTCTGTTGGCAATTTACATCCCGCCCATCAGCATAACAAGGCTCCCAGTTCTCCATGGCCTGTCCTGCCTTTCTGGATTTTACACTTTTTTCAGATGGCCCTTTTGACCGGGGGGAAGTGAGACTTCATTGTAGTGCAGATTTCCTTTGCAAGCTTGCTTGGTTGGCCAAAAAGGGCGTATGCGTTTTTTCCTGAATATATTCAGGAAAAAACTCATACGCCCTTTTTGGCCAAGTGCATCATGGTGGACGTTCTGCCTCTTTTCCTATGCTTTCAATGCAATTCCAGTCTGCCTCCTGAAATCGGTTTCCTGCAATTCTGCCCCGCTTTCAAGTCCTCTTGGCAGCCTTACTTCAGTATATTTTTGGACGATAGCTGTCATTTATAACTCTGCAGGTTTGTGAATTACAGTGCCCCTGAGCTCCTTTCTTCAACTCGCTTTCTTTTGAGCTGGCCGCAACACCGCAGGATGGCTTCAGGCCCTAATCTGGTTCCGGCACGGCACGCTGAGCCTTTGGTTAATTCCTCTTCCTGGTGGGAAATGAGAGTTAAATTTGCCCGTCCAGACACCTTCCAGCTAGTCTCTCATTGGTTCTCGCTATTCCTGTTCATCTTCCGCAGAAATTGCAAACTGGGCCAAACAGGAGGTTAAAGGGACTGACTCTCCAAGTCGGGAGGGTGTTAGTAAAGCGTCTGGAATGTTGCACCCGAGTACCAGGGTACGAAAACTGAGACATATTTGAACACGTCTCCCGATCACATGGTTGATCATACTCTAGGTTCCACATGCATGTTTTAGCTGAAGGAAGAATACCTTAAACCTGGGTAGTTGAAACCCGTGGAATGGGTACCATGCAATATGACTTCAAAGGGTCTTCATTTGCTCACCGAACCTCTCCAATCCTATCACTGCTGCGTTTATGCCCCTGTACACATGCTTGATTCTCTTTCGGAGACATAGCAATCCATAGGTTTTAAGATACTTACTAGTCAGGTACATTCTTAGGCGTTTAATATGCGGTGTTGAGTCCATTTCGTTGAGCAAGGAGTAGCTCTTGTCTATTCCATATTTGGCTTAAGGAACTTTATCTGTGCTCATTTCAATCTCTGGTTTTATGCAGCACCCCAACTCACCTTTACCCTTAAGCAAGCATAAGTTGGTTTTCTAAATTTGAGACCCTGTTCTGTTCTGTAATTCAGTTCCTGTGTAGCCAAGTTTACATTCCGTGTATTACTGATATCTTATGATGTTTCTTTTTCTGTGTGACTTATTTCAGTTAGAATCATCATACCTGAATCCACTCATTGTGCTGCTAAGGGCCTGATGACATAGATTTCATTGCTGAGTGATATTGCTTTGTAAGTAAATACCACAACTTCTTTATCCATTTTTCACTTTCTGCGATGTTGAACTTGTACTGTAAACGAGGTTCTTGTAAACAGAGGCGTCCCAAACTTTGGGGTGGCTGTGTCTTTTTGATTTTAATTTCCCTAAGCTATAGGACCATAAGTGGAAGTGCCCTAGGCTCTGTTGCTTTGTTTTTTAGATGTTTCAGGAAACACCATACACTTCTCCCGAGTGTCTGTTGGCAATTTACATCCCGCCCATCAGCATAACAAGGCTCCCAGTTCTCCATGGCCTGTCCTGCCTTTCTGGATTTTACACTTTTTTCAGATGGCCCTTTTGACCGGGGGGAAGTGAGACTTCATTGTAGTGCAGATTTCCTTTGCAAGCTTGCTTGGTTGGCCAAAAAGGGCGTATGCGTTTTTTCCTGAATATATTCAGGAAAAAACGCATACGCCCTTTTTGGCCAAGTGCATCATTGTGGACGTTCTGCCTCTTTTCCTATGCTTTCAATGCAATTCCAGTCTACCTCCTGAAATCGGTTTCCTGCAATTCTGCCCCGCTTTCAAGTCCTCTTGGCAGCCTTACTTCAGTATATTTTTGGACGATAGCTGTCATTTATAACTCTGCAGGTTTGTGAATTACAGTGCCCCTGAGCTCCTTTCTTCAACTCGCTTTCTTTTGAGCTGGCCGCAACACCGCAGGATGGCTTCAGGCCCTAATCTGGTTCCGGCACGGCATGCTGAGCCTTTGGTTAATTCCTCTTCCTGGTGGGAAATGAGAGTTAAATTTGCCCGTCCAGACACCTCCAGCTAGTCTCTCATTGGTTCTCGCTATTCCTGTTCATCTTCCGCAGAAATTGCAAACTGGGCCAAACAGGAGGTTAAAGGGACTGACTCTCCAAGTCGGGAGGGTGTTAGTAAAGCGTCTGGAATGTTGCACCTGAGTACCAGGGTACGAAAACTGAGACATATTTGAACACGTCTCCCGATCACATGGTTGATCATACTCTAGGTTCCACATGCATGTTTTAGCTGAAGGAAGAATACCTTAAACCTGGGTAGTTGAAACCCGTGGAATGGGTACCATGCAATATGACTTCAAAGGGTCTTCATTTGCTCACCGAACCTCTCCAATCCTATCACTGCTGCGTTTATGCCCCTGTACACATGCTTGATTCTCTTTCGGAGACATAGCAATCCATAGGTTTTAAGATACTTACTAGTCAGGTACATTCTTAGGCGTTTAATATGCGGTGTTGAGTCCATTTCGTTGAGCAAGGAGTAGCTCTTGTCTATTCCATATTTGGCTTAAGGAACTTTATCTGTGCTCATTTCAATCTCTGGTTTTATGCAGCACCCCAACTCACCTTTCCCCTTAAGCAAGCATAAGTTGGTTTTCTAAATTTGAGACCCTGTTCTGTTCTGTAATTCAGTTCCTGTGTAGCCAAGTTTACATTCTGTGTATTACTGATATCTTATGATGTTTCTTTTTCTGTGTGACTTATTTCAGTTAGAATCATCATACCTGAATCCACTCATTGTGCTGCTAAGGGCCTGATGACATAGATTTCATTGCTGAGTGATATTGCTTTGTAAGTAAATACCACAACTTCTTTATCCATTTTTCACTTTCTGCGATGTTGAACTTGTACGGTAAACGAGGTTCTTGTAAACAGAGGCGTCCCAAACTTTGGGGTGGCTGTGTCTTTTTGATTTTAATTTCCCTAAGCTATAGGACCATAAGTGGAAGTGCCCTAGGCTCTGTTGCTTTGTTTTTTAGATGTTTCAGGAAACACCATACACTTCTCCCGAGTGTCTGTTGGCAATTTACATCCCGCCCATCAGCATAACAAGGCTCCCAGTTCTCCATGGCCTGTCCTGCCTTTCTGGATTTTACACTTTTTTCAGATGGCCCTTTTGACCGGGGGGAAGTGAGACTTCATTGTAGTGCAGATTTCCTTTGCAAGCTTGCTTGGTTGGCCAAAAAGGGCGTATGCGTTTTTTCCTGAATATATTCAGGAAAAAACGCATACGCCCTTTTTGGCCAAGTGCATCATGGTGGACGTTTTGCCTCTTTTCCTATGCTTTCAATGCAATTCCAGTCTGCCTCCTGAAATCGGTTTCCTGCAATTCTGCCCCGCTTTCAAGTCCTCTTGGCAGCCTTACTTCAGTATATTTTTGGACGATAGCTGTCATTTATAACTCTGCAGGTTTGTGAATTACAGTGCCCCTGAGCTCCTTTCTTCAACTCGCTTTCTTTTGAGCTGGCCGCAACACCGCAGGATGGCTTCAGGCCCTAATCTGGTTCCGGCACGGCACGCTGAGCCTTTGGTTAATTCCTCTTCCTGGTGGGAAATGAGAGTTAAATTTGCCCGTCCAGACACCTCCAGCTAGTCTCTCATTGGTTCTCGCTATTCCTGTTCATCTTCCGCAGAAATTGCAAACTGGGCCAAACAGGAGGTTAAAGGGACTGACTCTCCAAGTCGGGAGGGTGTTATTAAAGCGTCTGGAATGTTGCACCCGAGTACCAGGGTACGAAAACTGAGACATATTTGAACACGTCTCCCGATCACATGGTTGATCATACTCTAGGTTCCACATGCATGTTTTACCTGAAGGAAGAATACCTTAAACCTGGGTAGTTGAAACCCGTGGAATGGGTACCATGCAATATGACTTCAAAGGGTCTTCATTTGCTCACCGAACCTCTCCAATCCTATCACTGCTGCGTTTATGCCCCTGTACACATGCTTGATTCTCTTTCGGAGACATAGCAATCCATAGGTTTTAAGATACTTACTAGTCAGGTACATTCTTAGACGTTTAATATGCGGTGTTGAGTCCATTTCGTTGAGCAAGGAGTAGCTCTTGTCTATTCCATATTTGGCTTAAGGAACTTTATCTGTGCTCATTTCAATCTCTGGTTTTATGCAGCACCCCAACTCACCTTTCCCCTTAAGCAAGCATAAGTTGGTTTTCTAAATTTGAGACCCTGTTCTGTTCTGTAATTCAGTTCCTGTGTAGCCAAGTTTACATTCCGTGTATTACTGATATCTTATGATGTTTCTTTTTCTGTGTGACTTATTTCAGTTAGAATCATCATACCTGAATCCACTCATTGTGCTGCTAAGGGCCTGATGACATAGATTTCATTGCTGAGTGATATTGCTTTGTAAGTAAATACCACAACTTCTTTATCCATTTTTCACTTTCTGCGATGTTGAACTTGTACTGTAAACGAGGTTCTTGTAAACAGAGGCGTCCCAAACTTTGGGGTGGCTGTGTCTTTTTGATTTTAATTTCCCTAAGCTATAGGACCATAAGTGGAAGTGCCCTAGGCTCTGTTGCTTTGTTTTTTAGATGTTTCAGGAAACACCATACACTTCTCCCGAGTGTCTGTTGGCAATTTACATCCCGCCCATCAGCATAACAAGGCTCCCAGTTCTCCATGGCCTGTCCTGCCTTTCTGGATTTTACACTTTTTTCAGATGGCCCTTTTGACCGGGGGGAAGTGAGACTTCATTGTAGTGCAGATTTCCTTTGCAAGCTTGCTTTGTTGGCCAAAAAGGGCGTATGCGTTTTTTCCTGAATATATTCAGGAAAAAACGCATACGCCCTTTTTGGCCAAGTGCATCATTGTGGACGTTCTGCCTCTTTTCCTATGCTTTCAATGCAATTCCAGTCTACCTCCTGAAATCGGTTTCCTGCAATTCTGCCCCGCTTTCAAGTCCTCTTGGCAGCCTTACTTCAGTATATTTTTGGACGATAGCTGTCATTTATAACTCTGCAGGTTTGTGAATTACAGTGCCCCTGAGCTCCTTTCTTCAACTCGCTTTCTTTTGAGCTGGCCGCAACACCGCAGGATGGCTTCAGGCCCTAATCTGGTTCCGGCACGGCATGCTGAGCCTTTGGTTAATTCCTCTTCCTGGTGGGAAATGAGAGTTAAATTTGCCCGTCCAGACACCTCCAGCTAGTCTCTCATTGGTTCTCGCTATTCCTGTTCATCTTCCGCAGAAATTGCAAACTGGGCCAAACAGGAGGTTAAAGGGACTGACTCTCCAAGTCGGGAGGGTGTTAGTAAAGCGTCTGGAATGTTGCACCCGAGTACCAGGGTACGAAAACTGAGACATATTTGAACACGTCTTCCGATCACATGGTTGATCATACTCTAGGTTCCACATGCATGTTTTAGCTGAAGGAAGAATACCTTAAACCTGGGTAGTTGAAACCCGTGGAATGGGTACCATGCAATATGACTTCAAAGGGTCTTCATTTGCTCACCGAACCTCTCCAATCCTATCACTGCTGCGTTTATGCCCCTGTACACATGCTTGATTCTCTTTCGGAGACATAGCAATCCATAGGTTTTAAGATACTTACTAGTCAGGTACATTCTTAGGCGTTTAATATGCGGTGTTGAGTCCATTTCATTGAGCAAGGAGTAGCTCTTGTCTATTCCATATTTGGCTTAAGGAACTTTATCTGTGCTCATTTCAATGTCTGGTTTTATGCAGCACCCCAACTCACCTTTACCCTTAAGCAAGCATAAGTTGGTTTTCTAAATTTGAGACCCTGTTCTGTTCTGTAATTCAGTTCCTGTGTAGCCAAGTTTACATTCCGTGTATTACTGATATCTTATGATGTTTCTTTTTCTGTGTGACTTATTTCAGTTAGAATCATCATACCTGAATCCACTCATTGTGCTGCTAAGGGCCTGATGACATAGATTTCATTGCTGAGTGATATTGCTTTGTAAGTAAATACCACAACTTCTTTATCCATTTTTCACTTTCTGCGATGTTGAACTTGTACGGTAAACGAGGTTCTTGTAAACAGAGGCGTCCCAAACTTTGGGGTGGCTGTGTCTTTTTGATTTTAATTTCCCTAAGCTATAGGACCATAAGTGGAAGTGCCCTAGGCTCTGTTGCTTTGTTTTTTAGATGTTTCAGGAAACACCATACACTTCTCCCGAGTGTCTGTTGGCAATTTACATCCCGCCCATCAGCATAACAAGGCTCCCAGTTCTCCATGGCCTGTCCTGCCTTTCTGGATTTTACACTTTTTTCAGATGGCCCTTTTGACCGGGGGGAAGTGAGACTTCATTGTAGTGCAGATTTCCTTTGCAAGCTTGCTTGGTTGGCCAAAAAGGGCGTATGCGTTTTTTCCTGAATATATTCAGGAAAAAACTCATACGCCCTTTTTGGCCAAGTGCATCATGGTGGACGTTCTGCCTCTTTTCCTATGCTTTCAATGCAATTCCAGTCTGCCTCCTGAAATCGGTTTCCTGCAATTCTGCCCCGCTTTCAAGTCCTCTTGGCAGCCTTACTTCAGTATATTTTTGGACGATAGCTGTCATTTATAACTCTGCAGGTTTGTGAATTACAGTGCCCCTGAGCTCCTTTCTTCAACTCGCTTTCTTTTGAGCTGGCCGCAACACCGCAGGATGGCTTCAGGCCCTAATCTGGTTCCGGCACGGCACGCTGAGCCTTTGGTTAATTCCTCTTCCTGGTGGGAAATGAGAGTTAAATTTGCCCGTCCAGACACCTTCCAGCTAGTCTCTCATTGGTTCTCGCTATTCCTGTTCATCTTCCGCAGAAATTGCAAACTGGGCCAAACAGGAGGTTAAAGGGACTGACTCTCCAAGTCGGGAGGGTGTTAGTAAAGCGTCTGGAATGTTGCACCCGAGTACCAGGGTACGAAAACTGAGACATATTTGAACACGTCTCCCGATCACATGGTTGATCATACTCTAGGTTCCACATGCATGTTTTAGCTGAAGGAAGAATACCTTAAACCTGGGTAGTTGAAACCCGTGGAATGGGTACCATGCAATATGACTTCAAAGGGTCTTCATTTGCTCACCGAACCTCTCCAATCCTATCACTGCTGCGTTTATGCCCCTGTACACATGCTTGATTCTCTTTCGGAGACATAGCAATCCATAGGTTTTAAGATACTTACTAGTCAGGTACATTCTTAGGCGTTTAATATGCGGTGTTGAGTCCATTTCGTTGAGCAAGGAGTAGCTCTTGTCTATTCCATATTTGGCTTAAGGAACTTTATCTGTGCTCATTTCAATCTCTGGTTTTATGCAGCACCCCAACTCACCTTTCCCCTTAAGCAAGCATAAGTTGGTTTTCTAAATTTGAGACCCTGTTCTGTTCTGTAATTCAGTTCCTGTGTAGCCAAGTTTACATTCCGTGTATTACTGATATCTTATGATGTTTCTTTTTCTGTGTGACTTATTTCAGTTAGAATCATCATACCTGAATCCACTCATTGTGCTGCTAAGGGCCTGATGACATAGATTTCATTGCTGAGTGATATTGCTTTGTAAGTAAATACCACAACTTCTTTATCCATTTTTCACTTTCTGCGATGTTGAACTTGTACGGTAAACGAGGTTCTTGTAAACAGAGGCGTCCCAAACTTTGGGGTGGCTGTGTCTTTTTGATTTTAATTTCCCTAAGCTATAGGACCATAAGTGGAAGTGCCCTAGGCTCTGTTGCTTTGTTTTTTAGATGTTTCAGGAAACACCATACACTTCTCCCGAGTGTCTGTTGGCAATTTACATCCCGCCCATCAGCATAACAAGGCTCCCAGTTCTCCATGGCCTGTCCTGCCTTTCTGGATTTTACACTTTTTTCAGATGGCCCTTTTGACCGGGGGGAAGTGAGACTTCATTGTAGTGCAGATTTCCTTTGCAAGCTTGCTTGGTTGGCCAAAAAGGGCGTATGCGTTTTTTCCTGAATATATTCAGGAAAAAACTCATACGCCCTTTTTGGCCAAGTGCATCATGGTGGACGTTCTGCCTCTTTTCCTATGCTTTCAATGCAATTCCAGTCTGCCTCCTGAAATCGGTTTCCTGCAATTCTGCCCCGCTTTCAAGTCCTCTTGGCAGCCTTACTTCAGTATATTTTTGGACGATAGCTGTCATTTATAACTCTGCAGGTTTGTGAATTACAGTGCCCCTGAGCTCCTTTCTTCAACTCGCTTTCTTTTGAGCTGGCCGCAACACCGCAGGATGGCTTCAGGCCCTAATCTGGTTCCGGCACGGCACGCTGAGCCTTTGGTTAATTCCTCTTCCTGGTGGGAAATGAGAGTTAAATTTGCCCGTCCAGACACCTTCCAGCTAGTCTCTCATTGGTTCTCGCTATTCCTGTTCATCTTCCGCAGAAATTGCAAACTGGGCCAAACAGGAGGTTAAAGGGACTGACTCTCCAAGTCGGGAGGGTGTTAGTAAAGCGTCTGGAATGTTGCACCCGAGTACCAGGGTACGAAAACTGAGACATATTTGAACACGTCTCCCGATCACATGGTTGATCATACTCTAGGTTCCACATGCATGTTTTAGCTGAAGGAAGAATACCTTAAACCTGGGTAGTTGAAACCCGTGGAATGGGTACCATGCAATATGACTTCAAAGGGTCTTCATTTGCTCACCGAACCTCTCCAATCCTATCACTGCTGCGTTTATGCCCCTGTACACATGCTTGATTCTCTTTCGGAGACATAGCAATCCATAGGTTTTAAGATACTTACTAGTCAGGTACATTCTTAGGCGTTTAATATGCGGTGTTGAGTCCATTTCGTTGAGCAAGGAGTAGCTCTTGTCTATTCCATATTTGGCTTAAGGAACTTTATCTGTGCTCATTTCAATCTCTGGTTTTATGCAGCACCCCAACTCACCTTTCCCCTTAAGCAAGCATAAGTTGGTTTTCTAAATTTGAGACCCTGTTCTGTTCTGTAATTCAGTTCCTGTGTAGCCAAGTTTACATTCCGTGTATTACTGATATCTTATGATGTTTCTTTTTCTGTGTGACTTATTTCAGTTAGAATCATCATACCTGAATCCACTCATTGTGCTGCTAAGGGCCTGATGACATAGATTTCATTGCTGAGTGATATTGCTTTGTAAGTAAATACCACAACTTCTTTATCCATTTTTCACTTTCTGCGATGTTGAACTTGTACTGTAAACGAGGTTCTTGTAAACAGAGGCGTCCCAAACTTTGGGGTGGCTGTGTCTTTTTGATTTTAATTTCCCTAAGCTATAGGACCATAAGTGGAAGTGCCCTAGGCTCTGTTGCTTTGTTTTTTAGATGTTTCAGGAAACACCATACACTTCTCCCGAGTGTCTGTTGGCAATTTACATCCCGCCCATCAGCATAACAAGGCTCCCAGTTCTCCATGGCCTGTCCTGCCTTTCTGGATTTTACACTTTTTTCAGATGGCCCTTTTGACCGGGGGGAAGTGAGACTTCATTGTAGTGCAGATTTCCTTTGCAAGCTTGCTTGGTTGGCCAAAAAGGGCGTATGCGTTTTTTCCTGAATATATTCAGGAAAAAACGCATACGCCCTTTTTGGCCAAGTGCATCATTGTGGACGTTCTGCCTCTTTTCCTATGCTTTCAATGCAATTCCAGTCTACCTCCTGAAATCGGTTTCCTGCAATTCTGCCCCGCTTTCAAGTCCTCTTGGCAGCCTTACTTCAGTATATTTTTGGACGATAGCTGTCATTTATAACTCTGCAGGTTTGTGAATTACAGTGCCCCTGAGCTCCTTTCTTCAACTCGCTTTCTTTTGAGCTGGCCGCAACACCGCAGGATGGCTTCAGGCCCTAATCTGGTTCCGGCACGGCATGCTGAGCCTTTGGTTAATTCCTCTTCCTGGTGGGAAATGAGAGTTAAATTTGCCCGTCCAGACACCTCCAGCTAGTCTCTCATTGGTTCTCGCTATTCCTGTTCATCTTCCGCAGAAATTGCAAACTGGGCCAAACAGGAGGTTAAAGGGACTGACTCTCCAAGTCGGGAGGGTGTTAGTAAAGCGTCTGGAATGTTGCACCCGAGTACCAGGGTACGAAAACTGAGACATATTTGAACACGTCTCCCGATCACATGGTTGATCATACTCTAGGTTCCACATGCATGTTTTAGCTGAAGGAAGAATACCTTAAACCTGGGTAGTTGAAACCCGTGGAATGGGTACCATGCAATATGACTTCAAAGGGTCTTCATTTGCTCACCGAACCTCTCCAATCGTATCACTGCTGCGTTTATGCCCCTGTACACATGCTTGATTCTCTTTCGGAGACATAGCAATCCATAGGTTTTAAGATACTTACTAGTCAGGTACATTCTTAGGCGTTTAATATGCGGTGTTGAGTCCATTTCGTTGAGCAAGGAGTAGCTCTTGTCTATTCCATATTTGGCTTAAGGAACTTTATCTGTGCTCATTTCAATCTCTGGTTTTATGCAGCACCCCAACTCACCTTTCCCCTTAAGCAAGCATAAGTTGGTTTTCTAAATTTGAGACCCTGTTCTGTTCTGTAATTCAGTTCCTGTGTAGCCAAGTTTACATTCCGTGTATTACTGATATCTTATGATGTTTCTTTTTCTGTGTGACTTATTTCAGTTAGAATCATCATACCTGAATCCACTCATTGTGCTGCTAAGGGCCTGATGACATAGATTTCATTGCTGAGTGATATTGCTTTGTAAGTAAATACCACAACTTCTTTATCCATTTTTCACTTTCTGCGATGTTGAACTTGTACGGTAAACGAGGTTCTTGTAAACAGAGGCGTCCCAAACTTTGGGGTGGCTGTGTCTTTTTGATTTTAATTTCCCTAAGCTATAGGACCATAAGTGGAAGTGCCCTAGGCTCTGTTGCTTTGTTTTTTAGATGTTTCAGGAAACACCATACACTTCTCTCGAGTGTCTGTTGGCAATTTACATCCCGCCCATCAGCATAACAAGGCTCCCAGTTCTCCATGGCCTGTCCTGCCTTTCTGGATTTTACACTTTTTTCAGATGGCCCTTTTGACCGGGGGGAAGTGAGACTTCATTGTAGTGCAGATTTCCTTTGCAAGCTTGCTTGGTTGGCCAAAAAGGGCGTATGCGTTTTTTCCTGAATATATTCAGGAAAAAACTCATACGCCCTTTTTGGCCAAGTGCATCATGGTGGACGTTTTGCCTCTTTTCCTATGCTTTCAATGCAATTCCAGTCTGCCTCCTGAAATCGGTTTCCTGCAATTCTGCCCCGCTTTCAAGTCCTCTTGGCAGCCTTACTTCAGTATATTTTTGGACGATAGCTGTCATTTATAACTCTGCAGGTTTGTGAATTACAGTGCCCCTGAGCTCCTTTCTTCAACTCGCTTTCTTTTGAGCTGGCCGCAACACCGCAGGATGGCTTCAGGCCCTAATCTGGTTCCGGCACGGCACGCTGAGCCTTTGGTTAATTCCTCTTCCTGGTGGGAAATGAGAGTTAAATTTGCCCGTCCAGACACCTCCAGCTAGTCTCTCATTGGTTCTCGCTATTCCTGTTCATCTTCCGCAGAAATTGCAAACTGGGCCAAACAGGAGGTTAAAGGGACTGACTCTCCAAGTCGGGAGGGTGTTAGTAAAGCGTCTGGAATGTTGCACCCGAGTACCAGGGTACGAAAACTGAGACATATTTGAACACGTCTCCCGATCACATGGTTGATCATACTCTAGGTTCCACATGCATGTTTTACCTGAAGGAAGAATACCTTAAACCTGGGTAGTTGAAACCCGTGGAATGGGTACCATGCAATATGACTTCAAAGGGTCTTCATTTGCTCACCGAACCTCTCCAATCCTATCACTGCTGCGTTTATGCCCCTGTACACATGCTTGATTCTCTTTCGGAGACATAGCAATCCATAGGTTTTAAGATACTTACTAGTCAGGTACATTCTTAGGCGTTTAATATGCGGTGTTGAGTCCATTTCGTTGAGCAAGGAGTAGCTCTTGTCTATTCCATATTTGGCTTAAGGAACTTTATCTGTGCTCATTTCAATCTCTGGTTTTATGCAGCACCCCAACTCACCTTTCCCCTTAAGCAAGCATAAGTTGGTTTTCTAAATTTGAGACCCTGTTCTGTTCTGTAATTCAGTTCCTGTGTAGCCAAGTTTACATTCTGTGTATTACTGATATCTTATGATGTTTCTTTTTCTGTGTGACTTATTTCAGTTAGAATCATCATACCTGAATCCACTCATTGTGCTGCTAAGGGCCTGATGACATAGATTTCATTGCTGAGTGATATTGCTTTGTAAGTAAATACCACAACTTCTTTATCCATTTTTCACTTTCTGCGATGTTGAACTTGTACGGTAAACGAGGTTCTTGTAAACAGAGGCGTCCCAAACTTTGGGGTGGCTGTGTCTTTTTGATTTTAATTTCCCTAAGCTATAGGACCATAAGTGGAAGTGCCCTAGGCTCTGTTGCTTTGTTTTTTAGATGTTTCAGGAAACACCATACACTTCTCTCGAGTGTCTGTTGGCAATTTACATCCCGCCCATCAGCATAACAAGGCTCCCAGTTCTCCATGGCCTGTCCTGTCTTTCTGGATTTTACACTTTTTTCAGATGGCCCTTTTGACCGGGGGGAAGTGAGACTTCATTGTAGTGCAGATTTCCTTTGCAAGCTTGCTTGGTTGGCCAAAAAGGGCATATGCGTTTTTTCCTGAATATATTCAGGAAAAAACGCATACGCCCTTTTTGGCCAAGTGCATCATGGTGGACGTTCTGCCTCTTTTCCTATGCTTTCAATGCAATTCCAGTCTGCCTCCTGAAATCGGTTTCCTGCAATTCTGCCCCGCTTTCAAGTCCTCTTGGCAGCCTTACTTCAGTATATTTTTGGACGATAGCTGTCATTTATAACTCTGCAGGTTTGTGAATTACAGTGCCCCTGAGCTCCTTTCTTCAACTCGCTTTCTTTTGAGCTGGCCGCAACACCGCAGGATGGCTTCAGGCCCTAATCTGGTTCCGGCACGGCACGCTGAGCCTTTGGTTAATTCCTCTTCCTGGTGGGAAATGAGAGTTAAATTTGCCCGTCCAGACACCTCCAGCTAGTCTCTCATTGGTTCTCGCTATTCCTGTTCATCTTCCGCAGAAATTGCAAACTGGGCCAAACAGGAGGTTAAAGGGACTGACTCTCCAAGTCGGGAGGGTGTTAGTAAAGCGTCTGGAATGTTGCACCCGAGTACCAGGGTACGAAAACTGAGACATATTTGAACACGTCTCCCGATCACATGGTTGATCATACTCTAGGTTCCACATGCATGTTTTAGCTGAAGGAAGAATACCTTAAACCTGGGTAGTTGAAACCCGTGGAATGGGTACCATGCAATATGACTTCAGAGGGTCTTCATTTGCTCACCGAACCTCTCCAATCCTATCACTGCTGCGTTTATGCCCCTGTACACATGCTTGATTCTCTTTCGGAGACATAGCAATCCATAGGTTTTAAGATACTTACTAGTCAGGTACATTCTTAGGCATTTAATATGCGGTGTTGAGTCCATTTCGTTGAGCAAGGAGTAGCTCTTGTCTATTCCATATTTGGCTTAAGGAACTTTATCTGTGCTCATTTCAATCTCTGGTTTTATGCAGCACCCCAACTCACCTTTACCCTTAAGCAAGCATAAGTTGGTTTTCTAAATTTGAGACCCTGTTCTGTTCTGTAATTCAGTTCCTGTGTAGCCAAGTTTACATTCCATGTATTACTGATATCTTATGATGTTTCTTTTTCTGTGTGACTTATTTCAGTTAGAATCATCATACCTGAATCCACTCATTGTGCTGCTAAGGGCCTGATGACATAGATTTCATTGCTGAGTGATATTGCTTTGTAAGTAAATACCACAACTTCTTTATCCATTTTTCACTTTCTGCGATGTTGAACTTGTACTGTAAACGAGGTTCTTGTAAACAGAGGCGTCCCAAACTTTGGGGTGGCTGTGTCTTTTTGATTTTAATTTCCCTAAGCTATAGAACCATAAGTGGAAGTGCCCTAGGCTCTGTTGCTTTGTTTTTTAGATGTTTCAGGAAACACCATACACTTCTCCCGAGTGTCTGTTGGCAATTTACATCCCGCCCATCAGCATAACAAGGCTCCCAGTTCTCCATGGCCTGTCCTGCCTTTCTGGATTTTACACTTTTTTCAGATGGCCCTTTTGACCGGGGGGAAGTGAGACTTCATTGTAGTGCAGATTTCCTTTGCAAGCTTGCTTGGTTGGCCAAAAAGGGCGTATGCGTTTTTTCCTGAATATATTCAGGAAAAAACGCATACGCCCTTTTTGGCCAAGTGCATCATGGTGGACGTTCTGCCTCTTTTCCTATGCTTTCAATGCAATTCCAGTCTGCCTCCTGAAATCGGTTTCCTGCAATTCTGCCCCGCTTTCAAGTCCTCTTGGCAGCCTTACTTCAGTATATTTTTGGACGATAGCTGTCATTTATAACTCTGCAGGTTTGTGAATTACAGTGCCCCTGAGCTCCTTTCTTCAACTCGCTTTCTTTTGAGCTGGCCGCAACACCGCAGGATGGCTTCAGGCCCTAATCTGGTTCCGGCACGGCACGCTGAGCCTTTGGTTAATTCCTCTTCCTGGTGGGAAATGAGAGTTAAATTTGCCCGTCCAGACACCTCCAGCTAGTCTCTCATTGGTTCTCGCTATTCCTGTTCATCTTCCGCAGAAATTGCAAACTGGGCCAAACAGGAGGTTAAAGGGACTGACTCTCCAAGTCGGGAGGGTGTTAGTAAAGCGTCTGGAATGTTGCACCCGAGTACCAGGGTACGAAAACTGAGACATATTTGAACACGTCTCCCGATCACATGGTTGATCATACTCTAGGTTCCACATGCATGTTTTAGCTGAAGGAAGAATACCTTAAACCTGGGTAGTTGAAACCCGTGGAATGGGTACCATGCAATATGACTTCAAAGGGTCTTCATTTGCTCACCGAACCTCTCCAATCCTATCACTGCTGCGTTTATGCCCCTGTACACATGCTTGATTCTCTTTCGGAGACATAGCAATCCATAGGTTTTAAGATACTTACTAGTCAGGTACATTCTTCGGTGTTTAATATGCGGTGTTGAGTCCATTTCGTTGAGCAAGGAGTAGCTCTTGTCTATTCCATATTTGGCTTAAGGAACTTTATCTGTGCTCATTTCAATCTCTGGTTTAATGCAGCACCCCAACTCACCTTTCCCCTTAAGCAAGCATAAGTTGGTTTTCTAAATTTGAGACCCTGTTCTGTTCTGTAATTCAGTTCCTGTGTAGCCAAGTTTACATTCCGTGTATTACTGATATCTTATGATGTTTCTTTTTCTGTGTGACTTATTTCAGTTAGAATCATCATACCTGAATCCACTCATTGTGCTGCTAAGGGCCTGATGACATAGATTTCATTGCTGAGTGATATTGCTTTGTAAGTAAATACCACAACTTCTTTATCCATTTTTCACTTTCTGCGATGTTGAACTTGTACTGTAAACGAGGTTCTTGTAAACAGAGGCGTCCCAAACTTTGGGGTGGCTGTGTCTTTTTGATTTTAATTTCCCTAAGCTATAGGACCATAAGTGGAAGTGCCCTAGGCTCTGTTGCTTTGTTTTTTAGATGTTTCAGGAAACACCATACACTTCTCCCGAGTGTCTGTTGGCAATTTACATCCCGCCCATCAGCATAACAAGGCTCCCAGTTCTCCATGGCCTGTCCTGCCTTTCTGGATTTTACACTTTTTTCAGATGGCCCTTTTGACCGGGGGGAAGTGAGACTTCATTGTAGTGCAGATTTCCTTTGCAAGCTTGCTTGGTTGGCCAAAAAGGGCGTATGCGTTTTTTCCTGAATATATTCAGGAAAAAACGCATACGCCCTTTTTGGCCAAGTGCATCATTGTGGACGTTCTGCCTCTTTTCCTATGCTTTCACTGCAATTCCAGTCTGCCTCCTGAAATCGGTTTCCTGCAATTCTGCCCCGCTTTCAAGTCCTCTTGGCAGCCTTACTTCAGTATATTTTTGGACGATAGCTGTCATTTATAACTCTGCAGGTTTGTGAATTACAGTGCCCCTGAGCTCCTTTCTTCAACTCGCTTTCTTTTGAGCTGGCCGCAACACCGCAGGATGGCTTCAGGCCCTAATCTGGTTCCGGCACGGCACGCTGAGCCTTTGGTTAATTCCTCTTCCTGGTGGGAAATGAGAGTTAAATTTGCCCGTCCAGACACCTCCAGCTAGTCTCTCATTGGTTCTCGCTATTCCTGTTCATCTTCCGCAGAAATTGCAAACTGGGCCAAACAGGAGGTTAAAGGGACTGACTCTCCAAGTCGGGAGGGTGTTAGTAAAGCGTCTGGAATGTTGCACCCGAGTACCAGGGTACGAAAACTGAGACATATTTGAACACGTCTCCCGATCACATGGTTGATCATACTCTAGGTTCCACATGCATGTTTTACCTGAAGGAAGAATACCTTAAACCTGGGTAGTTGAAACCCGTGGAATGGGTACCATGCAATATGACTTCAAAGGGTCTTCATTTGCTCACCGAACCTCTCCAATCCTATCACTGCTGCGTTTATGCCCCTGTACACATGCTTGATTCTCTTTCGGAGACATAGCAATCCATAGGTTTTAAGATACTTACTAGTCAGGTACATTCTTAGGCGTTTAATATGCGGTGTTGAGTCCATTTCGTTGAGCAAGGAGTAGCTCTTGTCTATTCCATATTTGGCTTAAGGAACTTTATCTGTGCTCATTTCAATCTCTGGTTTTATGCAGCACCCCAACTCACCTTTACCCTTAAGCAAGTATAAGTTGGTTTTCTAAATTTGAGACCCTGTTCTGTTCTGTAATTCAGTTCCTGTGTAGCCAAGTTTACATTCCGTGTATTACTGATATCTTATGATGTTTCTTTTTCTGTGTGACTTATTTCAGTTAGAATCATCATACCTGAATCCACTCATTGTGCTGCTAAGGGCCTGATGACATAGATTTCATTGCTGAGTGATATTGCTTTGTAAGTAAATACCACAACTTCTTTATCCATTTTTCACTTTCTGCGATGTTGAACTTGTACTGTAAACGAGGTTCTTGTAAACAGAGGCGTCCCAAACTTTGGGGTGGCTGTGTCTTTTTGATTTTAATTTCCCTAAGCTATAGGACCATAAGTGGAAGTGCCCTAGGCTCTGTTGCTTTGTTTTTTAGATGTTTCAGGAAACACCATACACTTCTCCCGAGTGTCTGTTGGCAATTTACATCCCGCCCATCAGCATAACAAGGCTCCCAGTTCTCCATGGCCTGTCCTGCCTTTCTGGATTTTACACTTTTTTCAGATGGCCCTTTTGACCGGGGGGAAGTGAGACTTCATTGTAGTGCAGATTTCCTTTGCAAGCTTGCTTGGTTGGCCAAAAAGGGCGTATGCGTTTTTTCCTGAATATATTCAGGAAAAAAGGCATACGCCCTTTTTGGCCAAGTGCATCATTGTGGACGTTCTGCCTCTTTTCCTATGCTTTCACTGCAATTCCAGTCTACCTCCTGAAATCGGTTTCCTGCAATTCTGCCCCGCTTTCAAGTCCTCTTGGCAGCCTTACTTCAGTATATTTTTGGACGATAGCTGTCATTTATAACTCTGCAGGTTTGTGAATTACAGTGCCCCTGAGCTCCTTTCTTCAACTCGCTTTCTTTTGAGCTGGCCGCAACACCGCAGGATGGCTTCAGGCCCTAATCTGGTTCCGGCACGGCACACTGAGCCTTTGGTTAATTCCTCTTCCTGGTGGGAAATGAGAGTTAAATTTGCCCGTCCAGACACCTCCAGCTAGTCTCTCATTGGTTCTCGCTATTCCTGTTCATCTTCCGCAGAAATTGCAAACTGGGCCAAACAGGAGGTTAAAGGGACTGACTCTCCAAGTCGGGAGGGTGTTAGTAAAGCGTCTGGAATGTTGCACCCGAGTACCAGGGTACGAAAACTGAGACATATTTGAACACGTCTCCCGATCACATGGTTGATCATACTCTAGGTTCCACATGCATGTTTTACCTGAAGGAAGAATACCTTAAACCTGGGTAGTTGAAACCCGTGGAATGGGTACCATGCAATATGACTTCAAAGGGTCTTCATTTGCTCACCGAACCTCTCCAATCCTATCACTGCTGCGTTTATGCCCCTGTACACATGCTTGATTCTCTTTCGGAGACATAGCAATCCATAGGTTTTAAGATACTTACTAGTCAGGTACATTCTTAGGCGTTTAATATGCGGTGTTGAGTCCATTTCGTTGAGCAAGGAGTAGCTCTTGTCTATTCCATATTTGGCTTAAGGAACTTTATCTGTGCTCATTTCAATCTCTGGTTTTATGCAGCACCCCAACTCACCTTTACCCTTAAGCAAGCATAAGTTGGTTTTCTAAATTTGAGACCCTGTTCTGTTCTGTAATTCAGTTCCTGTGTAGCCAAGTTTACATTCCGTGTATTACTGATATCTTATGATGTTTCTTTTTCTGTGTGACTTATTTCAGTTAGAATCATCATACCTGAATCCACTCATTGTGCTGCTAAGGGCCTGATGACATAGATTTCATTGCTGAGTGATATTGCTTTGTAAGTAAATACCACAACTTCTTTATCCATTTTTCACTTTCTGCGATGTTGAACTTGTACTGTAAACGAGGTTCTTGTAAACAGAGGCGTCCCAAACTTTGGGGTGGCTGTGTCTTTTTGATTTTAATTTCCCTAAGCTATAGGACCATAAGTGGAAGTGCCCTAGGCTCTGTTGCTTTGTTTTTTAGATGTTTCAGGAAACACCATACACTTCTCCCGAGTGTCTGTTGGCAATTTACATCCCGCCCATCAGCATAACAAGGCTCCCAGTTCTCCATGGCCTGTCCTGCCTTTCTGGATTTTACACTTTTTTCAGATGGCCCTTTTGACCGGGGGGAAGTGAGACTTCATTGTAGTGCAGATTTCCTTTGCAAGCTTGCTTGGTTGGCCAAAAAGGGCGTATGCGTTTTTTCCTGAATATATTCAGGAAAAAAGGCATACGCCCTTTTTGGCCAAGTGCATCATTGTGGACGTTCTGCCTCTTTTCCTATGCTTTCACTGCAATTCCAGTCTACCTCCTGAAATCGGTTTCCTGCAATTCTGCCCCGCTTTCAAGTCCTCTTGGCAGCCTTACTTCAGTATATTTTTGGACGATAGCTGTCATTTATAACTCTGCAGGTTTGTGAATTACAGTGCCCCTGAGCTCCTTTCTTCAACTCGCTTTCTTTTGAGCTGGCCGCAACACCGCAGGATGGCTTCAGGCCCTAATCTGGTTCCGGCACGGCACGCTGAGCCTTTGGTTAATTCCTCTTCCTGGTGGGAAATGAGAGTTAAATTTGCCCGTCCAGACACCTCCAGCTAGTCTCTCATTGGTTCTCGCTATTCCTGTTCATCTTCCGCAGAAATTGCAAACTGGGCCAAACAGGAGGTTAAAGGGACTGACTCTCCAAGTCGGGAGGGTGTTAGTAAAGCGTCTGGAATGTTGCACCCGAGTACCAGGGTACGAAAACTGAGACATATTTGAACACGTCTCCCGATCACATGGTTGATCATACTCTAGGTTCCACATGCATGTTTTACCTGAAGGAAGAATACCTTAAACCTGGGTAGTTGAAACCCGTGGAATGGGTACCATGCAATATGACTTCAAAGGGTCTTCATTTGCTCACCGAACCTCTCCAATCCTATCACTGCTGCGTTTATGCCCCTGTACACATGCTTGATTCTCTTTCGGAGACATAGCAATCCATAGGTTTTAAGATACTTACTAGTCAGGTACATTCTTAGGCGTTTAATATGCGGTGTTGAGTCCATTTCGTTGAGCAAGGAGTAGCTCTTGTCTATTCCATATTTGGCTTAAGGAACTTTATCTGTGCTCATTTCAATCTCTGGTTTTATGCAGCACCCCAACTCACCTTTACCCTTAAGCAAGTATAAGTTGGTTTTCTAAATTTGAGACCCTGTTCTGTTCTGTAATTCAGTTCCTGTGTAGCCAAGTTTACATTCCGTGTATTACTGATATCTTATGATGTTTCTTTTTCTGTGTGACTTATTTCAGTTAGAATCATCATACCTGAATCCACTCATTGTGCTGCTAAGGGCCTGATGACATAGATTTCATTGCTGAGTGATATTGCTTTGTAAGTAAATACCACAACTTCTTTATCCATTTTTCACTTTCTGCGATGTTGAACTTGTACTGTAAACGAGGTTCTTGTAAACAGAGGCGTCCCAAACTTTGGGGTGGCTGTGTCTTTTTGATTTTAATTTCCCTAAGCTATAGGACCATAAGTGGAAGTGCCCTAGGCTCTGTTGCTTTGTTTTTTAGATGTTTCAGGAAACACCATACACTTCTCCCGAGTGTCTGTTGGCAATTTACATCCCGCCCATCAGCATAACAAGGCTCCCAGTTCTCCATGGCCTGTCCTGCCTTTCTGGATTTTACACTTTTTTCAGATGGCCCTTTTGACCGGGGGGAAGTGAGACTTCATTGTAGTGCAGATTTCCTTTGCAAGCTTGCTTGGTTGGCCAAAAAGGGCGTATGCGTTTTTTCCTGAATATATTCAGGAAAAAAGGCATACGCCCTTTTTGGCCAAGTGCATCATTGTGGACGTTCTGCCTCTTTTCCTATGCTTTCACTGCAATTCCAGTCTACCTCCTGAAATCGGTTTCCTGCAATTCTGCCCCGCTTTCAAGTCCTCTTGGCAGCCTTACTTCAGTATATTTTTGGACGATAGCTGTCATTTATAACTCTGCAGGTTTGTGAATTACAGTGCCCCTGAGCTCCTTTCTTCAACTCGCTTTCTTTTGAGCTGGCCGCAACACCGCAGGATGGCTTCAGGCCCTAATCTGGTTCCGGCACGGCACACTGAGCCTTTGGTTAATTCCTCTTCCTGGTGGGAAATGAGAGTTAAATTTGCCCGTCCAGACACCTCCAGCTAGTCTCTCATTGGTTCTCGCTATTCCTGTTCATCTTCCGCAGAAATTGCAAACTGGGCCAAACAGGAGGTTAAAGGGACTGACTCTCCAAGTCGGGAGGGTGTTAGTAAAGCGTCTGGAATGTTGCACCCGAGTACCAGGGTACGAAAACTGAGACATATTTGAACACGTCTCCCGATCACATGGTTGATCATACTCTAGGTTCCACATGCATGTTTTACCTGAAGGAAGAATACCTTAAACCTGGGTAGTTGAAACCCGTGGAATGGGTACCATGCAATATGACTTCAAAGGGTCTTCATTTGCTCACCGAACCTCTCCAATCCTATCACTGCTGCGTTTATGCCCCTGTACACATGCTTGATTCTCTTTCGGAGACATAGCAATCCATAGGTTTTAAGATACTTACTAGTCAGGTACATTCTTAGGCGTTTAATATGCGGTGTTGAGTCCATTTCGTTGAGCAAGGAGTAGCTCTTGTCTATTCCATATTTGGCTTAAGGAACTTTATCTGTGCTCATTTCAATCTCTGGTTTTATGCAGCACCCCAACTCACCTTTACCCTTAAGCAAGCATAAGTTGGTTTTCTAAATTTGAGACCCTGTTCTGTTCTGTAATTCAGTTCCTGTGTAGCCAAGTTTACATTCCGTGTATTACTGATATCTTATGATGTTTCTTTTTCTGTGTGACTTATTTCAGTTAGAATCATCATACCTGAATCCACTCATTGTGCTGCTAAGGGCCTGATGACATAGATTTCATTGCTGAGTGATATTGCTTTGTAAGTAAATACCACAACTTCTTTATCCATTTTTCACTTTCTGCGATGTTGAACTTGTACTGTAAACGAGGTTCTTGTAAACAGAGGCGTCCCAAACTTTGGGGTGGCTGTGTCTTTTTGATTTTAATTTCCCTAAGCTATAGGACCATAAGTGGAAGTGCCCTAGGCTCTGTTGCTTTGTTTTTTAGATGTTTCAGGAAACACCATACACTTCTCCCGAGTGTCTGTTGGCAATTTACATCCCGCCCATCAGCATAACAAGGCTCCCAGTTCTCCATGGCCTGTCCTGCCTTTCTGGATTTTACACTTTTTTCAGATGGCCCTTTTGACCGGGGGGAAGTGAGACTTCATTGTAGTGCAGATTTCCTTTGCAAGCTTGCTTGGTTGGCCAAAAAGGGCGTATGCGTTTTTTCCTGAATATATTCAGGAAAAAAGGCATACGCCCTTTTTGGCCAAGTGCATCATTGTGGACGTTCTGCCTCTTTTCCTATGCTTTCACTGCAATTCCAGTCTACCTCCTGAAATCGGTTTCCTGCAATTCTGCCCCGCTTTCAAGTCCTCTTGGCAGCCTTACTTCAGTATATTTTTGGACGATAGCTGTCATTTATAACTCTGCAGGTTTGTGAATTACAGTGCCCCTGAGCTCCTTTCTTCAACTCGCTTTCTTTTGAGCTGGCCGCAACACCGCAGGATGGCTTCAGGCCCTAATCTGGTTCCGGCACGGCACGCTGAGCCTTTGGTTAATTCCTCTTCCTGGTGGGAAATGAGAGTTAAATTTGCCCGTCCAGACACCTCCAGCTAGTCTCTCATTGGTTCTCGCTATTCCTGTTCATCTTCCACAGAAATTGCAAACTGGGCCAAACAGGAGGTTAAAGGGACTGACTCTCCAAGTCGGGAGGGTGTTAGTAAAGCGTCTGGAATGTTGCACCCGAGTACCAGGGTACGAAAACTGAGACATATTTGAACACGTCTCCCGATCACATGGTTGATCATACTCTAGGTTCCACATGCATGTTTTAGCTGAAGGAAGAATACCTTAAACCTGGGTAGTTGAAACCCGTGGAATGGGTACCATGCAATATGACTTCAAAGGGTCTTCATTTGCTCACCGAACCTCTCCAATCCTATCACTGCTGCGTTTATGCCCCTGTACACATGCTTGATTCTCTTTCGGAGACATAGCAATCCATAGGTTTTAAGATACTTACTAGTCAGGTACATTCTTAGGCATTTAATATGCGGTGTTGAGTCCATTTCGTTGAGCAAGGAGTAGCTCTTGTCTATTCCATATTTGGCTTAAGGAACTTTATCTGTGCTCATTTCAATCTCTGGTTTTATGCAGCACCCCAACTCACCTTTCCCCTTAAGCAAGCATAAGTTGGTTTTCTAAATTTGAGACCCTGTTCTGTTCTGTAATTCAGTTCCTGTGTAGCCAAGTTTACATTCCGTGTATTACTGATATCTTATGATGTTTCTTTTTCTGTGTGTCTTATTTCAGTTAGAATCATCGTACCTGTATCCACTCATTATGCTGCTGCGGGCCTGATGACATAGATTTCATTGCTGAGTGATACTGCATTGTACGTAAGTACCACAAGTTCTTTATCCATTTTTCACTTTCTGTGATATTGAAGTTGTACGGTTAACGAGGTTCTTGTAAACAGAGGCGTCCCAAACTTTGGGGTGGCTGTGTCTTTTTGATTTTAATTTCCCTAAGCTATAGGACCATAAGTGGAAGTGCCCTAGGCTCTGTTGCTTTGTTTTTTAGATGTTTCAGGAAACACCATACACATCCCGCCCATCAGCATAACAAGGCTCCCAGTTCTCCATGGCCTGTCCTGCCTTTCTGGATTTTACACTTTTTTCAGATGGCCCTTTTGACCGGGGAGAAGTGAGACTTCATTGTAGTGCAGATTTCCTTTGCAAGCTTGCTTGGTTGGCCAAAAAGGGCGTATGCCTTTTTTCCTGAATAAATTCAGGAAAAAAGGCATACGCCCTTTTTGGCCAAGTGCATCATTGTGGACGTTCTGCCTCTTTTCCTATGCTTTAAATGCAATTCCAGTCTACCTCCTGAAATCGTTTTCCTGCAATTCTGCCTTGCTTTCAGTGCCTCTTCATAGCCTTACCTCAATATATTTTTTGAAAATAGTTGGCCTTTATAACTCTGCAGGTTTTTGAATTGCAGTGGCCCTTAGCTCCATTTTTCAGCTCTTATTTTTGTGATCTTGCCTCATAACCACAGGATTCCTTCAGGCCCTATTCTTCTTCTGGGGCACCTTGCTGTGCCTTTGGTTTATTCTTCTTACTGATGTGAATTTAGAGTGACATGTGCCCATTGAAACCGCTACAGCTAGTTTCTCACTGGTTCCCCCTATTCCCATTCATCCTCCGCACTAACTGCAGACTGTGCGATACCAGAACTTAAAGGCATTGACTCTCCATGTGGGGATATTTTTGGTAAAGCGGCTGGAATGTCGATCCGGAGCCCCAGGAGAGGAAAAATGAGGTGCGTTTTAGAAACCTTTCCCGATCATATGGTATACCAGTCGCTGGGTTTCCCAAGCATGGTTTAGCTGTAGGAAGATTCCCTTCAACCTGGAGTGTTGGGACCCTTGGAATGAGTAGCATGAAGTATTGCATTAAACTTTTGGCAGTTGCTCACCAAAGCTCATCAATCCTCTCAGCCCCAAGTGTCCAGCCTTATGTCTTATCCAGCTGTGGGTTTATATGTGGTCAATCCAGGTTGCATCACAGCCCCTGAGCGAATTTTGTAAGAATTTTTCTCTCTTTCATTGTTTCTGCGTTTTGTTTTTAAAATTTATTTCTATAATGGGGTTTAGCTCATTTTCACTGCTGTGTTTGTGCCACTCTGCACACACTTGATTCCCTTATGGAGATATATCAATACATGGGTTTTAAGATTCTTATTACTCAGATATATTTCTCTGCGGTGTATAGGGTGTGTTGAGGCCAGTTCATTGAGCAAGGTGTAGATCTTGTCTAATATCTATTTGGTTTATTGAACGGTATCTGTGCTAATTTCAAACTCTGGTTTTATGCATCACCCCACCTCTCCTTTCCCCTTAAGCTGAAATAAGTGTGTTTTCTAAATGTGAGACACTGTTCTGTTCTGTAATTCATTTCTTGTGCAGCCATATTTACCCTCCCTCTATAAGTGATATCTTATGATATGTTTCTTTTTCTGTTTGACTTATTTCAAGTAGTATTATCGGACCTAAATCCACTCTTTATCCTTCTACTAGCCTTATTACATTGATTTCATGGTGAAGAGATATTCCATTGTACATAAGTACCACATCTTCTTTATCCATTGTTCTCTTTCCTGGGATATTTAAGGTATACTGAAGTTGAGGTTCTTGTAAACAGAGTAGCCCTAAACTGTGGTGTGCTTGTGTCTTGTTAATATTTAGATTTCCCTAGATATACTCCCATGATTGGAAGTGTCCTATGCTCTGTAGCTCTGTTTTTTAGATGATTTAGGAACCACCATACACTTCTCCAGAGTGGCTCTCGGCAGTTCACACACTGCCCATCAGCGTATAAAGGCTCCCTGTTCTCCATGGCCTGTCCTGCATTTCTGGTTTTTACAATTTTTTAGGATGGCCCTTTTGACCAGTGGGAAATGAGACTTCTTTGTTGTGCACATTTGCATTGCTTGCTTGCTTCGTTGCCCATAAAGTGCGTATGCGTTTTTTCCTGGATATAATCAGGAAAAAACGCATACGCCCTTTTGGGCCAACTGCATCATTGTCGAAATTCTGCCGCTTTTCATGTGCTTTAAAGACGAGTCCAATCTATCTCTTGAAATCTGTTTCTTGCAATTCTGTCTTGCATTCAGATCCTCTTCTTTGCCTTACCTCAACATATTTTTGGACGTTAGTTTTCATTTATAACTCTGCAGGTTTGTGAATTGCAGTGACCCTGAGCTCCATTTTTTAAGTTGCTCTTTTGTGAGCTGGCCTCAAACCCGCAGGATTGCTTCAGGCCCTATTTTGGCTCGGGCGAGGCGGGCTGAGCCTTTTTTCAATTCTTATTCTTAATGGGAAATTAGAGTGATATGTGCCCGTCCAAACCCCTACAACTATTCTCTCATTGGTTCCCCGTTCATCCTCCTCACAATTTGCAAAATGTGTGAAACAGAAGTTGAAATGTGCTGATTCTCCAAGTGGGGAGATTCTAAGTAACGTGGCTGGAATGGTGAACAGGAGCACCAGGAGAGGATAAATGAGCTGCATTTTAGACACATCTCCCGATCACATGGTGTACAGTCCTCTGGGTTTTCCATGCATGTTTTAGCTGTAGGAAGATCCCTTGAACCTGCATATTTGGGACCCATTGAATGGGTACCAGGTAGTATTACTTTAAAGGGTGTGCATTTCCTCACCCAACCTCACATTTCTCTTAGCGCAAACAGTTTCCAGCCTTATGTCTCATCCTGCTGTGGGTCTAGATGTGTTCAATCCATGTTGCATCACCGGCCCTGAGGAAAAGTTGTAAGAGGTTTTCTCTGTCTCTCTGTCGTTTATTTTTTTCAATTTATTAC
The DNA here is from genome assembly GCF_039906515.1 of Pseudorca crassidens. Taxonomy (NCBI): domain Eukaryota; kingdom Metazoa; phylum Chordata; class Mammalia; order Artiodactyla; family Delphinidae; genus Pseudorca; species Pseudorca crassidens. The sequence goes on along the minus strand of NW_027136331.1, from coordinate 761,405 downwards.
TATATTGGTTACAGCTGATTTTCAAAGCTCTGTTTCTTGCTGCTGTACATCCACTTGATTCACGTACAGAGAGACATCAGTAAATTCTTTTTCAGATTCTTACCAGTCGTATATATTCTTTTCCGGTGACTTGAGTGTGCTGAGTGCAGTTCTTTTAGCTACCGTGTAGGCCTTGTTGATTATCAGTTTGGTATTTGGAATGGTATCTTTGCTAATTTCAACCTCCTGGGTGATGCCTCACCCCTCCCCACCTTTCCCGTTTAGCAGCCTTATGCGTGTTTTCTACATATTTGACTATGTTTTTGTTTTGTAATTTATTTCATGTGTAGCCATTTTAGATTCCACCTTTAAGTGATATCTTATGATATGTGTCTTTTTCTTTTTGAATTCTGTCACTTAGAAAGATCATACATAACTCCTCCGGAGTTGTTACAACTGGCCATATTTCATTGATTTCCAGGCTGAATAATATTCCACTCTACCTAAGTACCACATCTCTACCCATTTTTTCCCTCCAGAGACATTTAAGTTATATCCTAGTTGAGGATCTTTTAAACAGAGAGGGGGTAAACATTGGGGTGCCTGTGTCCTCTCGATTTTTGTTTTTCTCAAGATATACGCCCATGAGTGCAAGTGCCCTATGCTCTGTAGCTCATTTTTTAGATGCTTTAGTAAACACAATACACTTCTCCAGAATGGCCGTTGGCAATATACATTTCCACTATAAGTCTCACAGGGCTCCCTCTTCTCCTTGCCCTGTCCTGCATTTCTGTTGTTTACGCTTTATGAGGATGGCTCTTCTGACTGATGCGAAGTGATATCTTTTGTAGTATTGACTTCCAGTGCCCACCTGTTTGGTTGGCTAAAAAAGTGTATGCCCTTTTCTTGAATATATACAGAAAAAAACGCATACACCCTTTTTGGCCAACTGCAATGTTGGCAATGTTCAGCTCCTTTTCTTGTGCTTAATGGCGAGTCCTTTCTACCTCCTCAAATCCCTTTCCTGCCATTCTCCCTTGCTTACAAGTCCTTTTCTCTGACTTTCCTCAAGACATTTTTCAGTGATGGATATTTTCAACTCTGCAGTTTTGTGAATTTTACTGCCCCTGAGTTCCATTGTTCAACTTGTGTTTATGGGAACTGGCCACAAAGCAGCGGGATTTCCTCAAGCCCTATACTGTTTCCATGGGCAACCCTAGCCTTTGGTCAATTCGTCTTCCTGATTGGAAATTAGAGTGACATGTGCCTGTCTGAACACCTAGGACTTGTCTCTCATTGTTCCTCATCCTTCCGCTTCATCCTCTGGACAAATTCCAAACTGTACGCAACAGGATGTTGACAGTGCTGACATCTCCAAGTGGGGAGACTGTTAGTAAAGACGCTGGAGGGGTGAACCCGAGCACCAGGAGATGAGGAGATGAGATGCCTTTTCCAAACTCTTCCCGATCAGACGGTATACCATCCTCTGGGTGTGACAGACATGTTTTAGCAGTAGGAAGAGTCCCATTCATGTAAGGAGAACACCAGGGCTTTTTCAAAATCAGTGTCTCCCCGAAACCCAAACTGGGGAATTTTTTAAGCTACGGCTACACATATGTTCATTAAGGGCCTTGGGAAGTAGGCAGAGTCCAAACTTTAGATGATTGAAGTCTTCAGGGTCAGAAGCACTCACCACCAGCTTCCCTTAGGTTACACTTTAACTGTCATTGATAGATGATGTCAATAAAAATATCTATTCTTTTTCAGATTATTTCCCCTTATAGGTTATTGCAAAATGTTGAGTGTAGTTCCCTGTGCTATACAGTAGTTCCTTGTTGATGATCTATTTTATACATAGCAGTGTGTATGTGTTAATCCCAAACTGTTAATTTATCCCTCCTCCCACCTTTCCCCTTTGGTAATAATAAATTATAAGATTTTATACTTCTCAGAAATGGGGGAGCTGAAAGAGAGGTATCATTTTCAATGGAAAAGCATTTAAAACAAGATTGAAGCTTTAACCAAGATTATTAGATGTACATCCTTGGAAAGAAATCACTTCGTTTCTCTAATATTGACCTGACAAATAAGACAAACCTTTTCACTGAACTTGCTTATAATAAAGTGATGGAAATATCAAATGGAAGTGTTAGAAACATCTTATTTTACCCGAGCCTTATACACTGTTCTATGTTAACTACAGTTTGGCTCACACATCTGTTCATTGAGGTTACAATAGTCTCAATTTCTGTTACTGATCCTCCAGAGTGGACCCCAACAAGTGTCCCCCTGCCCAGTGTCATTGGGGCCAACAGATCGAGACTGAGTTTGGTTCACAAGCAAAGGAAACTTTATATTTTGATCAGAGAATGGAGAGGTGAGAGCATGCACTACCCCGTGGGCTGTGGGCTGGGCTGCTGTGTAGAGATCCTGTCAGAGTCAGTGGGAGGGAGGGGGCGGAGCTCTCGAGGGCCAGGTTGGCTGCAGCTCAGGCTCTATATCGCGGAGTCTGCACTGGGCCCCAGGAGCTGAGGTGTCGACCCAGCCATTCTGCACTAGGAAATCTGGTCTGAAGTGCCGGGTGTGGAACCTCTGCATGCGGGACCCTAGGAGCACGTGAAATTAGACAAAGCACAAAGGATAAAAAAGGTTAGACTTGACTTTATTGCCCAGATTCTATTTTTATCTCCCAGGGATTTTTAATGGGCTTTGCTGGGGACAAACCCCTCCTCTGCCTTTTGTCCCGTTCCTCATTCTTGGAGTGCTGAGGGTGCAGACACTTCTTCTGTAACTGCTGAGTGCTGAGTTGGGAGCCCTAATACCCGGGGGCGAGGGTCAGAGCTTCTCCCCAGCAGCCTCCAGCTGACGTTGATTGTCCCCAGGCCCCCTGCCTCCCTGCTCGTCCACCTGAGCACCAGCATTGGAAGTGTTATAGATTCTAATGACCTTTAAGGGTCCAGGAAAGAGATGTGCAGAGACGCTGTGGGGGCCGGTTTCACCCCGCCCCACATTTGTTCGGTCACCTTAGGCTGACCGTTTCTGCCAGCCTAGATGCTCTGACCAGTAGTCTGCGCTTTCTTCAATTAGGCCCCTGAATTAACGTACAAACAGCACCAGGTGTCAGAGCCCTGCCCGCTCAACTCCCAGACAGTCCAGGGTCAGTGGTGATCAAGGACCATGATGACCACTGAGTCAACAGCCTTTTGAAGTAAACAGGAGTCCAGCCGGTCTTATTGGCCACCATCATCACGGTGTCTGTAGGCTTTTCTATGGTGACAGTGTGATATACGGTTCCCCCGCCAAGATTATTAGCTCCCCTCTGGGTGCAGTAAGTCCTGCAAGCAGTAGTCTACTCTTTTGGGACACACTCTTATTGTTTTATGAGAGAAACTCCAGGTCAAGTGATGTTCACACGAGTCGTCATGGTGCCCTGTTGCCCCCGGTTATCTCTCTGGATGTTGGAGTTGGAGGGCCTCCTCACTCGAGGTCGGTGTGCCCACGGAGCGAACCCTGCAACTTCAGGGCATCGTTGGTGGTTAGGATCACCACGTGGGGTCCTTTTCCCTTAGGAAGGAGGTGGCCTTTTGGGCTGCTGATTTCCAGGTTTTTAGATACCGCCAGTATCTTGGCCAGATGCGGCAGTGGGCCAAGCCCCTTGGTGACCGTAGTTTATCCTACCTGGATGGCATTCTTGCATTGTTCCATTTCAAGTGGTCCCAGTTTTTGCACTAATTCTCCAATGGCGATTCACCTTTCACCGGGAATGTAAAGGTCAAAGGGTTTAGCTAAATTAGGGAGTTCCAGGGCAAGGGTCTGAATTGACTGCTCTTTCCATTCTTGAAAGGCCACTTCTGGATTCTATTCAAAAGGATCATCATCTTTTCCTTTCAGTGTTTCATATAGAGGCCCAGCTAGTAGACTGTAGTTAGGGATCCAGAAGCAGCAAACCCTGGCCTCCCCAGGAACCCCTAAGCTGTCTTCTAGTTTTAGAAAGGGGTAAGGCTGCAAATGGTTTCTTCCCTTTCCTGGGATGGGCTTCTCCGACCTTCTGTGAGAATGAAGCCCAGGCAGGTCACCGCAGTCTGTGATATTTGAGCTTTTTCTTGGACAACTTCTATCCTTTATTGGCTTGGTAGTTCAGAGGCCTCCTTAGTAGGGCTGGCGATCAGAATGTCGTCTGCGTACTGAAGGAGGGTTTCCTTTTCCAGAGGTAGAACTTTTAGGTCTTTAGCTAAGCTTTCCCCAAAGATGGTGTGGGAATTTTTGCACCCTTGGGGCAAGACGGCCCGGAAGTATTGTTTTAGTTGTATGTTGAGTCCTGCCACTCACAAGCCAAAATTTCTTGTGACTCTGGGACTAATGGAATACAAAAGAAGGCATCATTGAAGACTAATACAGAATACCATGTCCTGGTGGTTGGTAGAATGACCAGCAGGGTGTAGGAATTAGGAGCAACTGGAGGTATATCCTCGGTGGCTTCACTGACTGTCCTGACATCCTTTACCAGGTCCCCAGCAGCCCATGGGGCTCTCGTGGTCAGACCAATCCCAGAATATGGAGCTCACCTGGGCAGGTACCCCACCCCCACCCCAGCCCACGGGGCTCTCGTGGTCAGGCCCTTCCCAGGATACAGAGCTACCCTTGCAGGTACCATGGCAGGGCTGGGCACACAGGAACCGTGCACATAGCCCTCATTGCAGAGCACCCCCAGCTCACCTGTCGCTCAGAGCTGGCACAGAGCACCTCAGAGCAGGACTTGAACTAACAAACAGCAGCTGCGACAGGTCTGTGACCCTGGGCATCACTCTGTGCGGCCTCCCTCCACCTGGTCTTCCAGAGACTTCCACTGCACCCGGGGCACCAGGCCTCTGTCTCCAACCACCACCCACCCCTCCTCTCCCTGACTCCTGGGTTCCTCTCATAAGGAGAGGGTTTTCTTGAAGTTGTCTCCCACTCATGGGCCAGATAAAATGATTAGAAAACAAGCCAAAGCTGCAGCCCCTTGTCTATCCTGACTCTCAGGAGCCCACACCTGTTCCTTGGACCTGGCCGGTTCAGCAAGTTCCATTTTCTGCAACTGTGAGCCCCTGAGGGGTGATGATTGGCTGACCTGGGCAGCCTTACCGTGCGGGCCAGCCCTCCCCAGGTGTGCCTGGGTTGAGATCAATATAAATACCACTCCAGGCAGCAAGAGCCCCTGCAGCCGTGCCTGACGCCATTTTCTCTGCCCTGTCAGCAGTCTCGGGGCTGGGCTGGTGGGAGGGAGTGAGAGGCCACGGCTTTGTGGGTGGCCCAGTGTGAGTGGGGCTCTGCTGGACTTTCTGCAGCAGTTGCCAGGCTGCCACCTGCTAAAGAAGAGGATGTGTCACCCATACCTGCTGCTGGAATTTCTCCCTGGGCAGAGGTGAGGAAGGAAAAAAGCAGTGGGGGCAGGGACAGGACGGGTATCTCAGTCAGGGAAATGGAAATCTTCCAGAAGAGCACCCAGGGCCAGGACCATCCTGGCTGGCCTGCAGGCACCAAGTCAGCCGGCATGCTGTCACTCGTGTGGCTCTATGGCCCTTCCTCTAGGCTTTCAAGTCCTTGTATATATTCAGGTGTTTTACCTGGGACGGGTGGGAATAGTTCAGCAGCAACTGGCCTGGGGCTCAGCTCACGTTTACTCACAGATGCCTCGGCACGGTGCCCCAGCTTTGCAATGAGGACGCTTGTTGCGTGGGGGCTGCTGGCTGAATGGGAGACGATTCCCCACCACTGGCCAACTTCAGAATTGTTTACAACTGGAGCAAGTGCCCTGATACGGTTTTCCTCTGTGGAACTGGTGGGTTCTGTGTTTTTTTTCTCTTTTTCGTTTTTGGTTCAAGGTAGATTTTATTCCTCTTTTTTGTATTTACAGATATAAGCATGGAAATAATTTATTCATATAAATACATGTATGTGAAGGGAATAATTGTTTTTTCTGTTTTATTTTTTAAATTTTATTTCTTTTTAATTTTGAATTTTATTTTATATTTTTATACAGCAGGTTCTTATTGGTTATCTATTTTATACATATAAATGTATACATGCCAATCCCAGTCTCTCAACTCCTCCCACCACCACCCCCCCAACAGCTTTCCCCCCTTGTTGTCCATACATTTGTTGTCTACATCTGTTGCTCTATTTATGCCTTGCAAAATGGTTAATCTGTACAGTTTTTCTAGGTTCCACATATATGCATGAATATACAAGATTTGTTTTTCTCTTTCTGACTTACTTCACTCTGTATGACAGTCTCTAGATCCATCGACGTCTCTACAAATGACCCAATTTCATTCCTTTTCATGGCTTAGTAATATTCCATTTTATATATGTACCACAGCTTTATGCATTCGTCTGTCTGTGGGCATTTAGGTTGCTTCCATTACCTCGATATTGTAAATAGTGATGCAATGAACATTGCGGTGAATGTCTCGTTTTGATTTATGGTTTTGTCTGGGTATATGTCCAGTACTGGGATTGCTGTATCATATGGTAATTCTATTGTTAGTTTCTTAAGAAACTCCATATTGTTCTCCGTAGTGACTGTATCAATTTATATTCCCAACAATAGTGGAAGAGGGTTCCTTTACTCCACACCCTTTCCAGCATTTTTGTTTGTAGATTTTCTCATGATGCCCATTCTATCAGGTGTGAGGTGATACCTCATTGTTGAGTCCATTTTGTTGAGCAAGGGGTAGGTCTTGTCTATTACATATTTGGCTTATTGAATGGTATCTGTGCTAATTTCAAACTCTGGTTTTATGCAGCACCCCAACTCACTTTCCCCCTTAAGGAAGCATAAGTTGGTTTTCTAAACTTGAGACCCTGTTCTGTTTTGTAATTCAGTTCATGTGTAGCCAAGTTCACATTCCGTGTATTAGTGATATCTTATGATGTTTCTTTTTCTGTGTGACATATTTCAGTTAGAATCATCATACCTGAATCCACTCATTATGCTGCTATGGGCCTGATGACGTAGATTTCATGGCTGAGTGATTTTGCATTGTACATAAGTACCACAACTTCTTTATCCATTTTTCACTTTCTGCGATATTAAACTTATACCGTAAATGAGGTTCTTGTAAACAGAGCTGTCCCAAACTGTGGGGTGGCTGTGTCTTTTTGATTTTAATTTCCCTAAGCTATAGGACCATAAGTGGAAGTGCCCTAGGCTCTGTTGCTTTGTTTTTTAGATGTTTCAGGAAACACCATAAACTTCTCCCGAGTGGCTGTTGGCAATTTACATCCCGCCCATCAGCATAACAAGGCTCCAAGTTCTCCATGGCCTGTCCTGCCTTTCTGGATTTTACACTTTTCTCAGATGGCCCTTTTGACCGGGGGGAAGTGAGACTTCATTGTAGTGCAAATTTCCTTTGCAAGCTTGCTTGGTTGGCCAAAAAGGGCGTATGTCAGGAAAAAACGCATACGCCCTTTTTGGCGAAGTGCATCATTGTGGACGTTCTCCCTGTTTTCCTATGCTTTCAATGCAATTCCAGTCTACCTCCTGAAATCGGTTTCCTGCAATTCTTCCCCGCTTTCAAGTCCTCTTGGCAACCTTACTTCAGTATATTTTTGGACGATAGCTGTCATTTATAAGTCTGCAGGTTTGTGAATTACAGTGCCCCTGAGCTCCTTTCTTCAACTCGCTTTCTTGTGAGCTGGCCACAACACCGCAGGATGGCTTCAGGCCCTAATCTGGTCCCGGCACGACATGCTGAGCCTTTGGTTAATTCCTCTTCCTGGTGGGAAATGAGAGTTAAATTTGCCCGTCCAGACACCTCCAGCTAGTCTCTCATTGGTTCTCCCTATTCCTGTTCATCTTCCGCAGAAATTGCAAACTGGGCCAAACAGGAGGTTAAAGGCACTGACTCTCCAAGTCGGGAGAGTGTTAGTAAAGCGTCTGGAATGTTGCACCCGAGTACCAGGGGACGAGAACTGAGACATTTTGGAACAAGTCTCCCGATCACATGGTTGATCATACTCTGGGTTCCACATGCATGTTTTAGCTGAAGGAAGAATCCCTGAAACCTGGAGAGTTGAGACCCGTGGAATGGGTACCATGCAATATGACTTCAAAGTGTCTTCATTTGCTTACCGAACCTCTCCAATCCTATCACTGCTGCGTTTATGCCCCTGTACACAGGCTTGATTCCCTTTCGGAGACATAGCAATCCATAGGTTTTAAGATACTTACTAGTCAGGTACATTCTTAGGCGTTTAATATGGGTTGTTGAGTCCATTTCGTTGAGCAAGGAATAGCTCTTGTCTATTACATATTTCGCTTAAGGAACTTTATCTGTGCTCATTTCAATCGCTGGTTTTATGCAGCACCCCAACTCACCTTTCCCCTTAAGCAAGCATAAGTTGGTTTTCTAAATTTGAGACCCTGTTCTGTTTTGTAATTCAGTTCCTGTGTAGCCAAGTTTACATTCCGTGTACTAGTGATATCTTATGATGTTTCTTTTTCTGTGTGACTTATTTCAGTTAGAATCATCATACCTGAATCCACTCATAATGCTGCTACGGGCCTGATGACATAGATTTCATTGCTGAGTGATATTGCATTGTACGTAAGTACCACAACTTCTTTATCCATTTTTCACTTTCTGCGATATTGAACTTGTACCGTAAATGAGGTTCTTGTAAACAGAGCCGTCCCAAACTTTGGGGTGGCTGTGTCTTTTTGATTTTAATTTCCCTAAGCTATAGGACCATAAGTGGAAGTGCCCTAGGCTCTGTTGCTTTGTTTTTTAGATGTTTCAGGAAACACCATACACTTCTCCCGAGTGTCTGTTGGCAATTTACATCCCGCCCATCAGCATAACAAGGCTCCCAGTTCTCCATGGCCTGTCCTGCCTTTCTGGAATTTACACTTTTTTCAGATGGCCCTTTTGACCGGGTTGAAGTGAGACTTCATTGTAGTGCAGATTTCCTTTGCAAGTTTGCTTGGTTGGCCAAAAAGGGCGTATGCGTTTTTTCCTGAATATATTCAGGAAAAAACGCATACGCCCTTTTTGGCCAAGTGCATCATTGTGGACGTTCTGCCTCTTTTCCTATGCTTTCAATGCAATTCCAGTCTACCTCCTGAAATCGGTTTCCTGCAATTCTGCCCCGCTTTCAAGTCCTCTTGGCAGCCTTACTTCAGTATATTTTTGGACGATAGCTGTCATTTATAACTCTGCAGCTTTGTGAATTACAGTGCCCCTGAGCTCCTTTCTTCAACTCGCTTTCTTTTGAGCTGGCCGCAACACCGCAGGATGGCTTCAGGCCCTAATCTGGTTCCGTCACGGCACGCTGAGCCTTTGGTTAATTCCTCTTCCTCGTGGGAAATGAGAGTTAAATTTGCCCGTCCAGACACCTCCAGCTAGTCTCTCATTGGTTCTCGCTATTCCTGTTCATCTTCCGCAGAAATTGCAAACTGGGCCAAACAGGAGGTTAAAGGGACTGACTCTCCAAGTCGGGAGGGTGTTAGTAAAGCGTCTGGAATGTTGCACCCAAGTACCAGGGTACGAAAACTGAGACATATTTGAACACGTCTCCCGATCACATGGTTGATCATACTCTAGGTTCCACATGCATGTTTTACCTGAAGGAAGAATACCTTAAACCTGGGTAGTTGAAACCCGTGGAATGGGTACCATGCAATATGACTTCAAAGGGTCTTCATTTGCTCACCGAACCTCTCCAATCCTATCACTGCTGCGTTTATGCCCCTGTACACATGCTTGATTCTCTTTCGGAGACATAGCAATCCATAGGTTTTAAGATACTTACTAGTCAGGTACATTCTTAGGCGTTTAATATGGGGTGTTGAGTCCATTTCATTGAGCAAGGAGTAGCTCTTGTCTATTCCATATTTGGCTTAAGGAACTTTATCTGTGCTCATTTCAATCTCTGGTTTTATGCAGCACCCCAACTCACCTTTCCCCTTAAGCAAGCATAAGTTGGTTTTCTAAATTTGAGACCCTGTTCTGTTCTGTAATTCAGTTCCTGTGTAGCCAAGTTTACATTCCGTGTATTACTGATATCTTATGATGTTTCTTTTTCTGTGTGACTTATTTCAGTTAGAATCATCATACCTGAATCCACTCATTTTGCTGCTAAGGGCCTGATGACATAGATTTCATTGCTGAGTGATATTGCTTTGTAAGTAAATACCACAACTTCTTTATCCATTTTTCACTTTCTGCGATGTTGAACTTGTACGGTAAACGAGGTTCTTGTAAACAGAGGCGTCCCAAACTTTGGGGTGGCTGTGTCTTTTTGATTTTAATTTCCCTAAGCTATAGGACCATAAGTGGAAGTGCCCTAGGCTCTGTTGCTTTGTTTTTTAGATGTTTCAGGAAACACCATACACTTCTCCCGAGTGTCTGTTGGCAATTTACATCCCGCCCATCAGCATAACAAGGCTCCCAGTTCTCCATGGCCTGTCCTGCCTTTCTGGATTTTACACTTTTTTCAGATGGCCCTTTTGACCAGGGGGAAGTGAGACTTCATTGTAGTGCAGATTTCCTTTGCAAGCTTGCTTGGTTGGCCAAAAAGAGCGTATGCCTTTTTTCCTGAATAAATTCAGGAAAAAAGGCATACGCCCTTTTTGGCCAAGTGAATCATTGTGGACGTTCTGCCTCTTTTCCTATGCTTTAAATGCAATTCCAGTCTACCTCCTGAAATCGTTTTCCTGCAATTCTGCCTTGCTTTCAATGCCTCTTCATAGCCTTACCTCAATATATTTTTTGAAAATAGTTGGCCTTTATAACTCTGCAGGTTTTTGAATTGCAGTGGCCCTTAGCTCCATTTTTCAGCTCTTATTTTTGTGATCTTGCCTCATAACCACAGGATTCCTTCAGGCCCTATTCTTCTTCTGGGGCACCTTGCTGTGCCTTTGGTTTATTCTTCTTACTGATGTGAATTTAGAGTGACATGTGCCCATTGAAACCGCTACAGCTAGTTTCTCACTGGTTCCCCCTATTCCCATTCATCCTCCGCACTAACTGCAGACTGTGCGATACCAGAACTTAAAGGCATTGACTCTCCATGTGGGGATATTTTTGGTAAAGCGGCTGGAATGTCGATCCGGAGCCCCAGGAGAGGAAAAATGAGGTGCGTTTTAGAAACCTTTCCCGATCATATGGTATACCAGTCGCTGGGTTTCCCAAGCATGGTTTAGCTGTAGGAAGATTCCCTTCAACCTGGAGTGTTGGGACCCTTGGAATGAGTAGCATGAAGTATTGCATTAAACTTTTGGCAGTTGCTCACCAAAGCTCATCAATCCTCTCAGCCCCAAGTGTCCAGCCTTATGTCTTATCCAGCTGTGGGTTTATATGTGGTCAATCCAGGTTGCATCACAGCCCCTGAGCGAATTTTGTAAGAATTTTTCTCTCTTTCATTGTTTCTGCGTTTTGTTTTTAAAATTTATTTCTATAATGGGGTTTAGCTCATTTTCACTGCTGTGTTTGTGCCACTCTGCACACACTTGATTCCCTTATGGAGATATATCAATACATGGGTTTTAAGATTCTTATTACTCAGATATATTTCTCTGCGGTGTATAGGGTGTGTTGAGGCCAGTTCATTGAGCAAGGTGTAGATCTTGTCTAATATCTATTTGGTTTATTGAACGGTATCTGTGCTAATTTCAAACTCTGGTTTTATGCATCACCCCACCTCTCCTTTCCCCTTAAGCTGAAATAAGTGTGTTTTCTAAATGTGAGACACTGTTCTGTTCTGTAATTCATTTCTTGTGCAGCCATATTTACCCTCCCTCTATAAGTGATATCTTATGATATGTTTCTTTTTCTGTTTGACTTATTTCAAGTAGTATTATCGGACCTAAATCCACTCTTTATCCTTCTACTAGCCTTATTACATTGATTTCATGGTGAAGAGATATTCCATTGTACATAAGTACCACATCTTCTTTATCCATTGTTCTCTTTCCTGGGATATTTAAGGTATACTGAAGTTGAGGTTCTTGTAAACAGAGTAGCCCTAAACTGTGGTGTGCTTGTGTCTTGTTAATTTTTAGATTTCCCTAGATATACTCCCATGATTGGAAGTGTCCTATGCTCTGTAGCTCTGTTTTTTAGATGATTTAGGAACCACCATACACTTCTCCAGAGTGGCTCTCGGCAGTTCACACACTGCCCATCAGCGTATAAAGGCTCCCTGTTCTCCATGGCCTGTCCTGCATTTCTGGTTTTTACAATTTTTTAGGATGGCCCTTTTGACCAGTGGGAAATGAGACTTCTTTGTTGTGCACATTTGCATTGCTTGCTTGCTTCGTTGCCCATAAAGTGCGTATGCGTTTTTTCCTGGATATAATCAGGAAAAAACGCATACGCCCTTTTGGGCCAACTGCATCATTGTCGAAATTCTGCCGCTTTTCATGTGCTTTAAAGACGAGTCCAATCTATCTCTTGAAATCTGTTTCTTGCAATTCTGTCTTGCATTCAGATCCTCTTCTTTGCCTTACCTCAACATATTTTTGGACGTTAGTTTTCATTTATAACTCTGCAGGTTTGTGAATTGCAGTGACCCTGAGCTCCATTTTTTAAGTTGCTCTTTTGTGAGCTGGCCTCAAACCCGCAGGATTGCTTCAGGCCCTATTTTGGCTCGGGCGAGGCGGGCTGAGCCTTTTTTCAATTCTTATTCTTAATGGGAAATTAGAGTGATATGTGCCCGTCCAAACCCCTACAACTATTCTCTCATTGGTTCCCCGTTCATCCTCCTCACAATTTGCAAAATGTGTGAAACAGAAGTTGAAATGTGCTGATTCTCCAAGTGGGGAGATTCTAAGTAACGTGGCTGGAATGGTGAACAGGAGCACCAGGAGAGGATAAATGAGCTGCATTTTAGACACATCTCCTGATCACATGGTGTACAGTCCTCTGGGTTTTCCATGCATGTTTTAGCTGTAGGAAGATCCCTTGAACCTGCATATTTGGGACCCATTGAATGGGTACCAGGTAGTATTACTTTAAAGGGTGTGCATTTCCTCACCCAACCTCACATTTCTCTTAGCGCAAACAGTTTCCAGCCTTATGTCTCATCCTGCTGTGGGTCTAGATGTGTTCAATCCATGTTGCATCACCGGCCCTGAGGAAAAGTTGTAAGAGGTTTTCTCTGTCTCTCTGTCGTTTATTTTTTTCAATTTATTACTATATTGGTTACAGCTGATTTTCAAAGCTCTGTTTCTTGCTGCTGTACATCCACTTGATTCACGTACAGAGAGACATCAGTAAATTCTTTTTCAGATTCTTACCAGTCGTATATATTCTTTTCCGGTGACTTGAGTGTGCTGAGTGCAGTTCTTTTAGCTACCGTGTAGGCCTTGTTGATTATCAGTTTGGTATTTGGAATGGTATCTTTGCTAATTTCAACCTCCTGGGTGATGCCTCACCCCTCCCCACCTTTCCCGTTTAGCAGCCTTATGCGTGTTTTCTACATATTTGACTATGTTTTTGTTTTGTAATTTATTTCATGTGTAGCCATTTTAGATTCCACCTTTAAGTGATATCTTATGATATGTGTCTTTTTCTTTTTGAATTCTGTCACTTAGAAAGATCATACATAACTCCTCCGGAGTTGTTACAACTGGCCATATTTCATTGATTTCCAGGCTGAATAATATTCCACTCTACCTAAGTACCACATCTCTACCCATTTTTTCCCTCCAGAGACATTTAAGTTATATCCTAGTTGAGGATCTTTTAAACAGAGAGGGGGTAAACATTGGGGTGCCTGTGTCCTCTCGATTTTTGTTTTTCTCAAGATATACGCCCATGAGTGCAAGTGCCCTATGCTCTGTAGCTCATTTTTTAGATGCTTTAGTAAACACAATACACTTCTCCAGAATGGCCGTTGGCAATATACATTTCCACTATAAGTCTCACAGGGCTCCCTCTTCTCCTTGCCCTGTCCTGCATTTCTGTTGTTTACGCTTTATGAGGATGGCTCTTCTGACTGATGCGAAGTGATATCTTTTGTAGTATTGACTTCCAGTGCCCACCTGTTTGGTTGGCTAAAAAAGTGTATGCCCTTTTCTTGAATATATACAGAAAAAAACGCATACACCCTTTTTGGCCAACTGCAATGTTGGCAATGTTCAGCTCCTTTTCTTGTGCTTAATGGCGAGTCCTTTCTACCTCCTCAAATCCCTTTCCTGCCATTCTCCCTTGCTTACAAGTCCTTTTCTCTGACTTTCCTCAAGACATTTTTCAGTGATGGATATTTTCAACTCTGCAGTTTTGTGAATTTTACTGCCCCTGAGTTCCATTGTTCAACTTGTGTTTATGGGAACTGGCCACAAAGCAGCGGGATTTCCTCAAGCCCTATACTGTTTCCATGGGCAACCCTAGCCTTTGGTCAATTCGTCTTCCTGATTGGAAATTAGAGTGACATGTGCCTGTCTGAACACCTAGGACTTGTCTCTCATTGTTCCTCATCCTTCCGCTTCATCCTCTGGACAAATTCCAAACTGTACGCAACAGGATGTTGACAGTGCTGACATCTCCAAGTGGGGAGACTGTTAGTAAAGACGCTGGAGGGGTGAACCCGAGCACCAGGAGATGAGGAGATGAGATGCCTTTTCCAAACTCTTCCCGATCAGATGGTATACCATCCTCTGGGTGTGACAGACATGTTTTAGCAGTAGGAAGAGTCCCATTCATGTAAGGAGAACACCAGGGCTTTTTCAAAATCAGTGTCTCCCCGAAACCCAAACTGGGGAATTTTTTAAGCTACGGCTACACATATGTTCATTAAGGGCCTTGGGAAGTAGGCAGAGTCCAAACTTTAGATGATTGAAGTCTTCAGGGTCAGAAGCACTCACCACCAGCTTCCCTTAGGTTACACTTTAACTGTCATTGATAGATGATGTCAATAAAAATATCTATTCTTTTTCAGATTATTTCCCCTTATAGGTTATTGCAAAATGTTGAGTGTAGTTCCCTGTGCTATACAGTAGTTCCTTGTTGATGATCTATTTTATACATAGCAGTGTGTATGTGTTAATCCCAAACTGTTAATTTATCCCTCCTCCCACCTTTCCCCTTTGGTAATAATAAATTATAAGATTTTATACTTCTCAGAAATGGGGGAGCTGAAAGAGAGGTATCATTTTCAATGGAAAAGCATTTAAAACAAGATTGAAGCTTTAACCAAGATTATTAGATGTACATCCTTGGAAAGAAATCACTTCGTTTCTCTAATATTGACCTGACAAATAAGACAAACCTTTTCACTGAACTTGCTTATAATAAAGTGATGGAAATATCAAATGGAAGTGTTAGAAACATCTTATTTTACCCGAGCCTTATACACTGTTCTATGTTAACTACAGTTTGGCTCACACATCTGTTCATTGAGGTTACAATAGTCTCAATTTCTGTTACTGATCCTCCAGAGTGGACCCCAACAAGTGTCCCCCTGCCCAGTGTCATTGGGGCCAACAGATCGAGACTGAGTTTGGTTCACAAGCAAAGGAAACTTTATATTTTGATCAGAGAATGGAGAGGTGAGAGCATGCACTACCCCGTGGGCTGTGGGCTGGGCTGCTGTGTAGAGATCCTGTCAGAGTCAGTGGGAGGGAGGGGGCGGAGCTCTCGAGGGCCAGGTTGGCTGCAGCTCAGGCTCTATATCGCGGAGTCTGCACTGGGCCCCAGGAGCTGAGGTGTCGACCCAGCCATTCTGCACTAGGAAATCTGGTCTGAAGTGCCGGGTGTGGAACCTCTGCATGCGGGACCCTAGGAGCACGTGAAATTAGACAAAGCACAAAGGATAAAAAAGGTTAGACTTGACTTTATTGCCCAGATTCTATTTTTATCTCCCAGGGATTTTTAATGGGCTTTGCTGGGGACAAACCCCTCCTCTGCCTTTTGTCCCGTTCCTCATTCTTGGAGTGCTGAGGGTGCAGACACTTCTTCTGTAACTGCTGAGTGCTGAGTTGGGAGCCCTAATACCCGGGGGCGAGGGTCAGAGCTTCTCCCCAGCAGCCTCCAGGTGACGTTGATTGTCCCCAGGCCCCCTGCCTCCCTGCTCGTCCACCTGAGCACCAGCATTGGAAGTGTTATAGATTCTAATGACCTTTAAGGGTCCAGGAAAGAGATGTGCAGAGACGCTGTGGGGGCCGGTTTCACCCCGCCCCACATTTGTTCGGCCACCTTAGGCTGACCGTTTCTGCCAGCCTAGATGCTCTGACCAGTAGTCTGCGCTTTCTTCAATTAGGCCCCTGAATTAACGTACAAACAGCACCAGGTGTCAGAGCCCTGCCCGCTCAACTCCCAGACAGTCCAGGGTCAGTGGTGATCAAGGACCATGATGACCACTGAGTCAACAGCCTTTTGAAGTAAACAGGAGTCCAGCCGGTCTTATTGGCCACCATCATCACGGTGTCTGTAGGCTTTTCTATGGTGACAGTGTGATATACGGTTCCCCCGCCAAGATTATTAGCTCCCCTCTGGGTGCAGTAAGTCCTGCAAGCAGTAGTCTACTCTTTTGGGACACACTCTTATTGTTTTATGAGAGAAACTCCAGGTCAAGTGATGTTCACACGAGTCGTCATGGTGCCCTGTTGCCCCCGGTTATCTCTCTGGATGTTGGAGTTGGAGGGCCTCCTCACTCGAGGTCGGTGTGCCCACGGAGCGAACCCTGCAACTTCAGGGCATCGTTGGTGGTTAGGATCACCACGTGGGGTCCTTTTCCCTTAGGAAGGAGGTGGCCTTTTGGGCTGCTGATTTCCAGGTTTTTAGATACCGCCAGTATCTTGGCCAGATGCGGCAGTGGGCCAAGCCCCTTGGTGACCGTAGTTTATCCTACCTGGATGGCATTCTTGCATTGTTCCATTTCAAGTGGTCCCAGTTTTTGCACTAATTCTCCAATGGCGATTCACCTTTCACCGGGAATGTAAAGGTCAAAGGGTTTAGCTAAATTAGGGAGTTCCAGGGCAAGGGTCTGAATTGACTGCTCTTTCCATTCTTGAAAGGCCACTTCTGGATTCTATTCAAAAGGATCATCATCTTTTCCTTTCAGTGTTTCATATAGAGGCCCAGCTAGTAGACTGTAGTTAGGGATCCAGAAGCAGCAAACCCTGGCCTCCCCAGGAACCCCTAAGCTGTCTTCTAGTTTTAGAAAGGGGTAAGGCTGCAAATGGTTTCTTCCCTTTCCTGGGATGGGCTTCTCCGACCTTCTGTGAGAATGAAGCCCAGGCAGGTCACCGCAGTCTGTGATATTTGAGCTTTTTCTTGGACAACTTCTATCCTTTATTGGCTTGGTAGTTCAGAGGCCTCCTTAGTAGGGCTGGCGATCAGAATGTCGTCTGCGTACTGAAGGAGGGTTTCCTTTTCCAGAGGTAGAACTTTTAGGTCTTTAGCTAAGCTTTCCCCAAAGATGGTGTGGGAATTTTTGCACCCTTGGGGCAAGACGGCCCGGAAGTATTGTTTTAGTTGTATGTTGAGTCCTGCCACTCACAAGCCAAAATTTCTTGTGACTCTGGGACTAATGGAATACAAAAGAAGGCATCATTGAAGACTAATACAGAATACCATGTCCTGGTGGTTGGTAGAATGACCAGCAGGGTGTAGGAATTAGGAGCAACTGGAGGTATATCCTCGGTGGCTTCACTGACTGTCCTGACATCCTTTACCAGGTCCCCAGCAGCCCATGGGGCTCTCGTGGTCAGACCAATCCCAGAATATGGAGCTCACCTGGGCAGGTACCCCACCCCCACCCCAGCCCACGGGGCTCTCGTGGTCAGGCCCTTCCCAGGATACAGAGCTACCCTTGCAGGTACCATGGCAGGGCTGGGCACACAGGAACCGTGCACATAGCCCTCATTGCAGAGCACCCCCAGCTCACCTGTCGCTCAGAGCTGGCACAGAGCACCTCAGAGCAGGACTTGAACTAACAAACAGCAGCTGCGACAGGTCTGTGACCCTGGGCGTCACTCTGTGCGGCCTCCCTCCACCTGGTCTTCCAGAGACTTCCACTGCACCCGGGGCACCAGGCCTCTGTCTCCAACCACCACCCACCCCTCCTCTCCCTGACTCCTGGGTTCCTCTCATAAGGAGAGGGTTTTCTTGAAGTTGTCTCCCACTCATGGGCCAGATAAAATGATTAGAAAACAAGCCAAAGCTGCAGCCCCTTGTCTATCCTGACTCTCAGGAGCCCACACCTGTTCCTTGGACCTGGCCGGTTCAGCAAGTTCCATTTTCTGCAACTGTGAGCCCCTGAGGGGTGATGATTGGCTGACCTGGGCAGCCTTACCGTGCGGGCCAGCCCTCCCCAGGTGTGCCTGGGTTGAGATCAATATAAATACCACTCCAGGCAGCAAGAGCCCCTGCAGCCGTGCCTGACGCCATTTTCTCTGCCCTGTCAGCAGTCTCGGGGCTGGGCTGGTGGGAGGGAGTGAGAGGCCACGGCTTTGTGGGTGGCCCAGTGTGAGTGGGGCTCTGCTGGACTTTCTGCAGCAGTTGCCAGGCTGCCACCTGCTAAAGAAGAGGATGTGTCACCCATACCTGCTGCTGGAATTTCTCCCTGGGCAGAGGTGAGGAAGGAAAAAAGCAGTGGGGGCAGGGACAGGACGGGTATCTCAGTCAGGGAAATGGAAATCTTCCAGAAGAGCACCCAGGGCCAGGACCATCCTGGCTGGCCTGCAGGCACCAAGTCGGCCGGCATGCTGTCACTCGTGTGGCTCTATGGCCCTTCCTCTAGGCTTTCAAGTCCTTGTATATATTCAGGTGTTTTACCTGGGACGGGTGGGAATAGTTCAGCAGCAACTGGCCTGGGGCTCAGCTCACGTTTACTCACAGATGCCTCGGCACGGTGCCCCAGCTTTGCAATGAGGACGCTTGTTGCGTGGGGGCTGCTGGCTGAATGGGAGACGATTCCCCACCACTGGCCAACTTCAGAATTGTTTACAACTGGAGCAAGTGCCCTGATACGGTTTTCCTCTGTGGAACTGGTGGGTTCTGTGTTTTTTTTCTCTTTTTCGTTTTTGGTTCAAGGTAGATTTTATTCCTCTTTTTTGTATTTACAGATATAAGCATGGAAATAATTTATTCATATAAATACATGTATGTGAAGGGAATAATTGTTTTTTCTGTTTTATTTTTTAAATTTTATTTCTTTTTAATTTTGAATTTTATTTTATATTTTTATACAGCAGGTTCTTATTGGTTATCTATTTTATACATATAAATGTATACATGCCAATCCCAGTCTCTCAACTCCTCCCACCACCACCCCCCCAACAGCTTTCCCCCCTTGTTGTCCATACATTTGTTGTCTACATCTGTTGCTCTATTTATGCCTTGCAAAATGGTTAATCTGTACAGTTTTTCTAGATTCCACATATATGCATGAATATACAAGATTTGTTTTTCTCTTTCTGACTTACTTCACTCTGTATGACAGTCTCTAGATCCATCGACGTCTCTACAAATGACCCAATTTCATTCCTTTTCATGGCTTAGTAATATTCCATTTTATATATGTACCACAGCTTTATGCATTCGTCTGTCTGTGGGCATTTAGGTTGCTTCCATTACCTCGATATTGTAAATAGTGATGCAATGAACATTGCGGTGAATGTCTCGTTTTGATTTATGGTTTTGTCTGGGTATATGTCCAGTACTGGGATTGCTGTATCATATGGTAATTCTATTGTTAGTTTCTTAAGAAACTCCATATTGTTCTCCGTAGTGACTGTATCAATTTATATTCCCAACAATAGTGGAAGAGGGTTCCTTTACTCCACACCCTTTCCAGCATTTTTTTTGTAGATTTTCTCATGATGCCCATTCTATCAGGTGTGAGGTGATACCTCATTGTTGAGTCCATTTTGTTGAGCAAGGGGTAGGTCTTGTCTATTACATATTTGGCTTATTGAATGGTATCTGTGCTAATTTCAAACTCTGGTTTTATGCAGCACCCCAACTCACTTTCCCCCTTAAGGAAGCATAAGTTGGTTTTCTAAACTTGAGACCCTGTTCTGTTTTGTAATTCAGTTCATGTGTAGCCAAGTTCACATTCCGTGTATTAGTGATATCTTATGATGTTTCTTTTTCTGTGTGACATATTTCAGTTAGAATCATCATACCTGAATCCACTCATTATGCTGCTATGGGCCTGATGACGTAGATTTCATGGCTGAGTGATTTTGCATTGTACATAAGTACCACAACTTCTTTATCCATTTTTCACTTTCTGCGATATTAAACTTATACCGTAAATGAGGTTCTTGTAAACAGAGCTGTCCCAAACTGTGGGGTGGCTGTGTCTTTTTGATTTTAATTTCCCTAAGCTATAGGACCATAAGTGGAAGTGCCCTAGGCTCTGTTGCTTTGTTTTTTAGATGTTTCAGGAAACACCATAAACTTCTCCCGAGTGGCTGTTGGCAATTTACATCCCGCCCATCAGCATAACAAGGCTCCAAGTTCTCCATGGCCTGTCCTGCCTTTCTGGATTTTACACTTTTCTCAGATGGCCCTTTTGACCGGGGGGAAGTGAGACTTCATTGTAGTGCAAATTTCCTTTGCAAGCTTGCTTGGTTGGCCAAAAAGGGCGTATGTCAGGAAAAAACGCATACGCCCTTTTTGGCGAAGTGCATCATTGTGGACGTTCTCCCTGTTTTCCTATGCTTTCAATGCAATTCCAGTCTACCTCCTGAAATCGGTTTCCTGCAATTCTTCCCCGCTTTCAAGTCCTCTTGGCAACCTTACTTCAGTATATTTTTGGACGATAGCTGTCATTTATAAGTCTGCAGGTTTGTGAATTACAGTGCCCCTGAGCTCCTTTCTTCAACTCGCTTTCTTGTGAGCTGGCCACAACACCGCAGGATGGCTTCAGGCCCTAATCTGGTCCCGGCACGACATGCTGAGCCTTTGGTTAATTCCTCTTCCTGGTGGGAAATGAGAGTTAAATTTGCCCGTCCAGACACCTCCAGCTAGTCTCTCATTGGTTCTCCCTATTCCTGTTCATCTTCCGCAGAAATTGCAAACTGGGCCAAACAGGAGGTTAAAGGCACTGACTCTCCAAGTCGGGAGAGTGTTAGTAAAGCGTCTGGAATGTTGCACCCGAGTACCAGGGGACGAGAACTGAGACATTTTGGAACAAGTCTCCCGATCACATGGTTGATCATACTCTGGGTTCCACATGCATGTTTTAGCTGAAGGAAGAATCCCTGAAACCTGGAGAGTTGAGACCCGTGGAATGGGTACCATGCAATATGACTTCAAAGTGTCTTCATTTGCTTACCGAACCTCTCCAATCCTATCACTGCTGCGTTTATGCCCCTGTACACAGGCTTGATTCCCTTTCGGAGACATAGCAATCCATAGGTTTTAAGATACTTACTAGTCAGGTACATTCTTAGGCATTTAATATGGGGTGTTGAGTCCATTTCGTTGAGCAAGGAGTAGCTCTTGTCTATTCCATATTTGACTTAAGGAACTTTATCTGTGCTCATTTCAATCTCTGGTTTTATGCAGCACCCCAACTCACCTTTCCCCTTAAGCAAGCATAAGTTGGTTTTCTAAATTTGAGACCCTGTTCTGTTCTGTAATTCAGTTCCTGTGTAGCCAAGTTTACATTCCGTGTATTACTGATATCTTATGATGTTTCTTTTTCTGTGTGACTTATTTCAGTTAGAATCATCATACCTGAATCCACTCATTATGCTGCTACGGGCCTGATGACATACATTTCATTGCTGAGTGATATTTCATTGTACGTAAGTACCACAACTTCTTTATCCATTTTTCACTTTGTGCGATATTGAACTTGTACCGTAAACGAGGTTCTTGTAAACAGAGCCGTCCCAAACTTTGGGGTGGCTGTGTCTTTTTGATTTTAATTTCCCTAAGCTATAGGACCATAAGTGGAAGTGCCCTAGGCTCTGTTGCTTTGTTTTTTAGATGTTTCAGGAAACACCATACACTTCTCCCGAGTGTCTGTTGGCAAATTACACCCCGCCCATCAGCATAACAAGGCTCCCAGTTCTCCATGGCCTGTCCTGCCTTTCTGGATTTTACACTTTTTTCAGATGGCCCTTTTGACCGGGTTGAAGTGAGACTTCATTGTAGTGCAGATTTCCTTTGCAAGTTTGCTTGGTTGGCCAAAAAGGGCGTATGCGTTTTTTCCTGAATATATTCAGGAAAAAACGCATACGCCCTTTTTGGCCAAGTGCATCATTGTGGACGTTCTGCCTCTTTTCCTATGCTTTCAATGCAATTCCAGTCTACCTCCTGAAATCGGTTTCCTGCAATTCTGCCCCGCTTTCAAGTCCTCTTGGCAGCCTTACTTCAGTATATTTTTGGACGATAGCTGTCATTTATAACTCTGCAGGTTTGTGAATTACAGTGCCCCTGAGCTCCTTTCTTCAACTCGCTTTCTTTTGAGCTGGCCGCAACACCGCAGGATGGCTTCAGGCCCTAATCTGGTTCCGTCATGGCACGCTGAGCCTTTGGTTAATTCCTCTTCCTCGTGGGAAATGAGAGTTAAATTTGCCCGTCCAGACACCTCCAGCTAGTCTCTCATTTGTTCTCGCTATTCCTGTTCATCTTCCGCAGAAATTGCAAACTGGGCCAAACAGGAGGTTAAAGGGACTGACTCTCCAAGTCGGGAGAGTGTTAGTAAAGTGTCTGGAATGTTGCACCCGAGTACCAGGGTATGAAAACTGAGACATATTTGAACACGTCTCCCGATCACATGGTTGATCATACTCTAGGTTCCACATGCATGTTTTAGCAGAAGGAAGAATACCTTAAACCTGGGTAGTTGAAACCCGTGGAATGGGTACGATGCAATATGACTTCAAAGGGTCTTCATTTGCTCACCGAACCTCTCCAATCCTATCACTGCTGCGTTTATGCCCTTGTACACACGCTTCATTCTCTTTTGGAGACATAGCAATCCATAGGTTTTAAGATACTTACTAGTCAGGTACATTCTTAGGCGTGTAATATGGGTTGTTGAGTCCATTTCGTTGAGCAAGGAATAGCTCTTGTCTATTCCATATTTGGCTTAAGGAACTTTATCTGTGCTCATTTCAATCGCTGGTTTTATGCAGCACCCCAACTCACCTTTCCCCTTAAGCAAGCATAAGTTGGTTTTCTAAATTTGAGACCCTGTTCTGTTTTGTAATTCAGTTCCTGTGTAGCCAAGTTTACATTCCGTGTATTAGTGATATCTTATGATGTTTCTTTTTCTGTGTGACTTATTTCAGTTAGAATCATCATACCTGAATCCACTCATAATGCTGCTACGGGCCTGATGACATAGATTTCATTGCTGAGTGATATTGCATTGTACGTAAGTACCACAACTTCTTTATCTATTTTTCACTTTCTGCGACATTGAACTTGTACCGTAAACGAGGTTCTTGTAAACAGAGGCGTCCCAAACTTTGGGGTGGCTGTGTCTTTTTGATTTTAATTTCCCTAAGCTATAGGACCATAAGTGGAAGTGCCCTAGGCTCTGTTGCTTTGTTTTTTAGATGTTTCAGGAAACACCATACACTTCTCCCGAGTGTCTGTTGGCAAATTACACCCCGCCCATCAGCATAACAAGGCTCCCAGTTCTCCATGGCCTGTCCTGCCTTTCTGGATTTTACACTTTTTTCAGATGGCCCTTTTGACTGGGTTGAAGTGAGACTTCATTGTAGTGCAGATTTCCTTTGCAAGTTTGCTTGGTTGGCCAAAAAGGGCGTATGCGGTTTTTCCTGAATATATTCAGGAAAAAACGCATACGCCCTTTTTGGCCAAGTGCATCATTGTGGACGTTCTGCCTCTTTTCCTATGCTTTCAATGCAATTCCAGTCTACCTCCTGAAATCGGTTTCCTGCAATTCTGCCCCGCTTTCAAGTCCTCTTGGCAGCCTTACTTCAGTATATTTTTGGACGATAGCTGTCATTTATAAGTCTGCAGGTTTGTGAATTACAGTGCCCCTGAGCTCCTTTCTTCAACTCGCTTTCTTTTGAGCTGGCCGCAACACCGCAGGATGGCTTCAGGCCCTAATCTGGTTCCGTCACGGCACGCTGAGCCTTTGGTTAATTCCTCTTCCTCGTGGGAAATGAGAGTTAAATTTGCCCGTCCAGACACCTCCAGCTAGTCTCTCATTGGTTCTCGCTATTCCTGTTCATCTTCCGCAGAAATTGCAAACTGGGCCAAACAGGAGGTTAAAGGGACTGACTCTCCAAGTCGGGAGAGTGTTAGTAATGTGTCTGGAATGTTGCACCCGAGTACCAGGGTACGAAAACTGAGACATATTTGAACAGGTTTCCCGATCACATGGTTGATCATACTCTAGGTTCCACATGCATGTTTTAGCAGAAGGAAGAATACCTTAAACCTGAGTAGTTGAAACCCGTGGAATGGGTACGATGCAATATGACTTCAAAGGGTCTTCATTTGCTCACCGAACCTCTCCAATCCTATCACTGCTGCGTTTATGCCCTTGTACACACGCTTCATTCTCTTTTGGAGACATAGCAATCCATAGGTTTTAAGATACTTACTAGTCAGGTACATTCTTAGGCGTGTAATATGGGTTGTTGAGTCCATTTCGTTGAGCAAGGAGTAGCTCTTGTCTATTACATATTTCGCTTAAGGAACTTTATCTGTGCTCATTTCAATCGCTGGTTTTATGCAGCGCCCCAACTCACCTTTCCCCTTAAGCAAGCATAAGTTGGTTTTCTAAATTTGAGACCCTGTTCTGTTTTGTAATTCAGTTCCTGTGTAGCCAAGTTTACATTCCGTGTATTACTGATATCTTATGATGTTTCTTTTTCTGTGTGACTTATTTCAGTTAGAATCATCATACCTGAATCCACTCATTTTGCTGCTAAGGGCCTGATGACATAGATTTCATTGCTGAGTGATATTGCTTTGTAAGTAAATACCACAACTTCTTTATCCATTTTTCACTTTCTGCGATGTTGAACTTGTACGGTAAACGAGGTTCTTGTAAACAGAGGCGTCCCAAACTTTGGGGTGGCTGTGTCTTTTTGATTTTAATTTCCCTAAGCTATAGGACCATAAGTGGAAGTGCCCTAGGCTCTGTTGCTTTGTTTTTTAGATGTTTCAGGAAACACCATACACTTCTCCCGAGTGTCTGTTGGCAATTTACATCCCGCCCATCAGCATAACAAGGCTCCCAGTTCTCCATGGCCTGTCCTGCCTTTCTGGATTTTACACTTTTTTCAGATGGCCCTTTTGACCGGGGGGAAGTGAGACTTCATTGTAGTGCAGATTTCCTTTGCAAGCTTGCTTGGTTGGCCAAAAAGGGCGTATGCGTTTTTTCCTGAATATATTCAGGAAAAAACGCATACGCCCTTTTTGGCCAAGTGCATCATTGTGGACGTTCTGCCTCTTTTCCTATGCTTTCAATGCAATTCCAGTCTGCCTCCTGAAATCGGTTTCCTGCAATTCTGCCCCGCTTTCAAGTCCTCTTGGCAGCCTTACTTCAGTATATTTTTGGACGATAGCTGTCATTTATAACTCTGCAGGTTTGTGAATTACAGTGCCCCTGAGCTCCTTTCTTCAACTCGCTTTCTTTTGAGCTGGCCGCAACACCGCAGGATGGCTTCAGGCCCTAATCTGGTTCCGGCACGGCACGCTGAGCCTTTGGTTAATTCCTCTTCCTGGTGGGAAATGAGAGTTAAATTTGCCCGTCCAGACACCTTCCAGCTAGTCTCTCATTGGTTCTCGCTATTCCTGTTCATCTTCCGCAGAAATTGCAAACTGGGCCAAACAGGAGGTTAAAGGGACTGACTCTCCAAGTCGGGAGGGTGTTAGTAAAGCGTCTGGAATGTTGCACCCGAGTACCAGGGTACGAAAACTGAGACATATTTGAACACGTCTCCCGATCACATGGTTGATCATACTCTAGGTTCCACATGCATGTTTTAGCTGAAGGAAGAATACCTTAAACCTGGGTAGTTGAAACCCGTGGAATGGGTACCATGCAATATGACTTCAAAGGGTCTTCATTTGCTCACCGAACCTCTCCAATCCTATCACTGCTGCGTTTATGCCCCTGTACACATGCTTGATTCTCTTTCGGAGACATAGCAATCCATAGGTTTTAAGATACTTACTAGTCAGGTACATTCTTATGCGTTTAATATGCGGTGTTGAGTCCATTTCGTTGAGCAAGGAGTAGCTCTTGTCTATTCCATATTTGGCTTAAGGAACTTTATCTGTGCTCATTTCAATCTCTGGTTTTATGCAGCACCCCAACTCACCTTTACCCTTAAGCAAACATAAGTTGGTTTTCTAAATTTGAGACTCTGTTCTGTTCTGTAATTCAGTTCCTGTGTAGCCAAGTTTACATTCCGTGTATTACTGATATCTTATGATGTTTCTTTTTCTGTGTGACTTATTTCAGTTAGAATCATCATACCTGAATCCACTCATTGTGCTGCTAAGGGCCTGATGACATAGATTTCATTGCTGAGTGATATTGCTTTGTAAGTAAATACCACAACTTCTTTATCCATTTTTCACTTTCTGCGATGTTGAACTTGTACTGTAAACGAGGTTCTTGTAAACAGAGGCGTCCCAAACTTTGGGGTGGCTGTGTCTTTTTGATTTTAATTTCCCTAAGCTATAGGACCATAAGTGGAAGTGCCCTAGGCTCTGTTGCTTTGTTTTTTAGATGTTTCAGGAAACACCATACACTTCTCCCGAGTGTCTGTTGGCAATTTACATCCCGCCCATCAGCATAACAAGGCTCCCAGTTCTCCATGGCCTGTCCTGCCTTTCTGGATTTTACACTTTTTTCAGATGGCCCTTTTGACCGGGGGGAAGTGAGACTTCATTGTAGTGCAGATTTCCTTTGCAAGCTTGCTTGGTTGGCCAAAAAGGGCGTATGCGTTTTTTCCTGAATATATTCAGGAAAAAACGCATACGCCCTTTTTGGCCAAGTGCATCATTGTGGACGTTCTGCCTCTTTTCCTATGCTTTCAATGCAATTCCAGTCTGCCTCCTGAAATCGGTTTCCTGCAATTCTGCCCCGCTTTCAAGTCCTCTTGGCAGCCTTACTTCAGTATATTTTTGGACGATAGCTGTCATTTATAACTCTGCAGGTTTGTGAATTACAGTGCCCCTGAGCTCCTTTCTTCAACTCGCTTTCTTTTGAGCTGGCCGCAACACCGCAGGATGGCTTCAGGCCCTAATCTGGTTCCGGCACGGCACACTGAGCCTTTGGTTAATTCCTCTTCCTGGTGGGAAATGAGAGTTAAATTTGCCCGTCCAGACACCTTCCAGCTAGTCTCTCATTGGTTCTCGCTATTCCTGTTCATCTTCCGCAGAAATTGCAAACTGGGCCAAACAGGAGGTTAAAGGGACTGACTCTCCAAGTCGGGAGGGTGTTAGTAAAGCGTCTGGAATGTTGCACCCGAGTACCAGGGTACGAAAACTGAGACATATTTGAACACGTCTCCCGATCACATGGTTGATCATACTCTAGGTTCCACATGCATGTTTTAGCTGAAGGAAGAATACCTTAAACCTGGGTAGTTGAAACCCGTGGAATGGGTACCATGCAATATGACTTCAAAGGGTCTTCATTTGCTCACCGAACCTCTCCAATCCTATCACTGCTGCGTTTATGCCCCTGTACACATGCTTGATTCTCTTTCGGAGACATAGCAATCCATAGGTTTTAAGATACTTACTAGTCAGGTACATTCTTAGGCGTTTAATATGCGGTGTTGAGTCCATTTCGTTGAGCAAGGAGTAGCTCTTGTCTATTCCATATTTGGCTTAAGGAACTTTATCTGTGCTCATTTCAATCTCTGGTTTTATGCAGCACCCCAACTCACCTTTCCCCTTAAGCAAGCATAAGTTGGTTTTCTAAATTTGAGACCCTGTTCTGTTCTGTAATTCAGTTCCTGTGTAGCCAAGTTTACATTCCGTGTATTACTGATATCTTATGATGTTTCTTTTTCTGTGTGACTTATTTCAGTTAGAATCATCATACCTGAATCCACTCATTGTGCTGCTAAGGGCCTGATGACATAGATTTCATTGCTGAGTGATATTGCTTTGTAAGTAAATACCACAACTTCTTTATCCATTTTTCACTTTCTGCGATGTTGAACTTGTACTGTAAACGAGGTTCTTGTAAACAGAGGCGTCCCAAACTTTGGGGTGGCTGTGTCTTTTTGATTTTAATTTCCCTAAGCTATAGGACCATAAGTGGAAGTGCCCTAGGCTCTGTTGCTTTGTTTTTTAGATGTTTCAGGAAACACCATACACTTCTCCCGAGTGTCTGTTGGCAATTTACATCCCGCCCATCAGCATAACAAGGCTCCCAGTTCTCCATGGCCTGTCCTGCCTTTCTGGATTTTACACTTTTTTCAGATGGCCCTTTTGACCGGGGGGAAGTGAGACTTCATTGTAGTGCAGATTTCCTTTGCAAGCTTGCTTGGTTGGCCAAAAAGGGCGTATGCGTTTTTTCCTGAATATATTCAGGAAAAAACGCATACGCCCTTTTTGGCCAAGTGCATCATGGTGGACGTTCTGCCTCTTTTCCTATGCTTTCAATGCAATTCCAGTCTGCCTCCTGAAATCGGTTTCCTGCAATTCTGCCCCGCTTTCAAGTCCTCTTGGCAGCCTTACTTCAGTATATTTTTGGACGATAGCTGTCATTTATAACTCTGCAGGTTTGTGAATTACAGTGCCCCTGAGCTCCTTTCTTTAACTCGCTTTCTTTTGAGCTGGCCGCAACACCGCAGGATGGCTTCAGGCCCTAATCTGGTTCCGGCACGGCACGCTGAGCCTTTGGTTAATTCCTCTTCCTGGTGGGAAATGAGAGTTAAATTTGCCCGTCCAGACACCTTCCAGCTAGTCTCTCATTGGTTCTCGCTATTCCTGTTCATCTTCCGCAGAAATTGCAAACTGGGCCAAACAGGAGGTTAAAGGGACTGACTCTCCAAGTCGGGAGGGTGTTAGTAAAGCGTCTGGAATGTTGCACCCGAGTACCAGGGTACGAAAACTGAGACATATTTGAACACGTCTCCCGATCACATGGTTGATCATACTCTAGGTTCCACATGCATGTTTTAGCTGAAGGAAGAATACCTTAAACCTGGGTAGTTGAAACCCGTGGAATGGGTACCATGCAATATGACTTCAAAGGGTCTTCATTTGCTCACCGAACCTCTCCAATCCTATCACTGCTGCGTTTATGCCCCTGTACACATGCTTGATTCTCTTTCGGAGACATAGCAATCCATAGGTTTTAAGATACTTACTAGTCAGGTACATTCTTATGCGTTTAATATGCGGTGTTGAGTCCATTTCGTTGAGCAAGGAGTAGCTCTTGTCTATTCCATATTTGGCTTAAGGAACTTTATCTGTGCTCATTTCAATCTCTGGTTTTATGCAGCACCCCAACTCACCTTTCCCCTTAAGCAAGCATAAGATGGTTTTCTAAATTTGAGACCCTGTTCTGTTCTGTAATTCAGTTCCTGTGTAGCCAAGTTTACATTCCGTGTATTACTGATATCTTATGATGTTTCTTTTTCTGTGTGACTTATTTCAGTTAGAATCATCATACCTGATTCCACTCATTGTGCTGCTAAGGGCCTGATGACATAGATTTCATTGCTGAGTGATATTGCTTTGTAAGTAAATACCACAACTTCTTTATCCATTTTTCACTTTCTGCGATGTTGAACTTGTACTGTAAACGAGGTTCTTGTAAACAGAGGCGTCCCAAACTTTGGGGTGGCTGTGTCTTTTTGATTTTAATTTCCCTAAGCTATAGGACCATAAGTGGAAGTGCCCTAGGCTCTGTTGCTTTGTTTTTTAGATGTTTCAGGAAACACCATACACTTCTCCCGAGTGTCTGTTGGCAATTTACATCCCGCCCATCAGCATAACAAGGCTCCCAGTTCTCCATGGCCTGTCCTGCCTTTCTGGATTTTACACTTTTTTCAGATGGCCCTTTTGACCGGGGGGAAGTGAGACTTCATTGTAGTGCAGATTTCCTTTGCAAGCTTGCTTGGTTGGCCAAAAAGGGCGTATGCGTTTTTTCCTGAATATATTCAGGAAAAAACGCATACGCCCTTTTTGGCCAAGTGCATCATGGTGGACGTTCTGCCTCTTTTCCTATGCTTTCAATGCAATTCCAGTCTGCCTCCTGAAATCGGTTTCCTGCAATTCTGCCCCGCTTTCAAGTCCTCTTGGCAGCCTTACTTCAGTATATTTTTGGACGATAGCTGTCATTTATAACTCTGCAGGTTTGTGAATTACAGTGCCCCTGAGCTCCTTTCTTTAACTCGCTTTCTTTTGAGCTGGCCGCAACACCGCAGGATGGCTTCAGGCCCTAATCTGGTTCCGGCACGGCACGCTGAGCCTTTGGTTAATTCCTCTTCCTGGTGGGAAATGAGAGTTAAATTTGCCCGTCCAGACACCTTCCAGCTAGTCTCTCATTGGTTCTCGCTATTCCTGTTCATCTTCCGCAGAAATTGCAAACTGGGCCAAACAGGAGGTTAAAGGGACTGACTCTCCAAGTCGGGAGGGTGTTAGTAAAGCGTCTGGAATGTTTCACCCGAGTACCAGGGTACGAAAACTGAGACATATTTGAACACGTCTCCCGATCACATGGTTGATCATACTCTAGGTTCCACATGCATGTTTTAGCTGAAGGAAGAATACCTTAAACCTGGGTAGTTGAAACCCGTGGAATGGGTACCATGCAATATGACTTCAAAGGGTCTTCATTTGCTCACCGAACCTCTCCAATCCTATCACTGCTGCGTTTATGCCCCTGTACACATGCTTGATTCTCTTTCGGAGACATAGCAATCCATAGGTTTTAAGATACTTACTAGTCAGGTACATTCTTAGGCGTTTAATATGCGGTGTTGAGTCCATTTCGTTGAGCAAGGAGTAGCTCTTGTCTATTCCATATTTGGCTTAAGGAACTTTATCTGTGCTCATTTCAATCTCTGGTTTTATGCAGCACCCCAACTCACCTTTCCCCTTAAGCAAGCATAAGTTGGTTTTCTAAATTTGAGACCCTGTTCTGTTCTGTAATTCAGTTCCTGTGTAGCCAAGTTTACATTCCGTGTATTACTGATATCTTATGATGTTTCTTTTTCTGTGTGACTTATTTCAGTTAGAATCATCATACCTGAATCCACTCATTGTGCTGCTAAGGGCCTGATGACATAGATTTCATTGCTGAGTGATATTGCTTTGTAAGTAAATACCACAACTTCTTTATCCATTTTTCACTTTCTGCGATGTTGAACTTGTACGGTAAACGAGGTTCTTGTAAACAGAGGCGTCCCAAACTTTGGGGTGGCTGTGTCTTTTTGATTTTAATTTCCCTAAGCTATAGGACCATAAGTGGAAGTGCCCTAGGCTCTGTTGCTTTGTTTTTTAGATGTTTCAGGAAACACCATACACTTCTCCCGAGTGTCTGTTGGCAATTTACATCCCGCCCATCAGCATAACAAGGCTCCCAGTTCTCCATGGCCTGTCCTGCCTTTCTGGATTTTACACTTTTTTCAGATGGCCCTTTTGACCGGGGGGAAGTGAGACTTCATTGTAGTGCAGATTTCCTTTGCAAGCTTGCTTGGTTGGCCAAAAAGGGCGTATGCGTTTTTTCCTGAATATATTCAGGAAAAAACGCATACGCCCTTTTTGGCCAAGTGCATCATTGTGGACGTTCTGCCTCTTTTCCTATGCTTTCAATGCAATTCCAGTCTGCCTCCTGAAATCGGTTTCCTGCAATTCTGCCCCGCTTTCAAGTCCTCTTGGCAGCCTTACTTCAGTATATTTTTGGACGATAGCTGTCATTTATAACTCTGCAGGTTTGTGAATTACAGTGCCCCTGAGCTCCTTTCTTCAACTCGCTTTCTTTTGAGCTGGCCGCAACACCGCAGGATGGCTTCAGGCCCTAATCTGGTTCCGGCACGGCACGCTGAGCCTTTGGTTAATTCCTCTTCCTGGTGGGAAATGAGAGTTAAATTTGCCCGTCCAGACACCTTCCAGCTAGTCTCTCATTGGTTCTCGCTATTCCTGTTCATCTTCCGCAGAAATTGCAAACTGGGCCAAACAGGAGGTTAAAGGGACTGACTCTCCAAGTCGGGAGGGTGTTAGTAAAGCGTCTGGAATGTTGCACCCGAGTACCAGGGTACGAAAACTGAGACATATTTGAACACGTCTCCCGATCACATGGTTGATCATACTCTAGGTTCCACATGCATGTTTTAGCTGAAGGAAGAATACCTTAAACCTGGGTAGTTGAAACCCGTGGAATGGGTACCATGCAATATGACTTCAAAGGGTCTTCATTTGCTCACCGAACCTCTCCAATCCTATCACTGCTGCGTTTATGCCCCTGTACACATGCTTGATTCTCTTTCGGAGACATAGCAATCCATAGGTTTTAAGATACTTACTAGTCAGGTACATTCTTATGCGTTTAATATGCGGTGTTGAGTCCATTTCGTTGAGCAAGGAGTAGCTCTTGTCTATTCCATATTTGGCTTAAGGAACTTTATCTGTGCTCATTTCAATCTCTGGTTTTATGCAGCACCCCAACTCACCTTTACCCTTAAGCAAACATAAGTTGGTTTTCTAAATTTGAGACCCTGTTCTGTTCTGTAATTCAGTTCCTGTGTAGCCAAGTTTACATTCCGTGTATTACTGATATCTTATGATGTTTCTTTTTCTGTGTGACTTATTTCAGTTAGAATCATCATACCTGAATCCACTCATTGTGCTGCTAAGGGCCTGATGACATAGATTTCATTGCTGAGTGATATTGCTTTGTAAGTAAATACCACAACTTCTTTATCCATTTTTCACTTTCTGCGATGTTGAACTTGTACTGTAAACGAGGTTCTTGTAAACAGAGGCGTCCCAAACTTTGGGGTGGCTGTGTCTTTTTGATTTTAATTTCCCTAAGCTATAGGACCATAAGTGGAAGTGCCCTAGGCTCTGTTGCTTTGTTTTTTAGATGTTTCAGGAAACACCATACACTTCTCCCGAGTGTCTGTTGGCAATTTACATCCCGCCCATCAGCATAACAAGGCTCCCAGTTCTCCATGGCCTGTCCTGCCTTTCTGGATTTTACACTTTTTTCAGATGGCCCTTTTGACCGGGGGGAAGTGAGACTTCATTGTAGTGCAGATTTCCTTTGCAAGCTTGCTTGGTTGGCCAAAAAGGGCGTATGCGTTTTTTCCTGAATATATTCAGGAAAAAACGCATACGCCCTTTTTGGCCAAGTGCATCATTGTGGACGTTCTGCCTCTTTTCCTATGCTTTCAATGCAATTCCAGTCTGCCTCCTGAAATCGGTTTCCTGCAATTCTGCCCCGCTTTCAAGTCCTCTTGGCAGCCTTACTTCAGTATATTTTTGGACGATAGCTGTCATTTATAACTCTGCAGGTTTGTGAATTACAGTGCCCCTGAGCTCCTTTCTTCAACTCGCTTTCTTTTGAGCTGGCCGCAACACCGCAGGATGGCTTCAGGCCCTAATCTGGTTCCGGCACGGCACACTGAGCCTTTGGTTAATTCCTCTTCCTGGTGGGAAATGAGAGTTAAATTTGCCCGTCCAGACACCTTCCAGCTAGTCTCTCATTGGTTCTCGCTATTCCTGTTCATCTTCCGCAGAAATTGCAAACTGGGCCAAACAGGAGGTTAAAGGGACTGACTCTCCAAGTCGGGAGGGTGTTAGTAAAGCGTCTGGAATGTTGCACCCGAGTACCAGGGTACGAAAACTGAGACATATTTGAACACGTCTCCCGATCACATGGTTGATCATACTCTAGGTTCCACATGCATGTTTTAGCTGAAGGAAGAATACCTTAAACCTGGGTAGTTGAAACCCGTGGAATGGGTACCATGCAATATGACTTCAAAGGGTCTTCATTTGCTCACCGAACCTCTCCAATCCTATCACTGCTGCGTTTATGCCCCTGTACACATGCTTGATTCTCTTTCGGAGACATAGCAATCCATAGGTTTTAAGATACTTACTAGTCAGGTACATTCTTAGGCGTTTAATATGCGGTGTTGAGTCCATTTCGTTGAGCAAGGAGTAGCTCTTGTCTATTCCATATTTGGCTTAAGGAACTTTATCTGTGCTCATTTCAATCTCTGGTTTTATGCAGCACCCCAACTCACCTTTCCCCTTAAGCAAGCATAAGTTGGTTTTCTAAATTTGAGACCCTGTTCTGTTCTGTAATTCAGTTCCTGTGTAGCCAAGTTTACATTCCGTGTATTACTGATATCTTATGATGTTTCTTTTTCTGTGTGACTTATTTCAGTTAGAATCATCATACCTGAATCCACTCATTGTGCTGCTAAGGGCCTGATGACATAGATTTCATTGCTGAGTGATATTGCTTTGTAAGTAAATACCACAACTTCTTTATCCATTTTTCACTTTCTGCGATGTTGAACTTGTACTGTAAACGAGGTTCTTGTAAACAGAGGCGTCCCAAACTTTGGGGTGGCTGTGTCTTTTTGATTTTAATTTCCCTAAGCTATAGGACCATAAGTGGAAGTGCCCTAGGCTCTGTTGCTTTGTTTTTTAGATGTTTCAGGAAACACCATACACTTCTCCCGAGTGTCTGTTGGCAATTTACATCCCGCCCATCAGCATAACAAGGCTCCCAGTTCTCCATGGCCTGTCCTGCCTTTCTGGATTTTACACTTTTTTCAGATGGCCCTTTTGACCGGGGGGAAGTGAGACTTCATTGTAGTGCAGATTTCCTTTGCAAGCTTGCTTGGTTGGCCAAAAAGGGCGTATGCGTTTTTTCCTGAATATATTCAGGAAAAAACGCATACGCCCTTTTTGGCCAAGTGCATCATGGTGGACGTTCTGCCTCTTTTCCTATGCTTTCAATGCAATTCCAGTCTGCCTCCTGAAATCGGTTTCCTGCAATTCTGCCCCGCTTTCAAGTCCTCTTGGCAGCCTTACTTCAGTATATTTTTGGACGATAGCTGTCATTTATAACTCTGCAGGTTTGTGAATTACAGTGCCCCTGAGCTCCTTTCTTTAACTCGCTTTCTTTTGAGCTGGCCGCAACACCGCAGGATGGCTTCAGGCCCTAATCTGGTTCCGGCACGGCACGCTGAGCCTTTGGTTAATTCCTCTTCCTGGTGGGAAATGAGAGTTAAATTTGCCCGTCCAGACACCTTCCAGCTAGTCTCTCATTGGTTCTCGCTATTCCTGTTCATCTTCCGCAGAAATTGCAAACTGGGCCAAACAGGAGGTTAAAGGGACTGACTCTCCAAGTCGGGAGGGTGTTAGTAAAGCGTCTGGAATGTTGCACCCGAGTACCAGGGTACGAAAACTGAGACATATTTGAACACGTCTCCCGATCACATGGTTGATCATACTCTAGGTTCCACATGCATGTTTTAGCTGAAGGAAGAATACCTTAAACCTGGGTAGTTGAAACCCGTGGAATGGGTACCATGCAATATGACTTCAAAGGGTCTTCATTTGCTCACCGAACCTCTCCAATCCTATCACTGCTGCGTTTATGCCCCTGTACACATGCTTGATTCTCTTTCAGAGACATAGCAATCCATAGGTTTTAAGATACTTACTAGTCAGGTACATTCTTAGGCATTTAATATGCGGTGTTGAGTCCATTTCGTTGAGCAAGGAGTAGCTCTTGTCTATTCCATATTTGGCTTAAGGAACTTTATCTGTGCTCATTTCAATCTCTGGTTTTATGCAGCACCCCAACTCACCTTTCCCCTTAAGCAAGCATAAGTTGGTTTTCTAAATTTGAGACCCTGTTCTGTTCTGTAATTCAGTTCCTGTGTAGCCAAGTTTACATTCCGTGTATTACTGATATCTTATGATGTTTCTTTTTCTGTGTGACTTATTTCAGTTAGAATCATCATACCTGATTCCACTCATTGTGCTGCTAAGGGCCTGATGACATAGATTTCATTGCTGAGTGATATTGCTTTGTAAGTAAATACCACAACTTCTTTATCCATTTTTCACTTTCTGCGATGTTGAACTTGTACTGTAAACGAGGTTCTTGTAAACAGAGGCGTCCCAAACTTTGGGGTGGCTGTGTCTTTTTGATTTTAATTTCCCTAAGCTATAGGACCATAAGTGGAAGTGCCCTAGGCTCTGTTGCTTTGTTTTTTAGATGTTTCAGGAAACACCATACACTTCTCCCGAGTGGCTGTTGGCAATTTACATCCCGCCCATCAGCATAACAAGGCTCCAAGTTCTCCATGGCCTGTCCTGCCTTTCTGGATTTTACACTTTTCTCAGATGCCCTTTTGACCGGGGGGAAGTGAGACTTCATTGTAGTGCAAATTTCCTTTGCAAGCTTGCTTGGTTGGCCAAAAAGGGCGTATGTCAGGAAAAAACGCATACGCCCTTTTTGGCGAAGTGCATCATTGTGGACGTTCTCCCTGTTTTCCTATGCTTTCAATGCAATTCCAGTCTACCTCCTGAAATCGGTTTCCTGCAATTCTTCCCCGCTTTCAAGTCCTCTTGGCAACCTTACTTCAGTATATTTTTGGACGATAGCTGTCATTTATAAGTCTGCAGGTTTGTGAATTACAGTGCCCCTGAGCTCCTTTCTTCAAGTCGCTTTCTTGTGAGCTGGCTGCAACACCGCAGGATGGCTTCAGGCCTTAATCTGGTCCCGGCACGACATGCTGAGCCTTTGGTTAATTCCTCTTCCTGGTGGGAAATGAGAGTTAAATTTGCCCGTCCAGACACCTCCAGCTAGTCTCTCATTGGTTCTCCCTATTCCTGTTCATCTTCCGCAGAAATTGCAAACTGGGCCAAACAGGAGGTTAAAGGCACTGACTCTCCAAGTCAGGAGAGTGTTAGTAAAGCGTCTGGAATGTTGCACCCGAGTACCAGGGGACGAGAACTGAGACATTTTGGAACAAGTCTCCCGATCACATGGTTGATCATACTCTGGGTTCCACATGCATGTTTTAGCTGAAGGAAGAATCCCTGAAACCTGGAGAGTTGAGACTCGTGGAATGGGTACCATGCAATATGACTTCAAAGGGTCTTCATTTGCTCACCGAACCTCTCCAATCCTATCGCTGCTGCGTTTATGCCCCTGTACACAGGCTTGATTCCCTTTCGGAGACATAGCAATCCATAGGTTTTAAGATACTTACTAGTCAGGTACATTCTTAGGCATTTAATATGCGGTGTTGAGTCCATTTCGTTGAGCAAGGAGTAGCTCTTGTCTATTCCATATTTGACTTAAGGAACTTTATCTGTGCTCATTTCAATCTCTGGTTTTATGCAGCACACCAACTCACCTTTCCCCTTAAGCAAGCATAAGTTGGTTTTCTAAATTTGAGACCCTGTTCTGTTTTGTAATTCAGTTCCTGTGTAGCCAAGTTTACATTCCGTGTATTACTGATATCTTATGATGTTTCTTTTTCTGTGTGACTTATTTCAGTTAGAATCATCATACCTGAATCCACTCATTATTCTGCTACGGGCCTGATGACATAGATTTCATTGCTGAGTGATATTGCATTGTACGTAAGTACCACAACTTCTTTATCCATTTTTCACTTTGTGCGATATTGAACTTGTACCGTAAACGAGGTTCTTGTAAACAGAGGCGTTCCAAACTTTGGGGTGGCTGTGTCTTTTTGATTTTAATTTCCCTAAGCTATAGGACCATAAGTGGAAGTGCCCTAGGCTCTGTTGCTTTGTTTTTTAGATGTTTCAGGAAACACCATACACTTCTCCCGAGTGTCTGTTGGCAAATTACACCCCGCCCATCAGCATAACAAGGCTCCCAGTTCTCCATGGCCTGTCCTGCCTTTCTGGATTTTACACTTTTTTCAGATGGCCCTTTTGACTGGGTTGAAGTGAGACTTCATTGTAGTGCAGATTTCCTTTGCAAGTTTGCTTGGTTGGCCAAAAAGGGCGTATGCGGTTTTTCCTGAATATATTCAGGAAAAAACGCATACGCCCTTTTTGGCCAAGTGCATCATTGTGGACGTTCTGCCTCTTTTCCTATGCTTTCAATGCAATTCCAGTCTACCTCCTGAAATCGGTTTCCTGCAATTCTGCCCCGCTTTCAAGTCCTCTTGGCAGCCTTACTTCAGTATATTTTTGGACGATAGCTGTCATTTATAACTCTGCAGGTTTGTGAATTACAGTGCCCCTGAGCTCCTTTCTTCAACTCGCTTTCTTTTGAGCTGGCCGCAACACCGCAGGATGGCTTCAGGCCCTAATCTGGTTCCGTCACGGCACGCTGAGCCTTTGGTTAATTCCTCTTCCTCGTGGGAAATGAGAGTTAAATTTGCCCGTCCAGACACCTCCAGCTAGTCTCTCATTGGTTCTCGCTATTCCTGTTCATCTTCCGCAGAAATTGCAAACTGGGCCAAACAGGAGGTTAAAGGGACTGACTCTCCAAGTCGGGAGAGTGTTAGTAATGTGTCTGGAATGTTGCACCCGAGTACCAGGGTACGAAAACTGAGACATATTTGAACAGGTTTCCCGATCACATGGTTGATCATACTCTAGGTTCCACATGCATGTTTTAGCAGAAGGAAGAATACCTTAAACCTGGGTAGTTGAAACCCGTGGAATGGGTACGATGCAATATGACTTCAAAGGGTCTTCATTTGCTCACCGAACCTCTCCAATCCTATCACTGCTGCGTTTATGCCCTTGTACACACGCTTCATTCTCTTTTGGAGACATAGCAATCCATAGGTTTTAAGATACTTACTAGTCAGGTACATTCTTAGGCGTGTAATATGGGTTGTTGAGTCCATTTCGTTGAGCAAGGAGTAGCTCTTGTCTATTCCATATTTGGCTTAAGGAAGTTTATCTGTGCTCATTTCAATCTCTGGTTTTATGCAGCACCCCAACTCACCTTTCCCCTTAAGCAAGCATAAGTTGGTTTTCTAAATTTGAGACCCTGTTCTGTTTTGTAATTCAGTTCCTGTGTAGCCAAGTTTACATTCCGTGTATTAGTGATATCTTATGATGTTTCTTTTTCTGTGTGACTTATTTCAGTTAGAATCATCATACCTGAATCCACTCATTGTGCTGCTAAGGGCCTGATGACATAGATTTCATTGCTGAGTGATATTGCTTTGTAAGTAAATACCACAACTTCTTTATCCATTTTTCACTTTCTGCGATGTTGAACTTGTACGGTAAACGAGGTTCTTGTAAACAGAGGCGTCCCAAACTTTGGGGTGGCTGTGTCTTTTTGATTTTAATTTCCCTAAGCTATAGGACCATAAGTGGAAGTGCCCTAGGCTCTGTTGCTTTGTTTTTTAGATGTTTCAGGAAACACCATACACTTCTCCCGAGTGTCTGTTGGCAATTTACATCCCGCCCATCAGCATAACAAGGCTCCCAGTTCTCCATGGCCTGTCCTGCCTTTCTGGATTTTACACTTTTTTCAGATGGCCCTTTTGACCAGGGGGAAGTGAGACTTCATTGTAGTGCAGATTTCCTTTGCAAGCTTGCTTGGTTGGCCAAAAAGAGCGTATGCCTTTTTTCCTGAATAAATTCAGGAAAAAAGGCATACGCCCTTTTTGGCCAAGTGAATCATTGTGGACGTTCTGCCTCTTTTCCTATGCTTTAAATGCAATTCCAGTCTACCTCCTGAAATCGTTTTCCTGCAATTCTGCCTTGCTTTCAATGCCTCTTCATAGCCTTACCTCAATATATTTTTTGAAAATAGTTGGCCTTTATAACTCTGCAGGTTTTTGAATTGCAGTGGCCCTTAGCTCCATTTTTCAGCTCTTATTTTTGTGATCTTGCCTCATAACCACAGGATTCCTTCAGGCCCTATTCTTCTTCTGGGGCACCTTGCTGTGCCTTTGGTTTATTCTTCTTACTGATGTGAATTTAGAGTGACATGTGCCCATTGAAACCGCTACAGCTAGTTTCTCACTGGTTCCCCCTATTCCCATTCATCCTCCGCACTAACTGCAGACTGTGCGATACCAGAACTTAAAGGCATTGACTCTCCATGTGGGGATATTTTTGGTAAAGCGGCTGGAATGTCGATCCGGAGCCCCAGGAGAGGAAAAATGAGGTGCGTTTTAGAAACCTTTCCCGATCATATGGTATACCAGTCGCTGGGTTTCCCAAGCATGGTTTAGCTGTAGGAAGATTCCCTTCAACCTGGAGTGTTGGGACCCTTGGAATGAGTAGCATGAAGTATTGCATTAAACTTTTGGCAGTTGCTCACCAAAGCTCATCAATCCTCTCAGCCCCAAGTGTCCAGCCTTATGTCTTATCCAGCTGTGGGTTTATATGTGGTCAATCCAGGTTGCATCACAGCCCCTGAGCGAATTTTGTAAGAATTTTTCTCTCTTTCATTGTTTCTGCGTTTTGTTTTTAAAATTTATTTCTATAATGGGGTTTAGCTCATTTTCACTGCTGTGTTTGTGCCACTCTGCACACACTTGATTCCCTTATGGAGATATATCAATACATGGGTTTTAAGATTCTTATTACTCAGATATATTTCTCTGCGGTGTATAGGGTGTGTTGAGGCCAGTTCATTGAGCAAGGTGTAGATCTTGTCTAATATCTATTTGGTTTATTGAACGGTATCTGTGCTAATTTCAAACTCTGGTTTTATGCATCACCCCACCTCTCCTTTCCCCTTAAGCTGAAATAAGTGTGTTTTCTAAATGTGAGACACTGTTCTGTTCTGTAATTCATTTCTTGTGCAGCCATATTTACCCTCCCTCTATAAGTGATATCTTATGATATGTTTCTTTTTCTGTTTGACTTATTTCAAGTAGTATTATCGGACCTAAATCCACTCTTTATCCTTCTACTAGCCTTATTACATTGATTTCATGGTGAAGAGATATTCCATTGTACATAAGTACCACATCTTCTTTATCCATTGTTCTCTTTCCTGGGATATTTAAGGTATACTGAAGTTGAGGTTCTTGTAAACAGAGTAGCCCTAAACTGTGGTGTG
This sequence comes from Pseudorca crassidens, assembly GCF_039906515.1. Classification (NCBI taxonomy): domain Eukaryota; kingdom Metazoa; phylum Chordata; class Mammalia; order Artiodactyla; family Delphinidae; genus Pseudorca; species Pseudorca crassidens. The sequence goes on along the minus strand of NW_027136331.1, from coordinate 720,458 downwards.
CTTGTGTCTTGTTAATTTTTAGATTTCCCTAGATATACTCCCATGATTGGAAGTGTCCTATGCTCTGTAGCTCTGTTTTTTAGATGATTTAGGAACCACCATACACTTCTCCAGAGTGGCTCTCGGCAGTTCACACACTGCCCATCAGCGTATAAAGGCTCCCTGTTCTCCATGGCCTGTCCTGCATTTCTGGTTTTTACAATTTTTTAGGATGGCCCTTTTGACCAGTGGGAAATGAGACTTCTTTGTTGTGCACATTTGCATTGCTTGCTTGCTTCGTTGCCCATAAAGTGCGTATGCGTTTTTTCCTGGATATAATCAGGAAAAAACGCATACGCCCTTTTGGGCCAACTGCATCATTGTCGAAATTCTGCCGCTTTTCATGTGCTTTAAAGACGAGTCCAATCTATCTCTTGAAATCTGTTTCTTGCAATTCTGTCTTGCATTCAGATCCTCTTCTTTGCCTTACCTCAACATATTTTTGGACGTTAGTTTTCATTTATAACTCTGCAGGTTTGTGAATTGCAGTGACCCTGAGCTCCATTTTTTAAGTTGCTCTTTTGTGAGCTGGCCTCAAACCCGCAGGATTGCTTCAGGCCCTATTTTGGCTCGGGCGAGGCGGGCTGAGCCTTTTTTCAATTCTTATTCTTAATGGGAAATTAGAGTGATATGTGCCCGTCCAAACCCCTACAACTATTCTCTCATTGGTTCCCCGTTCATCCTCCTCACAATTTGCAAAATGTGTGAAACAGAAGTTGAAATGTGCTGATTCTCCAAGTGGGGAGATTCTAAGTAACGTGGCTGGAATGGTGAACAGGAGCACCAGGAGAGGATAAATGAGCTGCATTTTAGACACATCTCCTGATCACATGGTGTACAGTCCTCTGGGTTTTCCATGCATGTTTTAGCTGTAGGAAGATCCCTTGAACCTGCATATTTGGGACCCATTGAATGGGTACCAGGTAGTATTACTTTAAAGGGTGTGCATTTCCTCACCCAACCTCACATTTCTCTTAGCGCAAACAGTTTCCAGCCTTATGTCTCATCCTGCTGTGGGTCTAGATGTGTTCAATCCATGTTGCATCACCGGCCCTGAGGAAAAGTTGTAAGAGGTTTTCTCTGTCTCTCTGTCGTTTATTTTTTTCAATTTATTACTATATTGGTTACAGCTGATTTTCAAAGCTCTGTTTCTTGCTGCTGTACATCCACTTGATTCACGTACAGAGAGACATCAGTAAATTCTTTTTCAGATTCTTACCAGTCGTATATATTCTTTTCCGGTGACTTGAGTGTGCTGAGTGCAGTTCTTTTAGCTACCGTGTAGGCCTTGTTGATTATCAGTTTGGTATTTGGAATGGTATCTTTGCTAATTTCAACCTCCTGGGTGATGCCTCACCCCTCCCCACCTTTCCCGTTTAGCAGCCTTATGCGTGTTTTCTACATATTTGACTATGTTTTTGTTTTGTAATTTATTTCATGTGTAGCCATTTTAGATTCCACCTTTAAGTGATATCTTATGATATGTGTCTTTTTCTTTTTGAATTCTGTCACTTAGAAAGATCATACGTAACTCCTCCGGAGTTGTTACAACTGGCCATATTTCATTGATTTCCAGGCTGAATAATATTCCACTCTACCTAAGTACCACATCTCTACCCATTTTTTCCCTCCAGAGACATTTAAGTTATATCCTAGTTGAGGATCTTTTAAACAGAGAGGGGGTAAACATTGGGGTGCCTGTGTCCTCTCGATTTTTGTTTTTCTCAAGATATACGCCCATGAGTGCAAGTGCCCTATGCTCTGTAGCTCATTTTTTAGATGCTTTAGTAAACACAATACACTTCTCCAGAATGGCCGTTGGCAATATACATTTCCACTATAAGTCTCACAGGGCTCCCTCTTCTCCTTGCCCTGTCCTGCATTTCTGTTGTTTACGCTTTATGAGGATGGCTCTTCTGACTGATGCGAAGTGATATCTTTTGTAGTATTGACTTCCAGTGCCCACCTGTTTGGTTGGCTAAAAAAGTGTATGCCCTTTTCTTGAATATATACAGAAAAAAACGCATACACCCTTTTTGGCCAACTGCAATGTTGGCAATGTTCAGCTCCTTTTCTTGTGCTTAATGGCGAGTCCTTTCTACCTCCTCAAATCCCTTTCCTGCCATTCTCCCTTGCTTACAAGTCCTTTTCTCTGACTTTCCTCAAGACATTTTTCAGTGATGGATATTTTCAACTCTGCAGTTTTGTGAATTTTACTGCCCCTGAGTTCCATTGTTCAACTTGTGTTTATGGGAACTGGCCACAAAGCAGCGGGATTTCCTCAAGCCCTATACTGTTTCCATGGGCAACCCTAGCCTTTGGTCAATTCGTCTTCCTGATTGGAAATTAGAGTGACATGTGCCTGTCTGAACACCTAGGACTTGTCTCTCATTGTTCCTCATCCTTCCGCTTCATCCTCTGGACAAATTCCAAACTGTACGCAACAGGATGTTGACAGTGCTGACATCTCCAAGTGGGGAGACTGTTAGTAAAGACGCTGGAGGGGTGAACCCGAGCACCAGGAGATGAGGAGATGAGATGCCTTTTCCAAACTCTTCCCGATCAGACGGTATACCATCCTCTGGGTGTGACAGACATGTTTTAGCAGTAGGAAGAGTCCCATTCATGTAAGGAGAACACCAGGGCTTTTTCAAAATCAGTGTCTCCCCGAAACCCAAACTGGGGAATTTTTTAAGCTACGGCTACACATATGTTCATTAAGGGCCTTGGGAAGTAGGCAGAGTCCAAACTTTAGATGATTGAAGTCTTCAGGGTCAGAAGCACTCACCACCAGCTTCCCTTAGGTTACACTTTAACTGTCATTGATAGATGATGTCAATAAAAATATCTATTCTTTTTCAGATTATTTCCCCTTATAGGTTATTGCAAAATGTTGAGTGTAGTTCCCTGTGCTATACAGTAGTTCCTTGTTGATGATCTATTTTATACATAGCAGTGTGTATGTGTTAATCCCAAACTGTTAATTTATCCCTCCTCCCACCTTTCCCCTTTGGTAATAATAAATTATAAGATTTTATACTTCTCAGAAATGGGGGAGCTGAAAGAGAGGTATCATTTTCAATGGAAAAGCATTTAAAACAAGATTGAAGCTTTAACCAAGATTATTAGATGTACATCCTTGGAAAGAAATCACTTCGTTTCTCTAATATTGACCTGACAAATAAGACAAACCTTTTCACTGAACTTGCTTATAATAAAGTGATGGAAATATCAAATGGAAGTGTTAGAAACATCTTATTTTACCCGAGCCTTATACACTGTTCTATGTTAACTACAGTTTGGCTCACACATCTGTTCATTGAGGTTACAATAGTCTCAATTTCTGTTACTGATCCTCCAGAGTGGACCCCAACAAGTGTCCCCCTGCCCAGTGTCATTGGGGCCAACAGATCGAGACTGAGTTTGGTTCACAAGCAAAGGAAACTTTATATTTTGATCAGAGAATGGAGAGGTGAGAGCATGCACTACCCCGTGGGCTGTGGGCTGGGCTGCTGTGTAGAGATCCTGTCAGAGTCAGTGGGAGGGAGGGGGCGGAGCTCTCGAGGGCCAGGTTGGCTGCAGCTCAGGCTCTATATCGCGGAGTCTGCACTGGGCCCCAGGAGCTGAGGTGTCGACCCAGCCATTCTGCACTAGGAAATCTGGTCTGAAGTGCCGGGTGTGGAACCTCTGCATGCGGGACCCTAGGAGCACGTGAAATTAGACAAAGCACAAAGGATAAAAAAGGTTAGACTTGACTTTATTGCCCAGATTCTATTTTTATCTCCCAGGGGTTTTTAATGGGCTTTGCTGGGGACAAACCCCTCCTCTGCCTTTTGTCCCGTTCCTCATTCTTGGAGTGCTGAGGGTGCAGACACTTCTTCTGTAACTGCTGAGTGCTGAGTTGGGAGCCCTAATACCCGGGGGCGAGGGTCAGAGCTTCTCCCCAGCAGCCTCCAGGTGACGTTGATTGTCCCCAGGCCCCCTGCCTCCCTGCTCGTCCACCTGAGCACCAGCATTGGAAGTGTTATAGATTCTAATGACCTTTAAGGGTCCAGGAAAGAGATGTGCAGAGACACTGTGGGGGCCGGTTTCACCCCGCCCCACATTTGTTCGGCCACCTTAGGCTGACCGTTTCTGCCAGCCTAGATGCTCTGACCAGTAGTCTGCGCTTTCTTCAATTAGGCCCCTGAATTAACGTACAAACAGCACCAGGTGTCAGAGCCCTGCCCGCTCAACTCCCAGACAGTCCAGGGTCAGTGGTGATCAAGGACCATGATGACCACTGAGTCAACAGCCTTTTGAAGTAAACAGGAGTCCAGCCGGTCTTATTGGCCACCATCATCACGGTGTCTGTAGGCTTTTCTATGGTGACAGTGTGATATACGGTTCCCCCGCCAAGATTATTAGCTCCCCTCTGGGTGCAGTAAGTCCTGCAAGCAGTAGTCTACTCTTTTGGGACACACTCTTATTGTTTTATGAGAGAAACTCCAGGTCAAGTGATGTTCACACGAGTCGTCATGGTGCCCTGTTGCCCCCGGTTATCTCTCTGGATGTTGGAGTTGGAGGGCCTCCTCACTCGAGGTCGGTGTGCCCACGGAGCGAACCCTGCAACTTCAGGGCATCGTTGGTGGTTAGGATCACCACGTGGGGTCCTTTTCCCTTAGGAAGGAGGTGGCCTTTTGGGCTGCTGATTTCCAGGTTTTTAGATACCGCCAGTATCTTGGCCAGATGCGGCAGTGGGCCAAGCCCCTTGGTGACCGTAGTTTATCCTACCTGGATGGCATTCTTGCATTGTTCCATTTCAAGTGGTCCCAGTTTTTGCACTAATTCTCCAATGGCGATTCACCTTTCACCGGGAATGTAAAGGTCAAAGGGTTTAGCTAAATTAGGGAGTTCCAGGGCAAGGGTCTGAATTGACTGCTCTTTCCATTCTTGAAAGGCCACTTCTGGATTCTATTCAAAAGGATCATCATCTTTTCCTTTCAGTGTTTCATATAGAGGCCCAGCTAGTAGACTGTAGTTAGGGATCCAGAAGCAGCAAACCCTGGCCTCCCCAGGAACCCCTAAGCTGTCTTCTAGTTTTAGAAAGGGGTAAGGCTGCAAATGGTTTCTTCCCTTTCCTGGGATGGGCTTCTCCGACCTTCTGTGAGAATGAAGCCCAGGCAGGTCACCGCAGTCTGTGATATTTGAGCTTTTTCTTGGACAACTTCTATCCTTTATTGGCTTGGTAGTTCAGAGGCCTCCTTAGTAGGGCTGGCGATCAGAATGTCGTCTGCGTACTGAAGGAGGGTTTCCTTTTCCAGAGGTAGAACTTTTAGGTCTTTAGCTAAGCTTTCCCCAAAGATGGTGTGGGAATTTTTGCACCCTTGGGGCAAGACGGCCCGGAAGTATTGTTTTAGTTGTATGTTGAGTCCTGCCACTCACAAGCCAAAATTTCTTGTGACTCTGGGACTAATGGAATACAAAAGAAGGCATCATTGAAGACTAATACAGAATACCATGTCCTGGTGGTTGGTAGAATGACCAGCAGGGTGTAGGAATTAGGAGCAACTGGAGGTATATCCTCGGTGGCTTCACTGACTGTCCTGACATCCTTTACCAGGTCCCCAGCAGCCCATGGGGCTCTCGTGGTCAGACCAATCCCAGAATATGGAGCTCACCTGGGCAGGTACCCCACCCCCACCCCAGCCCACGGGGCTCTCGTGGTCAGGCCCTTCCCAGGATACAGAGCTACCCTTGCAGGTACCATGGCAGGGCTGGGCACACAGGAACCGTGCACATAGCCCTCATTGCAGAGCACCCCCAGCTCACCTGTCGCTCAGAGCTGGCACAGAGCACCTCAGAGCAGGACTTGAACTAACAAACAGCAGCTGCGACAGGTCTGTGACCCTGGGCATCACTCTGTGCGGCCTCCCTCCACCTGGTCTTCCAGAGACTTCCACTGCACCCGGGGCACCAGGCCTCTGTCTCCAACCACCACCCACCCCTCCTCTCCCTGACTCCTGGGTTCCTCTCATAAGGAGAGGGTTTTCTTGAAGTTGTCTCCCACTCATGGGCCAGATAAAATGATTAGAAAACAAGCCAAAGCTGCAGCCCCTTGTCTATCCTGACTCTCAGGAGCCCACACCTGTTCCTTGGACCTGGCCGGTTCAGCAAGTTCCATTTTCTGCAACTGTGAGCCCCTGAGGGGTGATGATTGGCTGACCTGGGCAGCCTTACCGTGCGGGCCAGCCCTCCCCAGGTGTGCCTGGGTTGAGATCAATATAAATACCACTCCAGGCAGCAAGAGCCCCTGCAGCCGTGCCTGACGCCATTTTCTCTGCCCTGTCAGCAGTCTCGGGGCTGGGCTGGTGGGAGGGAGTGAGAGGCCACGGCTTTGTGGGTGGCCCAGTGTGAGTGGGGCTCTGCTGGACTTTCTGCAGCAGTTGCCAGGCTGCCACCTGCTAAAGAAGAGGATGTGTCACCCATACCTGCTGCTGGAATTTCTCCCTGGGCAGAGGTGAGGAAGGAAAAAAGCAGTGGGGGCAGGGACAGGACGGGTATCTCAGTCAGGGTAATGGAAATCTTCCAGAAGAGCACCCAGGGCCAGGACCATCCTGGCTGGCCTGCAGGCACCAAGTCGGCCGGCATGCTGTCACTCGTGTGGCTCTATGGCCCTTCCTCTAGGCTTTCAAGTCCTTGTATATATTCAGGTGTTTTACCTGGGACGGGTGGGAATAGTTCAGCAGCAACTGGCCTGGAGCTCAGCTCACGTTTACTCACAGATGCCTCGGCACGGTGCCCCAGCTTTGCAATGAGGACGCTTGTTGCGTGGGGGCTGCTGGCTGAATGGGAGACGATTCCCCACCACTGGCCAACTTCAGAATTGTTTACAACTGGAGCAAGTGCCCTGATACGGTTTTCCTCTGTGGAACTGGTGGGTTCTGTGTTTTTTTTCTCTTTTTCGTTTTTGGTTCAAGGTAGATTTTATTCCTCTTTTTTGTATTTACAGATATAAGCATGGAAATAATTTATTCATATAAATACATGTATGTGAAGGGAATAATTGTTTTTTCTGTTTTATTTTTTAAATTTTATTTCTTTTTAATTTTGAATTTTATTTTATATTTTTATACAGCAGGTTCTTATTGGTTATCTATTTTATACATATAAATGTATACATGCCAATCCCAGTCTCTCAACTCCTCCCACCACCACCCCCCCAACAGCTTTCCCCCCTTGTTGTCCATACATTTGTTGTCTACATCTGTTGCTCTATTTATGCCTTGCAAAATGATTAATCTGTACAGTTTTTCTAGGTTCCACATATATGCATGAATATACAAGATTTGTTTTTCTCTTTCTGACTTACTTCACTCTGTATGACAGTCTCTAGATCCATCGACGTCTCTACAAATGACCCAATTTCATTCCTTTTCATGGCTTAGTAATATTCCATTTTATATATGTACCACAGCTTTATGCATTCGTCTGTCTGTGGGCATTTAGGTTGCTTCCATTACCTCGATATTGTAAATAGTGATGCAATGAACATTGCGGTGAATGTCTCGTTTTGATTTATGGTTTTGTCTGGGTATATGTCCAGTACTGGGATTGCTGTATCATATGGTAATTCTATTGTTAGTTTCTTAAGAAACTCCATATTGTTCTCCGTAGTGACTGTATCAATTTATATTCCCAACAATAGTGGAAGAGGGTTCCTTTTCTCCACACCCTTTCCAGCATTTTTGTTTGTAGACTTTCTCATGATGCCCATTCTATCAGGTGTGAGGTGATACCTCATTGTTGAGTCCATTTTGTTGAGCAAGGGGTAGGTCTTGTCTATTACATATTTGGCTTATTGAATGGTATCTGTGCTAATTTCAAACTCTGGTTTTATGCAGCACCCCAACTCACTTTCCCCCTTAAGGAAGCATAAGTTGGTTTTCTAAACTTGAGACCCTGTTCTGTTTTGTAATTCAGTTCATGTGTAGCCAAGTTCACATTCCGTGTATTAGTGATATCTTATGATGTTTCTTTTTCTGTGTGACATATTTCAGTTAGAATCATCATACCTGAATCCACTCATTATGCTGCTATGGGCCTGATGACATAGATTACATGGCTGAGTGATTTTGCATTGTACATAAGTACCACAACTTCTTTATCCATTTTTCACTTTCTGCGATATTGAACTTGTACCGTAAACGAGGTTCTTGTAAACAGAGCTGTCCCAAACTGTGGGGTGGCTGTGTCTTTTTGATTTTAATTTCCCTAAGCTATAGGACCATAAGTGGAAGTGCCCTAGGCTCTGTTGCTTTGTTTTTTAGATGTTTCAGGAAACACCATACACTTCTCCCGAGTGTCTGTTGGCAATTTACATCCTGCCCATCAGCATAACAAGGCTCCCAGTTCTCCATGGCCTGTCCTGCCTTTCTGGATTTTACACTTTTTTCAGATGGCCCTTTTGACCGGGGGGAAGTGAGACTTCATTGTAGTGCAGATTTCCTTTGCAAGCTTGCTTGGTTGGCCAAAAAGGGCGTATGCGTTTTTTCCTGAATATATTCAGGAAAAAACGCATACGCCCTTTTTGGCCAAGTGCATCATTGTGGACGTTCTGCCTCTTTTCCTATGCTTTCAATGCAATTCCAGTCTACCTCCTGAAATCGGTTTCCTGCAATTCTGCCCCGCTTTCAAGTCCTCTTGGCAGCCTTACTTCAGTATATTTTTGGACGATAGCTGTCATTTATAAGTCTGCAGGTTTGTGAATTACAGTGCCCCTGAGCTCCTTTCTTCAACTCGCTTTCTTGTGACCTGGCCGCAACACCGCAGGATGGCTTCAGGCCCTAATCTGGTTCCGGCACGGCACGCTGAGCCTTTGGTTAATTCCTCTTCCTGGTGGGAAATGAGAGTTAAATTTGCCCGTCCAGACACCTCCAGCTAGTCTCTCATTGGTTCTCCCTATTCCTGTTCATCTTCCGCAGAAATTGCAAACTGGGCCAAACAGGAGGTTAAAGGCACTGACTCTCCAAGTCGGGAGAGTGTTAGTAAAGCGTCTGGAATGTTGCACCCGAGTACCAGGGGACGAGAACTGAGACATTTTGGAACAAGTCTCCCGATCACATGGTTGATCATACTCTGGGTTCCACATGCATGTTTTAGCTGAAGGAAGAATCCCTGAAACCTGGAGAGTTGAGACTCGTGGAATGGGTACCATGCAATATGACTTCAAAGGGTCTTCATTTGCTCACCGAACCTCTCCAATCCTATCACTGCTGCGTTTATGCCCCTGTACACAGGCTTGATTCCCTTTCGGAGACATAGCAATCCATAGGTTTTAAGATACTTACTAGTCAGGTACATTCTTAGGCATTTAATATGGGGTGTTGAGTCCATTTCGTTGAGCAAGGAGTAGCTCTTGTCTATTCCATATTTGACTTAAGGAATTTTATCTGTGCTCATTTCAATCTCTGGTTTTATGCAGCACACCAACTCACCTTTACCCTTAAGCAAGCATAAGTTGGTTTTCTAAATTTGAGACCCTGTTCTGTTTTGTAATTCAGTTCCTGTGTAGCCAAGTTTACATTCCGTGTATTACTGATATCTTATGATGTTTCTTTTTCTGTGTGACTTATTTCAGTTAGAATCATCATACCTGAATCCACTCATTATGCTGCTACGGGCCTGATGACATAGATTTCATTGCTGAGTGATATTGCATTGTACGTAAGTACCACAACTTCTTTATCCATTTTTCACTTTGTGCGATATTGAACTTGTACCGTAAACGAGGTTCTTGTAAACAGAGCCGTCCCAAACTTTGGGGTGGCTGTGTCTTTTTGATTTTAATTTCCCTAAGCTATAGGACCATAAGTGGAAGTGCCCTAGGCTCTGTTGCTTTGTTTTCTAGATGTTTCAGGAAACACCATACACTTCTCCCGAGTGTCTGTTGGCAAATTACACCCCGCCCATCAGCATAACAAGGCTCCCAGTTCTCCATGGCCTGTCCTGCCTTTCTGGATTTTACACTTTTTTCAGATGGCCCTTTTGACCGGGTTGAAGTGAGACTTCATTGTAGTGCAGATTTCCTTTGCAAGTTTGCTTGGTTGGCCAAAAAGGGCGTATGCGGTTTTTCCTGAATATATTCAGGAAAAAACGCATACGCCCTTTTTGGCCAAGTGCATCATTGTGGACGTTCTGCCTCTTTTCCTATGCTTTCAATGCAATTCCAGTCTACCTCCTGAAATCGGTTTCCTGCAATTCTGCCCCGCTTTCAAGTCCTCTTGGCAGCCTTACTTCAGTATATTTTTGGACGATAGCTGTCATTTATAACTCTGCAGGTTTGTGAATTACAGTGCCCCTGAGCTCCTTTCTTCAACTCGCTTTCTTTTGAGCTGGCCGCAACACCGCAGGATGGCTTCAGGCCCTAATCTGGTTCCGTCACGGCACGCTGAGCCTTTGGTTAATTCCTCTTCCTCGTGGGAAATGAGAGTTAAATTTGCCCGTCCAGACACCTCCAGCTAGTCTCTCATTGGTTCTCGCTATTCCTGTTCATCTTCCGCAGAAATTGCAAACTGGGCCAAACAGGAGGTTAAAGGGACTGACTCTCCAAGTCGGGAGAGTGTTAGTAAGGTGTCTGGAATGTTGCACCCGAGTACCAGGGTACGAAAACTGAGACATATTTGAACACGTCTCCCGATCACATGGTTGATCATACTCTAGGTTCCACATGCATGTTTTAGCTGAAGGAAGAATACCTTAAACCTGGGTAGTTGAAACCCGTGGAATGGGTACGATGCAATATGACTTCAAAGGGTCTTCATTTGCTCACCGAACCTCTCCAATCCTATCACTGCTGCGTTTATGCCCTTGTACACACGCTTCATTCTCTTTTGGAGACATAGCAATCCATAGGTTTTAAGATACTTACTAGTCAGGTACATTCTTAGGCGTGTAATATGGGTTGTTGAGTCCATTTCGTTGAGCAAGGAGTAGCTCTTGTCTATTACATATTTCGCTTAAGTAACTTTATCTGTGTTCATTTCAATCGCTGGTTTTATGCAGCACCCCAACTCACCTTTCCCCTTAAGCAAGCATAAGTTGGTTTTCTAAATTTGAGACCCTGTTCTGTTCTGTAATACAGTTCCTGTGTAGCCAAGTTTACATTCCGTGTATTACTGATATCTTATGATGTTTCTTTTTCTGTGTGACTTATTTCAGTTAGAATCATCATACCTGAATCCACTCATTATGCTGCTACGGGCCTGATGACATAGATTTCATTGTTGTGTGATATTGCATTGTACGTAAGTACCACAACTTCTTTATCCATTTTTCACTTTCTGCGATATTGAACTTGTACCGTAAACGAGGTTCTTGTAAACAGAGCCGTCCCAAACTTTGGGGTGGCTGTGTCTTTTTGATTTTAATTTCCCTAAGCTATAGGACCATAAGTGGAAGTGCCCTAGGCTCTGTTGCTTTGTTTTTTAGATGTTTCAGGAAACACCATCCACTTCTCCCGAGTGTCTGTTGGCAATTTACATCCCACCCATCAGCATAACAAGGCTCCCAGTTCTCCATGGCCTGTCCTGCCTTTCTGGATTTTACACTTTTTTCAGATGGCCCTTTTGACCGGGTTGAAGTGAGATTTCATTGTAGTGCAGATTTCCATTGCAAGTTTGCTTGGTTGGCCAAAAAGGGCGTATGCGTTTTTTCCTGAATATATTCAGGAAAAAACGCATACGCCCTTTTTGGCCAAGTGCATCATTGTGGACGTTCTGCCTCTTTTCCTATGCTTTCAATGCAATTCCAGTCTACCTCCTGAAATCGGTTTCCTGCAATTCTGCCCCGCTTTCAAGTCCTCTTGGCAGCCTTACTTCAGTATATTTTTGGACGATAGCTGTCATTTATAACTCTGCAGGTTTGTGAATTACAGTGCCCCTGAGCTCCTTTCTTCAACTCGCTTTCTTTTGAGCTGGCCGCAACACCGCAGGATGGCTTCAGGCCCTAATCTGGTTCCGTCACGGCACGCTGAGCCTTTGGTTAATTCCTCTTCCTCGTGGGAAATGAGAGTTAAATTTGCCCGTCCAGACACCTCCAGCTAGTCTCTCATTGGTTCTCGCTATTCCTGTTCATCTTCCGCAGAAATTGCAAACTGGGCCAAACAGGAGGTTAAAGGGACTGACTCTCCAAGTCGGGAGAGTGTTAGTAAAGCGTCTGGAATGTTGCACCCAAGTACCAGGGTACGAAAACTGAGACATATTTGAACACGTCTCCCGATCACATGGTTGATCATACTCTGGGTTCCACATGCATGTTTTAGCTGAAGGAAGAATCCCTGAAACCTGGAGAGTTGAGACTCGTGGAATGGGTACCATGCAATATGACTTCAAAGGGTCTTCATTTGCTCACCGAACCTCTCCAATCCTATCACTGCTGCGTTTATGCCCCTGTACACAGGCTTGATTCCCTTTCGGAGACATAGCAATCCATAGGTTTTAAGATACTTACTAGTCAGGTACATTCTTAGGCATTTAATATGGGGTGTTGAGTCCATTTCGTTGAGCAAGGAGTAGCTCTTGTCTATTCCATATTTGACTTAAGGAATTTTATCTGTGCTCATTTCAATCTCTGGTTTTATGCAGCACACCAACTCACCTTTACCCTTAAGCAAGCATAAGTTGGTTTTCTAAATTTGAGACCCTGTTCTGTTTTGTAATTCAGTTCCTGTGTAGCCAAGTTTACATTCCGTGTATTACTGATATCTTATGATGTTTCTTTTTCTGTGTGACTTATTTCAGTTAGAATCATCATACCTGAATCCACTCATTATGCTGCTACGGGCCTGATGACATAGATTTCATTGCTGAGTGATATTGCATTGTACGTAAGTACCACAACTTCTTTATCCATTTTTCACTTTGTGCGATATTGAACTTGTACCGTAAACGAGGTTCTTGTAAACAGAGCCATCCCAAACTTTGGGGTGGCTGTGTCTTTTTGATTTTAATTTCCCTAAGCTATAGGACCATAAGTGGAAGTGCCCTAGGCTCTGTTGCTTTGTTTTCTAGATGTTTCAGGAAACACCATACACTTCTCCCGAGTGTCTGTTGGCAAATTACACCCCGCCCATCAGCATAACAAGGCTCCCAGTTCTCCATGGCCTGTCCTGCCTTTCTGGATTTTACACTTTTTTCAGATGGCCCTTTTGACCGGGTTGAAGTGAGACTTCATTGTAGTGCAGATTTCCTTTGCAAGTTTGCTTGGTTGGCCAAAAAGGGCGTATGCGGTTTTTCCTGAATATATTCAGGAAAAAACGCATACGCCCTTTTTGGCCAAGTGCATCATTGTGGACGTTCTGCCTCTTTTCCTATGCTTTCAATGCAATTCCAGTCTACCTCCTGAAATCGGTTTCCTGCAATTCTGCCCCGCTTTCAAGTCCTCTTGGCAGCCTTACTTCAGTATATTTTTGGACGATAGCTGTCATTTATAACTCTGCAGGTTTGTGAATTACAGTGCCCCTGAGCTCCTTTCTTCAACTCGCTTTCTTTTGAGCTGGCCGCAACACCGCAGGATGGCTTCAGGCCCTAATCTGGTTCCGTCACGGCACGCTGAGCCTTTGGTTAATTCCTCTTCCTCGTGGGAAATGAGAGTTAAATTTGCCCGTCCAGACACCTCCAGCTAGTCTCTCATTGGTTCTCGCTATTCCTGTTCATCTTCCGCAGAAATTGCAAACTGGGCCAAACAGGAGGTTAAAGGGACTGACTCTCCAAGTCGGGAGAGTGTTAGTAAGGTGTCTGGAATGTTGCACCCGAGTACCAGGGTACGAAAACTGAGACATATTTGAACACGTCTCCCGATCACATGGTTGATCATACTCTAGGTTCCACATGCATGTTTTAGCTGAAGGAAGAATACCTTAAACCTGGGTAGTTGAAACCCGTGGAATGGGTACGATGCAATATGACTTCAAAGGGTCTTCATTTGCTCACCGAACCTCTCCAATCCTATCACTGCTGCGTTTATGCCCTTGTACACACGCTTCATTCTCTTTTGGAGACATAGCAATCCATAGGTTTTAAGATACTTACTAGTCAGGTACATTCTTAGGCGTGTAATATGGGTTGTTGAGTCCATTTCGTTGAGCAAGGAGTAGCTCTTGTCTATTACATATTTCGCTTAAGTAACTTTATCTGTGTTCATTTCAATCGCTGGTTTTATGCAGCACCCCAACTCACCTTTCCCCTTAAGCAAGCATAAGTTGGTTTTCTAAATTTGAGACCCTGTTCTGTTCTGTAATACAGTTCCTGTGTAGCCAAGTTTACATTCCGTGTATTACTGATATCTTATGATGTTTCTTTTTCTGTGTGACTTATTTCAGTTAGAATCATCATACCTGAATCCACTCATTATGCTGCTACGGGCCTGATGACATAGATTTCATTGTTGTGTGATATTGCATTGTACGTAAGTACCACAACTTCTTTATCCATTTTTCACTTTCTGCGATATTGAACTTGTACCGTAAACGAGGTTCTTGTAAACAGAGCCGTCCCAAACTTTGGGGTGGCTGTGTCTTTTTGATTTTAATTTCCCTAAGCTATAGGACCATAAGTGGAAGTGCCCTAGGCTCTGTTGCTTTGTTTTTTAGATGTTTCAGGAAACACCATCCACTTCTCCCGAGTGTCTGTTGGCAATTTACATCCCACCCATCAGCATAACAAGGCTCCCAGTTCTCCATGGCCTGTCCTGCCTTTCTGGATTTTACACTTTTTTCAGATGGCCCTTTTGACCGGGTTGAAGTGAGATTTCATTGTAGTGCAGATTTCCATTGCAAGTTTGCTTGGTTGGCCAAAAAGGGCGTATGCGTTTTTTCCTGAATATATTCAGGAAAAAACGCATACGCCCTTTTTGGCCAAGTGCATCATTGTGGACGTTCTGCCTCTTTTCCTATGCTTTCAATGCAATTCCAGTCTACCTCCTGAAATCGGTTTCCTGCAATTCTGCCCCGCTTTCAAGTCCTCTTGGCAGCCTTACTTCAGTATATTTTTGGACGATAGCTGTCATTTATAACTCTGCAGGTTTGTGAATTACAGTGCCCCTGAGCTCCTTTCTTCAACTCGCTTTCTTTTGAGCTGGCCGCAACACCGCAGGATGGCTTCAGGCCCTAATCTGGTTCCGTCACGGCACGCTGAGCCTTTGGTTAATTCCTCTTCCTCGTGGGAAATGAGAGTTAAATTTGCCCGTCCAGACACCTCCAGCTAGTCTCTCATTGGTTCTCGCTATTCCTGTTCATCTTCCGCAGAAATTGCAAACTGGGCCAAACAGGAGGTTAAAGGGACTGACTCTCCAAGTCGGGAGAGTGTTAGTAAAGCGTCTGGAATGTTGCACCCAAGTACCAGGGTACGAAAACTGAGACATATTTGAACACGTCTCCCGATCACATGGTTGATCATACTCTGGGTTCCACATGCATGTTTTAGCTGAAGGAAGAATCCCTGAAACCTGGAGAGTTGAGACTCGTGGAATGGGTACCATGCAATATGACTTCAAAGGGTCTTCATTTGCTCACCGAACCTCTCCAATCCTATCACTGCTGCGTTTATGCCCCTGTACACAGGCTTGATTCCCTTTCGGAGACATAGCAATCCATAGGTTTTAAGATACTTACTAGTCAGGTACATTCTTAGGCATTTAATATGGGGTGTTGAGTCCATTTCGTTGAGCAAGGAGTAGCTCTTGTCTATTCCATATTTGACTTAAGGAATTTTATCTGTGCTCATTTCAATCTCTGGTTTTATGCAGCACACCAACTCACCTTTACCCTTAAGCAAGCATAAGTTGGTTTTCTAAATTTGAGACCCTGTTCTGTTTTGTAATTCAGTTCCTGTGTAGCCAAGTTTACATTCCGTGTATTACTGATATCTTATGATGTTTCTTTTTCTGTGTGACTTATTTCAGTTAGAATCATCATACCTGAATCCACTCATTATGCTGCTACGGGCCTGATGACATAGATTTCATTGCTGAGTGATATTGCATTGTACGTAAGTACCACAACTTCTTTATCCATTTTTCACTTTGTGCGATATTGAACTTGTACCGTAAACGAGGTTCTTGTAAACAGAGGCGTCCCAAACTTTGGGGTGGCTGTGTCTTTTTGATTTTAATTTCCCTAAGCTATAGGACCATAAGTGGAATTGCCCTAGGCTCTGTTGCTTTGTTTTTTAGATGTTTCAGGAAACACCATACACTTCTCCCGAGTGTCTGTTGGCAAATTACACCCCGCCCATCAGCATAACAAGGCTCCCAGTTCTCCATGGCCTGTCCTGCCTTTCTGGATTTTACACTTTTTTCAGATGGCCCTTTTGACCGGGTTGAAGTGAGACTTCATTGTAGTGCAGATTTCCTTTGCAAGTTTGCTTGGTTGGCCAAAAAGGGCGTATGCGGTTTTTCCTGAATATATTCAGGAAAAAACGCATACGCCCTTTTTGGCCAAGTGCATCATTGTGGACGTTCTGCCTCTTTTCCTATGCTTTCAATGCAATTCCAGTCTACCTCCTGAAATCGGTTTCCTGCAATTCTGCCCCGCTTTCAAGTCCTCTTGGCAGCCTTACTTCAGTATATTTTTGGACGATAGCTGTCATTTATAACTCTGCAGGTTTGTGAATTACAGTGCCCCTGAGCTCCTTTCTTCAACTCGCTTTCTTTTGAGCTGGCCGCAACACCGCAGGATGGCTTCAGGCCCTAATCTGGTTCCGTCACGGCACGCTGAGCCTTTGGTTAATTCCTCTTCCTCGTGGGAAATGAGAGTTAAATTTGCCCGTCCAGACACCTCCAGCTAGTCTCTCATTGGTTCTCGCTATTCCTGTTCATCTTCCGCAGAAATTGCAAACTGGGCCAAACAGGAGGTTAAAGGGACTGACTCTCCAAGTCGGGAGAGTGTTAGTAATGTGTCTGGAATGTTGCACCCGAGTACCAGGGTACGAAAACTGAGACATATTTGAACACGTCTCCCGATCACATGGTTGATCATACTCTAGGTTCCACATGCATGTTTTAGCTGAAGGAAGAATACCTTAAACCTGGGTAGTTGAAACCCGTGGAATGGGTACGATGCAATATGACTTCAAAGGGTCTTCATTTGCTCACCGAACCTCTCCAATCCTATCACTGCTGCGTTTATGCCCTTGTACACATGCTTCATTCTCTTTTGGAGACATAGCAATCCATAGGTTTTAAGATACTTACTAGTCAGGTACATTCTTAGGCGTGTAATATGGGTTGTTGAGTCCATTTCATTGAGCAAGGAGTAGCTCTTGTCTATTACATATTTCGCTTAAGGAACTTTATCTGTGTTCATTTCAATCGCTGGTTTTATGCAGCACCCCAACTCACCTTTCCCCTTAAGCAAGCATAAGTTGGTTTTCTAAATTTGAGACCCTGTTCTGTTTTGTAATTCAGTTCCTGTGTAGCCAAGTTTACATTCCGTGTATTACTGATATCTTATGATGTTTCTTTTTCTGTGTGACTTATTTCAGTTAGAATCATCATACCTGAATCCACTCATTATGCTGCTACGGGCCTGATGACATAGATTTCATTGTTGTGTGATATTGCATTGTACGTAAGTACCACAACTTCTTTATCCATTTTTCACTTTCTGCGATATTGAACTTGTACCGTAAACGAGGTTCTTGTAAACAGAGCCGTCCCAAACTTTGGGGTGGCTGTGTCTTTTTGATTTTAATTTCCCTAAGCTATAGGACCATAAGTGGAAGTGCCCTAGGCTCTGTTGCTTTGTTTTTTAGATGTTTCAGGAAACACCATCCACTTCTCCCGAGTGTCTGTTGGCAATTTACATCCCACCCATCAGCATAACAAGGCTCCCAGTTCTCCATGGCCTGTCCTGCCTTTCTGGATTTTACACTTTTTTCAGATGGCCCTTTTGACCGGGTTGAAGTGAGATTTCATTGTAGTGCAGATTTCCATTGCAAGTTTGCTTGGTTGGCCAAAAAGGGCGTATGCGTTTTTTCCTGAATATATTCAGGAAAAAACGCATACGCCCTTTTTGGCCAAGTGCATCATTGTGGACGTTCTGCCTCTTTTCCTATGCTTTCAATGCAATTCCAGTCTACCTCCTGAAATCGGTTTCCTGCAATTCTGCCCCGCTTTCAAGTCCTCTTGGCAGCCTTACTTCAGTATATTTTTGGACGATAGCTGTCATTTATAACTCTGCAGGTTTGTGAATTACAGTGCCCCTGAGCTCCTTTCTTCAACTCGCTTTCTTTTGAGCTGGCCGCAACACCGCAGGATGGCTTCAGGCCATAATCTGGTTCCGTCACGGCACGCTGAGCCTTTGGTTAATTCCTCTTCCTCGTGGGAAATGAGAGTTAAATTTGCCCGTCCAGACACCTCCAGCTAGTCTCTCATTGGTTCTCGCTATTCCTGTTCATCTTCCGCAGAAATTGCAAACTGGGCCAAACAGGAGGTTAAAGGGACTGACTCTCCAAGTCGGGAGAGTGTTAGTAAAGCGTCTGGAATGTTGCACCCAAGTACCAGGGTACGAAAACTGAGACATATTTGAACACGTCTCCCGATCACATGGTTGATCATACTCTAGGTTCCACATGCATGTTTTAGCAGAAGGAAGAATACCTTAAAACTGGGTAGTTGAAACCCGTGGAATGGGTACGATGCAATATGACTTCAAAGGGTCTTCATTTGCTCACCGAACCTCTCCAATCCTATCACTGCTGCATTTATGCCCCTGTACACATGCTTGATTCTCTTTCGGAGACATAGCAATCCATAGGTTTTAAGATACTTACTAGTCAGGTACATTCTTAGGCGTTTAATATGGGGTGTTGAGTCCATTTCGTTGAGCAAGGAGTAGCTCTTGTCTATTCCATATTTGGCTTAAGGAACTTTATCTGTGCTCATTTCAATCTCTGGTTTTATGCAGCACCCCAACTCACCTTTCCCCTTAAGCAAGCATAAGTTGGTTTTCTAAATGTGAGACCCTGTTCTGTTCTGTAATTCAGTTCCTGTGTAGCCAAGTTTACATTCCGTGTATTACTGATATCTTATGATGTTTCTTTTTCTGTGTGACTTATTTCAGTTAGAATCATCATACCTGAATCCACTCATTGTGCTGCTAAGGGCCTGATGACATAGATTTCATTGCTGAGTGATATTGCTTTGTAAGTAAATACCACAACTTCTTTATCCATTTTTCACTTTCTGCGATGTTGAACTTGTACTGTAAACGTGGTTCTTGTAAACAGATGCGTCCCAAACTTTGGGGTGGCTGTGTCTTTTTGATTTTAATTTCCCTAAGCTATAGGACCATAAGTGGAAGTGCCCTAGGCTCTGTTGCTTTGTTTTTTAGATGTTTCAGGAAACACCATACACTTCTCCCGAGTGTCTGTTGGCAATTTACATCCCGCCCATCAGCATAACAAGGCTCCCAGTTCTCCATGGCCTGTCCTGCCTTTCTGGATTTTACACTTTTTTCAGATGGCCCTTTTGACCGGGGGGAAGTGAGACTTCATTGTAGTGCAGATTTCCTTTGCAAGCTTGCTTGGTTGGCCAAAAAGGGCATATGCGTTTTTTCCTGAATATATTCAGGAAAAAACGCATACGCCCTTTTTGGCCAAGTGCATCATTGTGGACGTTCTGCCTCTTTTCCTATGCTTTCAATGCAATTCCAGTCTACCTCCTGAAATCGGTTTCCTGCAATTCTGCCCCGCTTTCAAGTCCTCTTGGCAGCCTTACTTCAGTATATTTTTGGACGATAGCTGTCATTTATAACTCTGCAGGTTTGTGAATTACAGTGCCCCTGAGCTCCTTTCTTCAACTCGCTTTCTTTTGAGCTGGCCGCAACACCGCAGGATGGCTTCAGGCCCTAATCTGGTTCCGTCACGGCACGCTGAGCCTTTGGTTAATTCCTCTTCCTCGTGGGAAATGAGAGTTAAATTTGCCCGTCCAGACACCTCCAGCTAGTCTCTCATTGGTTCTCGCTATTCCTGTTCATCTTCCGCAGAAATTGCAAACTGGGCCAAACAGGAGGTTAAAGGGACTGACTCTCCAAGTCGGGAGAGTGTTAGTAATGTGTCTGGAATGTTGCACCCGAGTACCAGGGTACGAAAACTGAGACATATTTGAACAGGTTTCCCGATCACATGGTTGATCATACTCTAGGTTCCACATGCATGTTTTAGCAGAAGGAAGAATACCTTAAACCTGGGTAGTTGAAACCCGTGGAATGGGTACGATGCAATATGACTTCAAAGGGTCTTCATTTGCTCACCGAACCTCTCCAATCCTATCACTGCTGCGTTTATGCCCTTGTACACACGCTTCATTCTCTTTTGGAGACATAGCAATCCATAGGTTTTAAGATACTTACTAGTCAGGTACATTCTTAGGCGTGTAATATGGGTTGTTGAGTCCATTTCGTTGAGCAAGGAGTAGCTCTTGTCTATTCCATATTTGGCTTAAGGAACTTTATCTGTGCTCATTTCAATCTCTGGTTTTATGCAGCACCCCAACTCACCTTTCCCCTTAAGCAAGCATAAGTTGGTTTTCTAAATTTGAGACCCTGTTCTGTTTTGTAATTCAGTTCCTGTGTAGCCAAGTTTACATTCCGTGTATTAGTGATATCTTATGATGTTTCTTTTTCTGTGTGACTTATTTCAGTTAGAATCATCATACCTGAATCCACTCATTGTGCTGCTAAGGGCCTGATGACATAGATTTCATTGCTGAGTGATATTGCTTTGTAAGTAAATACCACAACTTCTTTATCCATTTTTCACTTTCTGCGATGTTGAACTTGTACGGTAAACGAGGTTCTTGTAAACAGAGGCGTCCCAAACTTTGGGGTGGCTGTGTCTTTTTGATTTTAATTTCCCTAAGCTATAGGACCATAAGTGGAAGTGCCCTAGGCTCTGTTGCTTTGTTTTTTACATGTTTCAGGAAACACCATACACTTCTCCCGAGTGTCTGTTGGCAATTTACATCCCGCCCATCAGCATAACAAGGCTCCCAGTTCTCCATGGCCTGTCCTGCCTTTCTGGATTTTACACTTTTTTCAGATGGTCCTTTTGACCGGGGGGAAGGGAGACTTCATTGTAGTGCAGATTTCCTTTGCAAGCTTGCTTGGTTGGCCAAAAAGTGCATATGCGTTTTTTCCTGAATATATTCAGGAAAAAATGCATACGCCCTTTTTGGCCAAGTGCATCATTGTGGACGTTCTGCCTCTTTTCCTATGCTTTCAATGCAATTCCAGTCTACCTCCTGAAATCGGTTTCCTGCAATTCTGCCCCGCTTTCAAGTCCTCTTGGCAGCCTTACTTCAGTATATTTTTGGACGATAGCTGTCATTTATAACTCTGCAGGTTTGTGAATTACAGTGCCCCTGAGCTCCTTTCTTCAACTCGCTTTCTTTTGAGCTGGCCGCAACACCGCAGGATGGCTTCAGGCCCTAATCTGGTTCCGGCACGGCACGCTGAGCCTTTGGTTAATTCCTCTTCCTGGTGGGAAATGAGAGTTAAATTTGCCCGTCCAGACACCTCCAGCTAGTCTCTCATTGGTTCTCGCTATTCCTGTTCATCTTCCGCAGAAATTGCAAACTGGGCCAAACAGGAGGTTAAAGGGACTGACTCTCCAAGTCGGGAGGTTGTTAGTAAAGCGTCTGGAATGTTGCACCCGAGTACCAGGGTACGAAAACTGAGACATATTTGAACACGTCTCCCGATCACATGGTTGATCAGACTCTAGGTTCCACATGCATGTTTTAGCTGAAGGAAGAATACCTTAAACCTGGGTAGTTGAAACCCGTGGAATGGGTACCATGCAATATGACTTCAAAGGGTCTTCATTTGCTCACCGAACCTCTCCAATCCTATCACTGCTGTGTTTATGCCCCTGTACACATGCTTGATTCTCTTTTGGAGACATAGCAATCCATAGGTTTTAAGATACTTACTAGTCAGGTACATTCTTAGGCGTTTAATATGCGGTGTTGAGTCCATTTCTTTGAGCAAGGAGTAGCTCTTGTCTATTCCATATTTGGCTTAAGGAACTTTATCTGTGCTCATTTCAATCTCTGGTTTTATGCAGCACCCCAACTCACCTTTACCCTTAAGCAAGCATAAGTTGGTTTTCTAAATTTGAGACCCTGTTCTGTTCTGTAATTCAGTTCCTGTGTAGCCAAGTTTACATTCCGTGTATTACTGATCTATTATGATGTTTCTTTTTCTGTGTGACTTATTTCAGTTAGAATCATCATACCTGAATCCACTCATTGTGCTGCTATGGGCCTGATGACATAGATTTCATTGCTGAGTGATATTGCTTTGTAAGTAAATACCACAACTTCTTTATCCATTTTTCACTTTCTGCGATGTTGAACTTGTACTGTAAACGAGGTTCTTGTAAACAGAGGCGTCCCAATGTTTGGGGTGGCTGTGTCTTTTTGATTTTAATTTCCCTAAGCTATAGGACCATAAGTGGAAGTGCCCTAGGCTCTGTTGTTTTGTTTTTTAGATGTTTCAGGAAACACCATACACTTCTCCCGAGTGTCTGTTGGCAATTTACATCCCGCCCATCAGCATAACAAGGCTCCCAGTTCTCCATGGCCTGTCCTGCCTTTCTGGATTTTACACTTTTTTCAGATGGCCCTTTTGACCGGGGGGAAGGGAGACTTCATTGTAGTGCAGATTTCCTTTGCAAGCTTGCTTGGTTGGCCAAAAAGGGCGTATGCGTTTTTTCCTGAATATATTCAGGAAAAAACGCATACGCCCTTTTTGGCCAAGTGCATCATTGTGGACGTTCTGCCTCTTTTCCTATGCTTTCAATGCAATTCCAGTCTACCTCCTGAAATCGGTTTCCTGCAATTCTGCCCCGCTTTCAAGTCCTCTTGGCAGCCTTACTTCAGTATATTTTTGGACGATAGCTGTCATTTATAACTCTGCAGGTTTGTGAATTACAGTGCCCCTGAGCTCCTTTCTTCAACTCGCTTTCTTTTGAGCTGGCCGCAACACCGCAGGATGGCTTCAGGCCCTAATCTGGTTCCGGCACGGCACGCTGAGGTTTTGGTTAATTCGTCTTCCTGGTGGGAAATGAGAGTTAAATTTGCCCATCCAGACACCTCCAGCTAGTCTCTCATTGGTTCTCGCTATTCCTGTTCATCTTCCGCAGAAATTGCAAACTGGGCCAAACAGGAGGTTAAAGGGACTGACTCTCCAAGTCGGGAGGGTGTTAGTAAAGCGTCTGGAATGTTGCACCCGAGTACCAGGGTACGAAAACTGAGACATATTTGAACACGTCTCCCGATCACATGGTTGATCATACTCTAGGTTCCACATGCATGTTTTAGCTGAAGGAAGAATACCTTAAACCTGGGTAGTTGAAACCCGTGGAATGGGTACCATGCAATATGACTTCAAAGGGTCTTCATTTGCTCACCGAACCTCTCCAATCCTATCACTGCTGCGTTTATGCCCCTGTACACATGCTTGATTCTCTTTCGGAGACATAGCAATCCATAGGTTTTAAGATACTTACTAGTCAGGTACATTCTTAGGCATTTAATATGCGGTGTTGAGTCCATTTCGTTGAGCAAGGAGTAGCTCTTGTCTATTCCATATTTGGCTTAAGGAACTTTATCTGTGCTCATTTCAATCTCTGGTTTTATGCAGCACCCCAACTCACCTTTCCCCTTAAGCAAGCATAAGTTGGTTTTCTAAATTTGAGACCCTGTTCTGTTCTGTAATTCAGTTCCTGTGTAGCCAAGTTTACATTCCGTGTATTACTGATATCTTATGATGTTTCTTTTTCTGTGTGACTTATTTCAGTTAGAATCATCATACCTGAATCCACTCATTGTGCTGCTAAGGGCCTGATGACATAGATTTCATTGCTGAGTGATATTGCTTTGTAAGTAAATACCACAACTTCTTTATCCATTTTTCACTTTCTGCGATGTTGAACTTGTACTGTAAACGAGGTTCTTGTAAACAGAGGCGTCCCAAACTTTGGGGTGGCTGTGTCTTTTTGATTTTAATTTCCCTAAGCTATAGGACCATAAGTGGAAGTGCCCTAGGCTCTGTTGCTTTGTTTTTTAGATGTTTCAGGAAACACCATACACTTCTCCCGAGTGTCTGTTGGCAATTTACATCCCGCCCATCAGCATAACAAGGCTCCCAGTTCTCCATGGCCTGTCCTGCCTTTCTGGATTTTACACTTTTTTCAGATGGCCCTTTTGACTGGGGGGAAGGGAGACTTCATTGTAGTGCAGATTTCCTTTGCAAGCTTGCTTGGTTGGCCAAAAAGTGCATATGCGTTTTTTCCTGAATATATTCAGGAAAAAATGCATACGCCCTTTTTGGCCAAGTGCATCATTGTGGACGTTCTGCCTCTTTTCCTATGCTTTCAATGCAATTCCAGTCTACCTCCTGAAATCGGTTTCCTGCAATTCTGCCCCGCTTTCAAGTCCTCTTGGCAGCCTTACTTCAGTATATTTTTGGACGATAGCTGTCATTTATAACTCTGCAGGTTTGTGAATTACAGTGCCCCTGAGCTCCTTTCTTCAACTCGCTTTCTTTTGAGCTGGCCGCAACACCGCAGGATGGCTTCAGGCCCTAATCTGGTTCCGGCACGGCACGCTGAGCCTTTGGTTAATTCCTCTTCCTGGTGGGAAATGAGAGTTAAATTTGCCCGTCCAGACACCTCCAGCTAGTCTCTCATTGGTTCTCGCTATTCCTGTTCATCTTCCGCAGAAATTGCAAACTGGGCCAAACAGGAGGTTAAAGGGACTGACTCTCCAAGTCGGGAGGGTGATAGTAAAGCGTCTGGAATGTTGCACCCGAGTACCAGGGTACGAAAACTGAGACATATTTGAACACGTCTCCCGATCACATGGTTGATCAGACTCTAGGTTCCACATGCATGTTTTAGCTGAAGGAAGAATACCTTAAACCTGGGTAGTTGAAACCCGTGGAATGGGTACCATGCAATATGACTTCAAAGGGTCTTCATTTGCTCACCGAACCTCTCCAATCCTATCACTGCTGCATTTATGCCCCTGTACACATGCTTGATTCTCTTTCGGAGACATAGCAATCCATAGGTTTTAAGATACTTACTAGTCAGGTACATTCTTAGGCGTTTAATATGCAGTGTTGAGTCCATTTCGTTGAGCAAGGAGTAGCTCTTGTCTATTCCATATTTGGCTTAAGGAACTTTATCTGTGCTCATTTCAATCTCTGGTTTTATGCAGCACCCCAACTCACCTTTACCCTTAAGCAAGCATAAGTTGGTTTTCTAAATTTGAAACCCTGTTCTGTTCTGTAATTCAGTTCCTGTGTAGCCAAGTTTACATTCCGTGTATTACTGATATCTTATGATGTTTCTTTTTCTGTGTGACTTATTTCAGTTAGAATCATCATACCTGAATCCACTCATTGTGCTGCTAAGGGCCTGATGACATAGATTTCATTGCTGAGTGATATTGCTTTGTAAGTAAATACCACAACTTCTTTATCCATTTTTCACTTTCTGCGATGTTGAACTTGTACTGTAAACGAGGTTCTTGTAAACAGAGTCGTCCCAATGTTTGGGGTGGCTTTGTCTTTTTGATTTTAATTTCCCTAATCTATAGGACCATAAGTGAAAGTGCCCTACGCTCTGTTGCTTTGTTTTTTAGATGTTTCTGGAAACACCATACACTTCTCCCGAGTGTCTGTTGGCAATTTACATCCCGCCCATCAGCATAACAAGGCTCCCAGTTCTCCATGGCCTGTCCTGCCTTTCTGGATTTTACACTTTTTTCAGATGACCCTTTTGACCGGGGGGAAGTGAGACTTCATTGTAGTGCAGATTTCCTTTGCAAGCTTGCTTGGTTGGCCAAAAAGGGCGTATGCGTTTTTTCCTGAATATATTCAGGAAAAAACGCATACGCCCTTTTTGGCCAAGTGCATCATTGTGGACGTTCTGCCTCTTTTCCTATGCTTTCAATGCAATTCCAGTCTACCTCCTGAAATCGGTTTCCTGCAATTCTGCCCCGCTTTCAAGTCCTCTTGGCAGCCTTACTTCAGTATATTTTTGGACGATAGCTGTCATTTATAACTCTGCAGGTTTGTGAATTACAGTGCCCCTGAGCTCCTTTCTTCAACTCGCTTTCTTGTGACCTGGCCGCAACACCGCAGGATGGCTTCAGGCCCTAATCTGGTTCCGGCACGGCACGCTGAGGTTTTGGTTAATTCGTCTTCCTGGTGGGAAATGAGAGTTAAATTTGCCCATCCAGACACCTCCAGCTAGTCTCTCATTGGTTCTCGCTATTCCTGTTCATCTTCCGCAGAAATTGCAAACTGGGCCAAACAGGAGGTTAAAGGGACTGACTCTCCAAGTCGGGAGGGTGTTAGTAAAGCGTCTGGAATGTTGCACCCGAGTACCAGGGTACGAAAACTGAGACATATTTGAACACGTCTCCCGATCACATGGTTGATCATACTCTAGGTTCCACATGCATGTTTTAGCTGAAGGAAGAATACCTTAAACCTGGGTAGTTGAAACCCGTGGAATGGGTACCATGCAATATGACTTCAAAGGGTCTTCATTTGCTCACCGAACCTCTCCAATCCTATCACTGCTGTGTTTATGCCCCTGGACACATGCTTGATTCTCTTTCGGAGACATAGCAATCCATAGGTTTTAAGATACTTACTAGTCAGGTACATTCTTAGGCATTTAATATGCGGTGTTGAGTCCATTTCGTTGAGCAAGGAGTAGCTCTTGTCTATTCCATATTTGGCTTAAGGAACTTTATCTGTGCTCATTTCAATGTCTGGTTTTATGCAGCACCCCAACTCACCTTTCCCCTTAAGCAAGCATAAGTTGGTTTTCTAAATTTGAGACCCTGTTCTGTTCTGTAATTCAGTTCCTGTGTAGCCAAGTTTACATTCCGTGTATTACTGATATCTTATGATGTTTCTTTTTCTGTGTGACTTATTTCAGTTAGAATCATCATACCTGAATCCACTCATTGTGCTGCTAAGGGCCTGATGACATAGATTTCATTGCTGAGTGATATTGCTTTGTAAGTAAATACCACAACTTCTTTATCCATTTTTCACTTTCTGCGATGTTGAACTTGTACTGTAAACGAGGTTCTTGTAAACAGAGGCGTCCCAAACTTTGGGGTGGCTGTGTCTTTTTGATTTTAATTTCCCTAAGCTATAGGACCATAAGTGGAAGTGCCCTAGGCTCTGTTGCTTTGTTTTTTAGATGTTTCAGGAAACACCATACACTTCTCCCGAGTGTCTGTTGGCAATTTACATCCCGCCCATCAGCATAACAAGGCTCCCAGTTCTCCATGGCCTGTCCTGCCTTTCTGGATTTTACACTTTTTTCAGATGGCCCTTTTGACCGGGGGGAAGGGAGACTTCATTGTAGTGCAGATTTCCTTTGCAAGCTTGCTTGGTTGGCCAAAAAGGGCGTATGCGTTTTTTCCTGAATATATTCAGGAAAAAACGCATATGCCTTTTTGGCCAAGTGCATCATTGTGGACGTTCTGCCTCTTTTCCTATGCTTTCAATGCAATTCCAGTCTACCTCCTGAAATCAGGTTCCTGCAATTCTGCCCCGCTTTCAAGTCCTCTTGGCAGCCTTACTTCAGTATATTTTTGGACGATAGCTGTCATTTATAACTCTGCAGGTTTGTGAATTACAGTGCCCCTGAGCTCCTTTCTTCAACTCGTTTTCTTTTGAGCTGGCCGCAACACCGCAGGATGGCTTCAGGCCCTAATCTGGTTCCGGCACGGCACGCTGAGCCTTTGGTTAATTCCTCTTCCTGGTGGGAAATGAGAGTTAAATTTGCCCGTCCAGACACCTCCAGCTAGTCTCTCATTGGTTCTCGCTATTCCTGTTCATCTTCCGCAGAAATTGCAAACTGGGCCAAACAGGAGGTTAAAGGGACTGACTCTCCAAGTCGGGAGTGTGTTAGTAAAGCGTCTGGAATGTTGCACCCGAGTACCAGGGTACGAAAACTGAGACATATTTGAACACGTCTCCCGATCACATGGTTGATCAGACTCTAGGTTCCACATGCATGTTTTACCTGAAGGAAGAATACCTTAAACCTGGGTAGTTGAAACCCGTGGAATGGGTACCATGCAATATGACTTCAAAGGGTCTTCATTTGCTCACCGAACCTCTCCAATCCTATCACTGCTGTGTTTATGCCCCTGTACACATGCTTGATTCTCTTTCGGAGACATAGCAATCCATAGGTTTTAAGATACTTACTAGTCAGGTACATTCTTAGGCGTTTAATATGGGATGTTGAGTCCATTTCGTTGAGCAAGGAGTAGCTCTTGTCTATTCCATATTTGGCTTAAGGAACTTTATCTGTGCTCATTTCAATCTCTGGTTTTATGCAGCACCCCAACTCACCTTTACCCTTAAGCAAGCATAAGTTGGTTTTCTAAATTTGAGACCCTGTTCTGTTCTGTAATTCAGTTCCTGTGTAGCCAAGTTTACATTCCGTGTATTACTGATCTATTATGATGTTTCTTTTTCTGTGTGACTTATTTCAGTTAGAATCATCATACCTGAATCCACTCATTGTGCTGCTAAGGGCCTGATGACATAGATTTCATTGCTGAGTGATATTGCTTTGTAAGTAAATACCACAACTTCTTTATCCATTTTTCACTTTCTGCGATGTTGAACTTGTACTGTAAACGAGGTTCTTGTAAACAGAGGCGTCCCAAACTTTGGGGTGGCTGTGTCTTTTTGATTTTAATTTCCCTAAGCTATAGGACCATAAGTGGAAGTGCCCTAGGCTCTGTTGCTTTGTTTTTTAGATGTTTCAGGAAACACCATACACTTCTCCCGAGTGTCTGTTGGCAATTTACATCCCGCCCATCAGCATAACAAGGCTCCCAGTTCTCCATGGCCTGTCCTGCCTTTCTGGATTTTACACTTTTTTCAGATGGCCCTTTTGACCGGGGGGAAGTGAGACTTCATTGTAGTGCAGATTTCCTTTGCAAGCTTGCTTGGTTGGCCAAAAAGGGCGTATGCGTTTTTTCCTGAATATATTCAGGAAAAAACGCATACGCCCTTTTTGGCCAAGTGCATCATTGTGGACGTTCTGCCTCTTTTCCTATGCTTTCAATGCAATTCCAGTCTACCTCCTGAAATCGGTTTCCTGCAATTCTGCCCCGCTTTCAAGTCCTCTTGGCAGCCTTACTTCAGTATATTTTTGGACGATAGCTGTCATTTATAACTCTGCAGGTTTGTGAATTACAGTGCCCCTGAGCTCCTTTCTTCAACTCGCTTTCTTTTGAGCTGGCCGCAACACCGCAGGATGGCTTCAGGCCCTAATCTGGTTCCGGCACGGCACGCTGAGCCTTTGGTTAATTCCTCTTCCTGGTGGGAAATGAGAGTTAAATTTGCCCGTCCAGACACCTCCAGCTAGTCTCTCATTGGTTCTCGCTATTCCTGTTCATCTTCCGCAGAAATTGCAAACTGGGCCAAACAGGAGGTTAAAGGGACTGACTCTCCAAGTCGGGAGGGTGTTAGTAAAGCGTCTGGAATGTTGCACCCGAGTACCAGGGTACGAAAACTGAGACATATTTGAACACGTCTCCCGATCACATGGTTGATCAGACTCTAGGTTCCACATGCATGTTTTAGCTGAAGGAAGAATACCTTAAACCTGGGTAGTTGAAACCCGTGGAATGGGTACCATGCAATATGACTTCAAAGGGTCTTCATTTGCTCACCGAACCTCTCCAATCCTATCACTGCTGTGTTTATGCCCCTGGACACATGCTTGATTCTCTTTCGGAGACATAGCAATCCATAGGTTTTAAGATACTTACTAGTCAGGTACATTCTTAGGCATTTAATATGCGGTGTTGAGTCCATTTCGTTGAGCAAGGAGTAGCTCTTGTCTATTCCATATTTGGCTTAAGGAACTTTATCTGTGCTCATTTCAATGTCTGGTTTTATGCAGCACCCCAACTCACCTTTCCCCTTAAGCAAGCATAAGTTGGTTTTCTAAATTTGAGACCCTGTTCTGTTCTGTAATTCAGTTCCTGTGTAGCCAAGTTTACATTCCGTGTATTACTGATATCTTATGATGTTTCTTTTTCTGTGTGACTTATTTCAGTTAGAATCATCATACCTGAATCCACTCATTGTGCTGCTAAGGGCCTGATGACATAGATTTCATTGCTGAGTGATATTGCTTTGTAAGTAAATACCACAACTTCTTTATCCATTTTTCACTTTCTGCGATGTTGAACTTGTACTGTAAACGAGGTTCTTGTAAACAGAGGCGTCCCAAACTTTGGGGTGGCTGTGTCTTTTTGATTTTAATTTCCCTAAGCTATAGGACCATAAGTGGAAGTGCCCTAGGCTCTGTTGCTTTGTTTTTTAGATGTTTCAGGAAACACCATACACTTTTCCCGAGTGTCTGTTGGCAATTTACATCCCGCCCATCAGCATAACAAGGCTCCCAGTTCTCCATGGCCTGTCCTGCCTTTCTGGATTTTACACTTTTTTCAGATGGCCCTTTTGACCGGGGGGAAGGGAGACTTCATTGTAGTGCAGATTTCCTTTGCAAGCTTGCTTGGTTGGCCAAAAAGGGCGTATGCGTTTTTTCCTGAATATATTCAGGAAAAAACGCATATGCCTTTTTGGCCAAGTGCATCATTGTGGACGTTCTGCCTCTTTTCCTATGCTTTCAATGCAATTCCAGTCTACCTCCTGAAATCAGGTTCCTGCAATTCTGCCCCGCTTTCAAGTCCTCTTGGCAGCCTTACTTCAGTATATTTTTGGACGATAGCTGTCATTTATAACTCTGCAGGTTTGTGAATTACAGTGCCCCTGAGCTCCTTTCTTCAACTCGTTTTCTTTTGAGCTGGCCGCAACACCGCAGGATGGCTTCAGGCCCTAATCTGGTTCCGGCACGGCACGCTGAGCCTTTGGTTAATTCCTCTTCCTGGTGGGAAATGAGAGTTAAATTTGCCCGTCCAGACACCTCCAGCTAGTCTCTCATTGGTTCTCGCTATTCCTGTTCATCTTCCGCAGAAATTGCAAACTGGGCCAAACAGGAGGTTAAAGGGACTGACTCTCCAAGTCGGGAGGGTGTTAGTAAAGCGTCTGGAATGTTGCACCCGAGTACCAGGGTACGAAAACTGAGACATATTTGAACACGTCTCCCGATCACATGGTTGATCAGACTCTAGGTTCCACATGCATGTTTTACCTGAAGGAAGAATACCTTAAACCTGGGTAGTTGAAACCCGTGGAATGGGTACCATGCAATATGACTTCAAAGGGTCTTCATTTGCTCACCGAACCTCTCCAATCCTATCACTGCTGTGTTTATGCCCCTGTACACATGCTTGATTCTCTTTCGGAGACATAGCAATCCATAGGTTTTAAGATACTTACTAGTCAGGTACATTCTTAGGCGTTTAATATGGGGTGTTGAGTCCATTTCGTTGAGCAAGGAGTAGCTCTTGTCTATTCCATATTTGGCTTAAGGAACTTTATCTGTGCTCATTTCAATCTCTGGTTTTATGCAGCACCCCAACTCACCTTTACCCTTAAGCAAGCATAAGTTGGTTTTCTAAATTTGAGACCCTGTTCTGTTCTGTAATTCAGTTCCTGTGTAGCCAAGTTTACATTCCGTGTATTACTGATCTATTATGATGTTTCTTTTTCTGTGTGACTTATTTCAGTTAGAATCATCATACCTGAATCCACTCATTGTGCTGCTAAGGGCCTGATGACATAGATTTCATTGCTGAGTGATATTGCTTTGTAAGTAAATACCACAACTTCTTTATCCATTTTTCACTTTCTGCGATGTTGAACTTGTACTGTAAACGAGGTTCTTGTAAACAGAGGCGTCCCAAACTTTGGGGTGGCTGTGTCTTTTTGATTTTAATTTCCCTAAGCTATAGGACCATAAGTGGAAGTGCCCTAGGCTCTGTTGCTTTGTTTTTTAGATGTTTCAGGAAACACCATACACTTCTCCCGAGTGTCTGTTGGCAATTTACATCCCGCCCATCAGCATAACAAGGCTCCCAGTTCTCCATGGCCTGTCCTGCCTTTCTGGATTTTACACTTTTTTCAGATGGCCCTTTTGACCGGGGGGAAGTGAGACTTCATTGTAGTGCAGATTTCCTTTGCAAGCTTGCTTGGTTGGCCAAAAAGGGCGTATGCGTTTTTTCCTGAATATATTCAGGAAAAAACGCATACGCCCTTTTTGGCCAAGTGCATCATTGTGGACGTTCTGCCTCTTTTCCTATGCTTTCAATGCAATTCCAGTCTACCTCCTGAAATCGGTTTCCTGCAATTCTGCCCCGCTTTCAAGTCCTCTTGGCAGCCTTACTTCAGTATATTTTTGGACGATAGCTGTCATTTATAACTCTGCAGGTTTGTGAATTACAGTGCCCCTGAGCTCCTTTCTTCAACTCGCTTTCTTTTGAGCTGGCCGCAACACCGCAGGATGGCTTCAGGCCCTAATCTGGTTCCGGCACGGCACGCTGAGCCTTTGGTTAATTCCTCTTCCTGGTGGGAAATGAGAGTTAAATTTGCCCGTCCAGACACCTCCAGCTAGTCTCTCATTGGTTCTCGCTATTCCTGTTCATCTTCCGCAGAAATTGCAAATTGGGCCAAACAGGAGGTTAAAGGGACTGACTCTCCAAGTCGGGAGGGTGTTAGTAAAGCGTCTGGAATGTTGCACCCGAGTACCAGGGTACGAAAACTGAGACATATTTGAACACGTCTCCCGATCACATGGTTGATCAGACTCTAGGTTCCACATGCATGTTTTAGCAGAAGGAAGAATACCTTAAACCTGGGTAGTTGAAACCCGTGGAATGGGTACCATGCAATATGACTTCAAAGGGTCTTCATTTGCTCACCGAACCTCTCCAATCCTATCACTGCTTTGTTTATGCCCCTGGACACATGCTTGATTCTCTTTCGGAGACATAGCAATCCATAGGTTTTAAGATACTTACTAGTCAGGTACATTCTTAGGCGTTTAATATGCAGTGTTGAGTCCATTTCGTTGAGCAAGGAGTAGCTCTTGTCTATTCCATATTTGGCTTAAGGAACTTTATCTGTGCTCATTTCAATCTCTGGTTTTATGCAGCACCCCAACTCACCTTTACCCTTAAGCAAGCATAAGTTGGTTTTCTAAATTTGAAACCCTGTTCTGTTCTGTAATTCAGTTCCTGTGTAGCCAAGTTTACATTCCGTGTATTACTGATATCT
Source organism: Pseudorca crassidens (assembly GCF_039906515.1). NCBI lineage: Eukaryota > Metazoa > Chordata > Mammalia > Artiodactyla > Delphinidae > Pseudorca > Pseudorca crassidens. The sequence goes on along the minus strand of NW_027136331.1, from coordinate 687,136 downwards.
TATGATGTTTCTTTTTCTGTGTGACTTATTTCAGTTAGAATCATCATACCTGAATCCACTCATTGTGCTGCTAAGGGCCTGATGACATAGATTTCATTGCTGAGTGATATTGCTTTGTAAGTAAATACCACAACTTCTTTATCCATTTTTCACTTTCTGCGATGTTGAACTTGTACTGTAAACGAGGTTCTTGTAAACAGAGGCGTCCCAAACTTTGGGGTGGCTGTGTCTTTTTGATTTTAATTTCCCTAAGCTATAGGACCATAAGTGGAAGTGCCCTAGGCTCTGTTGCTTTGTTTTTTAGATGTTTCAGGAAACACCATACACTTCTCCCGAGTGTCTGTTGGCAATTTACATCCCGCCCATCAGCATAACAAGGCTCCCAGTTCTCCATGGCCTGTCCTGCCTTTCTGGATTTTACACTTTTTTCAGATGGCCCTTTTGACCGGGGGGAAGTGAGACTTCATTGTAGTGCAGATTTCCTTTGCAAGCTTGCTTGGTTGGCCAAAAAGGGCGTATGCGTTTTTTCCTGAATATATTCAGGAAAAAACGCATACGCCCTTTTTTGCCAAATGCATCATTGTGGACGTTCTGCCTCTTTTCCTATGCTTTCAATGCAATTCCAGTCTACCTCCTGAAATCGGTTTCCTGCAATTCTGCCCCGCTTTCAAGTCCTCTTGGCAGCCTTACTTCAGTATATTTTTGGACGATAGCTGTCATTTATAACTCTGCAGGTTTGTGAATTACAGTGCCCCTGAGCTCCTTTCTTCAACTCGCTTTCTTGTGACCTGGCCGCAACACCGCAGGATGGCTTCAGGCCCTAATCTGGTTCCGGCACGGCACGCTGAGCCTTTGGTTAATTCCTCTTCCTGGTGGGAAATGAGAGTTAAATTTGCCCGTCCAGACACCTCCAGCTAGTCTCTCATTGGTTCTCGCTATTCCTGTTCATCTTCCGCAGAAATTGCAAACTGGGCCAAACAGGAGGTTAAAGGGACTGACTCTCCAAGTCGGGAGGGTGTTAGTAAAGCGTCTGGAATGTTGCACCCGAGTACCAGGGTACGAAAACTGAGACATATTTGAACACGTCTCCCGATCACATGGTTGATCAGACTCTAGGTTCCACATGCATGTTTTAGCTGAAGGAAGAATACCTTAAACCTGGGTAGTTGAAACCCGTGGAATGGGTACCATGCAATATGACTTCAAAGGGTCTTCATTTGCTCACCGAACCTCTCCAATCCTATCACTGCTGCGTTTATGCCCCTGTACACACGCTTGATTCTCTTTTGGAGAAATAGCAATCCATAGGTTTTAAGATACTTAGTAGTCAGGTACATTCTTAGGCGTTTTATATGCGGTGTTGAGTCCATTTCATTGAACAAGGAGTAGCTCTTGCTATTCCATATTTGGCTTAAGGAACTTTATCTGTGCTCATTTCAATGTCTGGTTTTATGCAGCACCCCAACTCACCTTTCCCCTTAAGCAAGCATAAGTTGGTTTTCTAATTTTGAGACCCTTTTCTGTTTTGGAATTCAGTTCCTGTGTAGCCAAGTTTACATTCCGTGTATTAGTGATATCTTATGATGTTTCTTTTTCTGTGTGACTTATTTCAGTTAGAATCATCGTACCTGAATCCACTCATTATGCTGCTACGGGCCTGATGACATAGATTTCATTGTTGAGTGATACTGCAATGTACGTAAGTACCACAAGTTCTTTATCCATTTTTCACTTTCTGTGATATTGAACTTGTACGGTAAACGAGGTTCTTGTAAACAGAGGCGTCCCAAACTTTGGGGTGGCTGTGTCTTTTTGATTTTAATTTGCCTAAGCTATAGGACCATAAGTGGAAGTGCCCTAGGCTCTGTTGCTTTGTTTTTTAGATGTTTCAGGAAACACCATACACTTCTCCCGAGTGTCTGTTGGCAATTTACATCCCGCCCATCAGCATAACAAGGCTCCCAGTTCTCCATGGCCTGTCCTGCTTTTCTGGATTTTACACTTTTTTCAGATGGCCCTTTTGACCGGGGGGAAGTGAGACTTCATTGTAGTGCAGATTTCCTTTGCAAGTTTGTTTGGTTGGCCAAAAAGGGCGTACGCGTTTTTTCCTGAATATATTCAGGAAAAAACGCGTACGCCCTTTTTGGCCAAGTGCATCATTGTGGACGTTCTGCCTCTTTTCCTATGCTTTCAATGCAATTCCAGTCTACCTCCTGAAATCGGTTTCCTGCAATTCTGCCCCACTTTCAAGTCCTCTTGGCAGCCTTACTTCAGTATATTTTTGGACGATAGCTGTCATTTATAACTCTGCAGGTTTGTGAATTACAGTGCCCCTGAGCTCCTTTCTTCAACTCGCTTTCTTTTGAGCTGGCCGCAACACCGCAGGATGGCTTCAGGCCCTAATCTGGTTCCGGCACGGCACGCTGAGCCTTTGGTTAATTCCTCTTCCTGGTGGGAAATGAGAGTTAAATTTGCCCGTCCAGACACCTCCAGCTAGTCTCTCATTGGTTCTCGCTATTCCTGTTCATCTTCTGCAGAAATTGCAAACTGGGCCAAACAGGAGGTTAAAGGGACTGACTCTCCAAGTCGGGAGTGTGTTAGTAAAGCGTCTGGAATGTTGCACCCGAGTACCAGGGTATGAAAACTGAGACATATTTGAACACGTCTCCCGATCACATGGTTGATCATACTCTAGGTTCCACATGCATGTTTTAGCTGAAGGAAGAATACCTTAAAACTGGGTAGTTGAAACCCGTGGAATGGGTACCATGCAATATGACTTCAAAGGGTCTTCATTTGCTCACCGAACCTCTCCAATCCTATCACTGCTGCGTTTATGCCCCTGTACACATGCTTGATTCTCTTTCGGAGACATAGCAATCCATAGGTTTTAAGATACTGACTAGTCAGGTACATTCTTAGGCATTTAATATGCGGTGTTGAGTCCATTTCGTTGAGCAAGGAGTAGCTCTTGTCTATTCCATATTTGGCTTAAGGAACTTTATCTGTGCTCATTTCAATCTCTGGTTTTATGCAGCACCCCAACTCACCTTTCCCCTTAAGCAAGCATAAGTTGGTTTTCTAAATTTGAGACCCTGTTCTGTTCTGTAATTCAGTTCCTGTGTAGCCAAGTTTACATTCCGTGTATTACTGATATCTTATGATGTTTCTTTTTCTGTGTGACTTATTTCAGTTAGAATCATCATACCTGAATCCACTCATTGTGCTGCTAAGGGCCTGATGACATAGATTTCATTGCTGAGTGATATTGCTTTGTAAGTAAATACCACAACTTCTTTATCCATTTTTCACTTTCTGCGATGTTGAACTTGTACTGTAAACGAGGTTCTTGTAAACAGAGGCGTCCCAAACTTTGGGGTGGCTGTGTCTTTTTGATTTTAATTTCCCTAAGCTATAGGACCATAAGTGGAAGTGCCCTAGGCTCTGTTGCTTTGTTTTTTAGATGTTTCAGGAAACACCATACACTTCTCCCGAGTGTCTGTTGGCAATTTACATCCCGCCCATCAGCATAACAAGGCTCCCAGTTCTCCATGGCCTGTCCTGCCTTTCTGGATTTTACACTTTTTTCAGATGGCCCTTTTGACCGGGGGGAAGTGAGACTTCATTGTAGTGCAGATTTCCTTTGCAAGCTTGCTTGGTTGGCCAAAAAGGGCGTATGCGTTTTTTCCTGAATATATTCAGGAAAAAACGCATATGCCTTTTTGGCCAAGTGCATCATTGTGGACGTTCTGCCTCTTTTCCTATGCTTTCAATGCAATTCCAGTCTACCTCCTGAAATCAGGTTCCTGCAATTCTGCCCCGCTTTCAAGTCCTCTTGGCAGCCTTACTTCAGTATATTTTTGGACGATAGCTGTCATTTATAACTCTGCAGGTTTGTGAATTACAGTGCCCCTGAGTTCCTTTCTTCAACTCGTTTTCTTTTGAGCTGGCCGCAACACCGCAAGATGGCTTCAGGCCCTAATCTGGTTCCGGCACGGCACGCTGAGCCTTTGGTTAATTCCTCTTCCTGGTGGGAAATGAGAGTTAAATTTGCCCGTCCAGACACCTCCAGCTAGTCTCTCATTGGTTCTCGCTATTCCTGTTCATCTTCCGCAGAAATTGCAAACTGGGCCAAACAGGAGGTTAAAGGGACTGACTCTCCAAGTCGGGAGGGTGTTAGTAAAGCGTCTGGAATGTTGCACCCGAGTACCAGGGTACGAAAACTGAGACATATTTGAACACGTCTCCCGATCACATGGTTGATCAGACTCTAGGTTCCACATGCATGTTTTACCTGAAGGAAGAATACCTTAAACCTGGGTAGTTGAAACCCGTGGAATGGGTACCATGCAATATGACTTCAAAGGGTCTTCATTTGCTCACCGAACCTCTCCAATCCTATCATTGCTGTGTTTATGCCCCTGTACACATGCTTGATTCTCTTTCGGAGACATAGCAATCCATAGGTTTTAAGATACTTACTAGTCAGGTACATTCTTAGGCGTTTAATATGCGGTGTTGAGTCCATTTCGTTGAGCAAGGAGTAGCTCTTGTCTATTCCATATTTGGCTTAAGGAACTTTATCTGTGCTCATTTCAATCTCTGGTTTTATGCAGCACCCCAACTCACCTTTACCCTTAAGCAAGCATAAGTTGGTTTTCTAAATTTGAGACCCTGTTCTGTTCTGTAATTCAGTTCCTGTGTAGCCAAGTTTACATTCCGTGTATTACTGATCTATTATGATGTTTCTTTTTCTGTGTGACTTATTTCAGTTAGAATCATCATACCTGAATCCACTCATTGTGCTGCTAAGGGCCTGATGACATAGATTTCATTGCTGAGTGATATTGCTTTGTAAGTAAATACCACAACTTCTTTATCCATTATTCACTTTCTGCGATGTTGAACTTGTACTGTAAACGAGGTTCTTGTAAACAGAGGCGTCCCAAACTTTGGGGTGGCTGTGTCTTTTTGATTTTAATTTCCCTAAGCTATAGGACCATAAGTGGAAGTGCCCTAGGCTCTGTTGCTTTGTTTTTTAGATGTTTCAGGAAACACCATACACTTCTCCCGAGTGTCTGTTGGCAATTTACATCCCGCCCATCAGCATAACAAGGCTCCCAGTTCTCCATGGCCTGTCCTGCCTTTCTGGATTTTACACTTTTTTCAGATGGCCCTTTTGACCGGGGGGAAGTGAGACTTCATTGTAGTGCAGATTTCCTTTGCAAGCTTGCTTGGTTGGCCAAAAAGGGCGTATGCGTTTTTTCCTGAATATATTCAGGAAAAAACGCATACGCCCTTTTTGGCCAAGTGCATCATTGTGGACGTTCTGCCTCTTTTCCTATGCTTTCAATGCAATTCCAGTCTACCTCCTGAAATCGGTTTCCTGCAATTCTGCCCCGCTTTCAAGTCCTCTTGGCAGCCTTACTTCAGTATATTTTTGGACGATAGCTGTCATTTATAACTCTGCAGGTTTGTGAATTACAGTGCCCCTGAGCTCCTTTCTTCAACTCGCTTTCTTTTGAGCTGGCCGCAACACCGCAGGATGGCTTCAGGCCCTAATCTGGTTCCGGCACGGCATGCTGAGCCTTTGGTTATTTCCTCTTCCTGGTGGGAAATGAGAGTTAAATTTGCCCGTCCAGACACCTCCAGCTAGTCTCTCATTGGTTCTCCCTATTTCTGTTCATCTTCCGCAGAAATTGCAAACTGGGCCAAACAGGAGCTTAAAGGTGCTGACTCTCCAAGTGCGGAGAGTGTTAGTAAAGCGTCTGGAATGTTGCACCCGAGTACCAGGGGAGGAAAACTGAGACATATTTGAACATGTCTCCCGTTCACACGGTTGATCATACTCTGGGTTCCACATGCATGTTTTAGCTGAAGGAAGAATACCTTAAACCTGGAGAGTTGAGACCCGTGGAATGGGTACCATGCAGTATGACTTCAAAGGGTCTTCATTTGCTCACTGATCCTCTCCAATCCTATCACTGCTGCGTTTATGCCCCTGTACACATGCTTGATTCTCTTTTGGAGACATAGCAATCCATAGGTTTTAAGATACTTACTAGTCAGGTACATTCTTAGGCGTTTAATATGGGGTGTTGAGTCCATTTCATTGAACAAGGAGTAGCTCTTGCTATTCCATATTTGGCTTAAGGAACTTTATCTGTGCTCATTTCAATCTCTGGTTTTATGAAGCACCCCAACTCACCTTTCCCCTTAAGCAAGCATAAGTTGGTTTTCTAATTTTGAGACCCTTTTCTGTTTTGGAATTCAGTTCCTGTGTAGCCAAGTTTACATTCCGTGTATTAGTGATATCTTATGATGTTTCTTTTTCTGTGTGACTTATTTCAGTTAGAATCATCGTACCTGAATCCACTCATTATGCTGCTACGGGCCTGATGACATAGATTTCATTGTTGAGTGATACTGCAATGTACGTAAGTACCACAAGTTCTTTATCCATTTTTCACTTTCTGTGATATTGAACTTGTACGGTAAACGAGGTTCTTGTAAACAGAGGCGTCCCAAACTTTGGGGTGGCTGTGTCTTTTTGATTTTAATTTGCCTAAGCTATAGGACCATAAGTGGAAGTGCCCTAGGCTCTGTTGCTTTGTTTTTTAGATGTTTCAGGAAACACCATACACTTCTCCCGAGTGTCTGTTGGCAATTTACATCCCGCCCATCAGCATAACAAGGCTCCCAGTTCTCCATGGCCTGTCCTGCTTTTCTGGATTTTACACTTTTTTCAGATGGCCCTTTTGACCGGGGGGAAGTGAGACTTCATTGTAGTGCAGATTTCCTTTGCAAGTTTGTTTGGTTGGCCAAAAAGGGCGTATGCGTTTTTTCCTGAATATATTCAGGAAAAAACGCGTACGCCCTTTTTGGCCAAGTGCATCATTGTGGACGTTCTGCCTCTTTTCCTATGCTTTCAATGCAATTCCAGTCTACCTCCTGAAATCGGTTTCCTGCAATTCTGCCCCACATTCAAGTCCTCTTGGCAGCCTTACTTCAGTATATTTTTGGACGATAGCTGTCATTTATAACTCTGCAGGTTTGTGAATTACAGTGCCCCTGAGCTCCTTTCTTCAACTCGCTTTCTTTTGAGCTGGCCGCAACACCGCAGGATGGCTTCAGGCCCTAATCTGGTTCCGGCACGGCACGCTGAGCCTTTGGTTAATTCCTCTTCCTGGTGGGAAATGAGAGTTAAATTTGCCCGTCCAGACACCTCCAGCTAGTCTCTCATTGGTTCTCGCTATTCCTGTTCATCTTCTGCAGAAATTGCAAACTGGGCCAAACAGGAGGTTAAAGGGACTGACTCTCCAAGTCGGGAGTGTGTTAGTAAAGCGTCTGGAATGTTGCACCCGAGTACCAGGGTACGAAAACTGAGACATATTTGAACACGTCTCCCGATCACATGGTTGATCATACTCTAGGTTCCACATGCATGTTTTAGCTGAAGGAAGAATACCTTAAAACTGGGTAGTTGAAACCCGTGGAATGGGTACCATGCAATATGACTTCAAAGGGTCTTCATTTGCTCACCGAACCTCTCCAATCCTATCACTGCTGCGTTTATGCCCCTGTACACATGCTTGATTCTCTTTCGGAGACATAGCAATCCATAGGTTTTAAGATACTGACTAGTCAGGTACATTCTTAGGCATTTAATATGCGGTGTTGAGTCCATTTCGTTGAGCAAGGAGTAGCTCTTGTCTATTCCATATTTGGCTTAAGGAACTTTATCTGTGCTCATTTCAATGTCTGGTTTTATGCAGCACCCCAACTCACCTTTCCCCTTAAGCAAGCATAAGTTGGTTTTCTAAATTTGAGACCCTGTTCTGTTCTGTAATTCAGTTCCTGTGTAGCCAAGTTTACATTCCGTGTATTACTGATATCTTATGATGTTTCTTTTTCTGTGTGACTTATTTCAGTTAGAATCATCATACCTGAATCCACTCATTGTGCTGCTAAGGGCCTGATGACATAGATTTCATTGCTGAGTGATATTGCTTTGTAAGTAAATACCACAACTTCTTTATCCATTTTTCACTTTCTGCGATGTTGAACTTGTACTGTAAACGAGGTTCTTGTAAACAGAGGCGTCCCAAACTTTGGGGTGGCTGTGTCTTTTTGATTTTAATTTCCCTAAGCTATAGGACCATAAGTGGAAGTGCCCTAGGCTCTGTTGCTTTGTTTTTTAGATGTTTCAGGAAACACCATACACTTTTCCCGAGTGTCTGTTGGCAATTTACATCCCGCCCATCAGCATAACAAGGCTCCCAGTTCTCCATGGCCTGTCCTGCCTTTCTGGATTTTACACTTTTTTCAGATGGCCCTTTTGACCGGGGGGAAGGGAGACTTCATTGTAGTGCAGATTTCCTTTGCAAGCTTGCTTGGTTGGCCAAAAAGGGCGTATGCGTTTTTTCCTGAATATATTCAGGAAAAAACGCATATGCCTTTTTGGCCAAGTGCATCATTGTGGACGTTCTGCCTCTTTTCCTATGCTTTCAATGCAATTCCAGTCTACCTCCTGAAATCAGGTTCCTGCAATTCTGCCCCACTTTCAAGTCCTCTTGGCAGCCTTACTTCAGTATATTTTTGGACGATAGCTGTCATTTATAACTCTGCAGGTTTGTGAATTACAGTGCCCCTGAGCTCCTTTCTTCAACTCGTTTTCTTTTGAGCTGGCCGCAACACCGCAGGATGGCTTCAGGCCCTAATCTGGTTCCGGCACGGCACGCTGAGCCTTTGGTTAATTCCTCTTCCTGGTGGGAAATGAGAGTTAAATTTGCCCGTCCAGACACCTCCAGCTAGTCTCTCATTGGTTCTCGCTATTCCTGTTCATCTTCCGCAGAAATTGCAAACTGGGCCAAACAGGAGGTTAAAGGGACTGACTCTCCAAGTCGGGAGGGTGTTAGTAAAGCGTCTGGAATGTTGCACCCGAGTACCAGGGTACGAAAACTGAGACATATTTGAACACGTCTCCCGATCACATGGTTGATCAGACTCTAGGTTCCACATGCATGTTTTACCTGAAGGAAGAATACCTTAAACCTGGGTAGTTGAAACCCGTGGAATGGGTACCATGCAATATGACTTCAAAGGGTCTTCATTTGCTCACCGAACCTCTCCAATCCTATCACTGCTGTGTTTATGCCCCTGTACACATGCTTGATTCTCTTTCGGAGACATAGCAATCCATAGGTTTTAAGATACTTACTAGTCAGGTACATTCTTAGGCGTTTAATATGGGGTGTTGAGTCCATTTCGTTGAGCAAGGAGTAGCTCTTGTCTATTCCATATTTGGCTTAAGGAACTTTATCTGTGCTCATTTCAATCTCTGGTTTTATGCAGCACCCCAACTCACCTTTACCCTTAAGCAAGCATAAGTTGGTTTTCTAAATTTGAGACCCTGTTCTGTTCTGTAATTCAGTTCCTGTGTAGCCAAGTTTACATTCCGTGTATTACTGATCTATTATGATGTTTCTTTTTCTGTGTGACTTATTTCAGTTAGAATCATCATACCTGAATCCACTCATTGTGCTGCTAAGGGCCTGATGACATAGATTTCATTGCTGAGTGATATTGCTTTGTAAGTAAATACCACAACTTCTTTATCCATTTTTCACTTTCTGCGATGTTGAACTTGTACTGTAAACGAGGTTCTTGTAAACAGAGGCGTCCCAAACTTTGGGGTGGCTGTGTCTTTTTGATTTTAATTTCCCTAAGCTATAGGACCATAAGTGGAAGTGCCCTAGGCTCTGTTGCTTTGTTTTTTAGATGTTTCAGGAAACACCATACACTTCTCCCGAGTGTCTGTTGGCAATTTACATCCCGCCCATCAGCATAACAAGGCTCCCAGTTCTCCATGGCCTGTCCTGCCTTTCTGGATTTTACACTTTTTTCAGATGGCCCTTTTGACCGGGGGGAAGTGAGACTTCATTGTAGTGCAGATTTCCTTTGCAAGCTTGCTTGGTTGGCCAAAAAGGGCGTATGCGTTTTTTCCTGAATATATTCAGGAAAAAACGCATACGCCCTTTTTGGCCAAGTGCATCATTGTGGACGTTCTGCCTCTTTTCCTATGCTTTCAATGCAATTCCAGTCTACCTCCTGAAATCGGTTTCCTGCAATTCTGCCCCGCTTTCAAGTCCTCTTGGCAGCCTTACTTCAGTATATTTTTGGACGATAGCTGTCATTTATAACTCTGCAGGTTTGTGAATTACAGTGCCCCTGAGCTCCTTTCTTCAACTCGCTTTCTTTTGAGCTGGCCGCAACACCGCAGGATGGCTTCAGGCCCTAATCTGGTTCCGGCACGGCACGCTGAGCCTTTGGTTAATTCCTCTTCCTGGTGAGAAATGAGAGTTAAATTTGCCCGTCCAGACACCTCCAGCTAGTCTCTCATTGGTTCTCGCTATTCCTGTTCATCTTCCGCAGAAATTGCAAACTGGGCCAAACAGGAGGTTAAAGGGACTGACTCTCCAAGTCGGGAGGGTGTTAGTAAAGCGTCTGGAATGTTGCACCCGAGTACCAGGGTACGAAAACTGAGACATATTTGAACACGTCTCCCGATCACATGGTTGATCAGACTCTAGGTTCCACATGCATGTTTTAGCTGAAGGAAGAATACCTTAAACCTGGGTAGTTGAAACCCGTGGAATGGGTACCATGCAATATGACTTCAAAGGGTCTTCATTTGCTCACCGAACCTCTCCAATCCTATCACTGCTGTGTTTATGCCCCTGGACACATGCTTGATTCTCTTTCGGAGACATAGCAATCCATAGGTTTTAAGATACTTACTAGTCAGGTACATTCTTAGGCGTTTAATATGCAGTGTTGAGTCCATTTCGTTGAGCAAGGAGTAGCTCTTGTCTATTCCATATTTGGCTTAAGGAACTTTATCTGTGCTCATTTCAATCTCTGGTTTTATGCAGCACCCCAACTCACCTTTACCCTTAAGCAAGCATAAGTTGGTTTTCTAAATTTGAAACCCTGTTCTGTTCTGTAATTCAGTTCCTGTGTAGCCAAGTTTACATTCCGTGTATTACTGATATCTTATGATGTTTCTTTTTCTGTGTGACTTATTTCAGTTAGAATCATCATACCTGAATCCACTCATTGTGCTGCTAAGGGCCTGATGACATAGATTTCATTGCTGAGTGATATTGCTTTGTAAGTAAATACCACAACTTCTTTATCCATTTTTCACTTTCTGCGATGTTGAACTTGTACTGTAAACGAGGTTCTTGTAAACAGAGGCGTCCCAAACTTTGGGGTGGCTGTGTCTTTTTGATTTTAATTTCCCTAAGCTATAGGACCATAAGTGGAAGTGCCCTAGGCTCTGTTGCTTTGTTTTTTAGATGTTTCAGGAAACACCATACACTTCTCCCGAGTGTCTGTTGGCAATTTACATCCCGCCCATCAGCATAACAAGGCTCCCAGTTCTCCATGGCCTGTCCTGCCTTTCTGGATTTTACACTTTTTTCAGATGGCCCTTTTGACCGGGGGGAAGTGAGACTTCATTGTAGTGCAGATTTCCTTTGCAAGCTTGCTTGGTTGGCCAAAAAGGGTGTATGCGTTTTTTCCTGAATATATTCAGGAAAAAACGCATACGCCCTTTTTGGCCAAATGCATCATTGTGGACGTTCTGCCTCTTTTCCTATGCTTTCAATGCAATTCCAGTCTACCTCCTGAAATCGGTTTCCTGCAATTCTGCCCCGCTTTCAAGTCCTCTTGGCAGCCTTACTTCAGTATATTTTTGGACGATAGCTGTCATTTATAACTCTGCAGGTTTGTGAATTACAGTGCCCCTGAGCTCCTTTCTTCAACTCGCTTTCTTGTGACCTGGCCGCAACACCGCAGGATGGCTTCAGGCCCTAATCTGGTTCCGGCACGGCACGCTGAGCCTTTGGTTAATTCCTCTTCCTGGTGGGAAATGAGAGTTAAATTTGCCCGTCCAGACACCTCCAGCTAGTCTCTCATTGGTTCTCGCTATTCCTGTTCATCTTCCGCAGAAATTGCAAACTGGGCCAAACAGGAGGTTAAAGGGACTGACTCTCCAAGTCGGGAGGGTGTTAGTAAAGCGTCTGGAATGTTGCACCCGAGTACCAGGGTACGAAAACTGAGACATATTTGAACACGTCTCCCGATCACATGGTTGATCAGACTCTAGGTTCCACATGCATGTTTTACCTGAAGGAAGAATACCTTAAACCTGGGTAGTTGAAACCCGTGGAATGGGTACCATGCAATATGACTTCAAAGGGTCTTCATTTGCTCACCGAACCTCTCCAATCCTATCACTGCTGCGTTTATGCCCCTGTACACACGCTTGATTCTCTTTTGGAGAAATAGCAATCCATAGGTTTTAAGATACTTAGTAGTCAGGTACATTCTTAGGCGTTTTATATGCGGTGTTGAGTCCATTTCATTGAACAAGGAGTAGCTCTTGCTATTCCATATTTGGCTTAAGGAACTTTATCTGTGCTCATTTCAATGTCTGGTTTTATGCAGCACCCCAACTCACCTTTCCCCTTAAGCAAGCATAAGTTGGTTTTCTAATTTTGAGACCCTTTTCTGTTTTGGAATTCAGTTCCTGTGTAGCCAAGTTTACATTCCGTGTATTAGTGATATCTTATGATGTTTCTTTTTCTGTGTGACTTATTTCAGTTAGAATCATCGTACCTGAATCCACTCATTATGCTGCTACGGGCCTGATGACATAGATTTCATTGTTGAGTGATACTGCAATGTACGTAAGTACCACAAGTTCTTTATCCATTTTTCACTTTCTGTGATATTGAACTTGTACGGTAAACGAGGTTCTTGTAAACAGAGGCGTCCCAAACTTTGGGGTGGCTGTGTCTTTTTGATTTTAATTTCCCTAAGCTATAGGACCATAAGTGGAAGTGCCCTAGGCTCTGTTGCTTTGTTTTTTAGATGTTTCAGGAAACACCATACACTTCTCCCGAGTGTCTGTTGGCAATTTACATCCCGCCCATCAGCATAACAAGGCTCCCAGTTCTCCATGGCCTGTCCTGCTTTTCTGGATTTTACACTTTTTTCAGATGGCCCTTTTGACCGGGGGGAAGTGAGACTTCATTGTAGTGCAGATTTCATTTGCAAGTTTGTTTGGTTGGCCAAAAAGGGCGTATGCGTTTTTTCCTGAATATATTCAGGAAAAAACGCGTACGCCCTTTTTGGCCAAGTGCATCATTGTGGACGTTCTGCCTCTTTTCCTATGCTTTCAATGCAATTCCAGTCTACCTCCTGAAATCGGTTTCCTGCAATTCTGCCCCACTTTCAAGTCCTCTTGGCAGCCTTACTTCAGTATATTTTTGGACGATAGCTGTCATTTATAACTCTGCAGGTTTGTGAATTACAGTGCCCCTGAGCTCCTTTCTTCAACTCGCTTTCTTTTGAGCTGGCCGCAACACCGCAGGATGGCTTCAGGCCCTAATCTGGTTCCGGCACGGCACGCTGAGCCTTTGGTTAATTCCTCTTCCTGGTGGGAAATGAGAGTTAAATTTGCCCGTCCAGACACCTCCAGCTAGTCTCTCATTGGTTCTCGCTATTCCTGTTCATCTTCTGCAGAAATTGCAAACTGGGCCAAACAGGAGGTTAAAGGGACTGACTCTCCAAGTCGGGAGTGTGTTAGTAAAGCGTCTGGAATGTTGCACCCGAGTACCAGGGTACGAAAACTGAGACATATTTGAACACGTCTCCCGATCACATGGTTGATCATACTCTAGGTTCCACATGCATGTTTTAGCTGAAGGAAGAATACCTTAAAACTGGGTAGTTGAAACCCGTGGAATGGGTACCATGCAATATGACTTCAAAGGGTCTTCATTTGCTCACCGAACCTCTCCAATCCTATCACTGCTGCGTTTATGCCCCTGTACACATGCTTGATTCTCTTTCGGAGACATAGCAATCCATAGGTTTTAAGATACTGACTAGTCAGGTACATTCTTAGGCATTTAATATGCGGTGTTGAGTCCATTTCGTTGAGCAAGGAGTAGCTCTTGTCTATTCCATATTTGGCTTAAGGAACTTTATCTGTGCTCATTTCAATCTCTGGTTTTATGCAGCACCCCAACTCACCTTTCCCCTTAAGCAAGCATAAGTTGGTTTTCTAAATTTGAGACCCTGTTCTGTTCTGTAATTCAGTTCCTGTGTAGCCAAGTTTACATTCCGTGTATTACTGATATCTTATGATGTTTCTTTTTCTGTGTGACTTATTTCAGTTAGAATCATCATACCTGAATCCACTCATTGTGCTGCTAAGGGCCTGATGACATAGATTTCATTGCTGAGTGATATTGCTTTGTAAGTAAATACCACAACTTCTTTATCCATTTTTCACTTTCTGCGATGTTGAACTTGTACTGTAAACGAGGTTCTTGTAAACAGAGGCGTCCCAAACTTTGGGGTGGCTGTGTCTTTTTGATTTTAATTTCCCTAAGCTATAGGACCATAAGTGGAAGTGCCCTAGGCTCTGTTGCTTTGTTTTTTAGATGTTTCAGGAAACACCATACACTTCTCCCGAGTGTCTGTTGGCAATTTACATCCCGCCCATCAGCATAACAAGGCTCCCAGTTCTCCATGGCCTGTCCTGCCTTTCTGGATTTTACACTTTTTTCAGATGGCCCTTTTGACCGGGGGGAAGTGAGACTTCATTGTAGTGCAGATTTCCTTTGCAAGCTTGCTTGGTTGGCCAAAAAGGGCGTATGCGTTTTTTCCTGAATATATTCAGGAAAAAACGCATATGCCTTTTTGGCCAAGTGCATCATTGTGGACGTTCTGCCTCTTTTCCTATGCTTTCAATGCAATTCCAGTCTACCTCCTGAAATCAGGTTCCTGCAATTCTGCCCCGCTTTCAAGTCCTCTTGGCAGCCTTACTTCAGTATATTTTTGGACGATAGCTGTCATTTATAACTCTGCAGGTTTGTGAATTACAGTGCCCCTGAGTTCCTTTCTTCAACTCGTTTTCTTTTGAGCTGGCCGCAACACCGCAAGATGGCTTCAGGCCCTAATCTGGTTCCGGCACGGCACGCTGAGCCTTTGGTTAATTCCTCTTCCTGGTGGGAAATGAGAGTTAAATTTGCCCGTCCAGACACCTCCAGCTAGTCTCTCATTGGTTCTCGCTATTCCTGTTCATCTTCCGCAGAAATTGCAAACTGGGCCAAACAGGAGGTTAAAGGGACTGACTCTCCAAGTCGGGAGGGTGTTAGTAAAGCGTCTGGAATGTTGCACCCGAGTACCAGGGTACGAAAACTGAGACATATTTGAACACGTCTCCCGATCACATGGTTGATCAGACTCTAGGTTCCACATGCATGTTTTACCTGAAGGAAGAATACCTTAAACCTGGGTAGTTGAAACCCGTGGAATGGGTACCATGCAATATGACTTCAAAGGGTCTTCATTTGCTCACCGAACCTCTCCAATCCTATCACTGCTGTGTTTATGCCCCTGTACACATGCTTGATTCTCTTTCGGAGACATAGCAATCCATAGGTTTTAAGATACTTACTAGTCAGGTACATTCTTAGGCGTTTAATATGCGGTGTTGAGTCCATTTCGTTGAGCAAGGAGTAGCTCTTGTCTATTCCATATTTGGCTTAAGGAACTTTATCTGTGCTCATTTCAATCTCTGGTTTTATGCAGCACCCCAACTCACCTTTACCCTTAAGCAAGCATAAGTTGGTTTTCTAAATTTGAGACCCTGTTCTGTTCTGTAATTCAGTTCCTGTGTAGCCAAGTTTACATTCCGTGTATTACTGATCTATTATGATGTTTCTTTTTCTGTGTGACTTATATCAGTTAGAATCATCATACCTGAATCCACTCATTGTGCTGCTAAGGGCCTGATGACATAGATTTCATTGCTGAGTGATATTGCTTTGTAAGTAAATACCACAACTTCTTTATCCATTTTTCACTTTCTGCGATGTTGAACTTGTACTGTAAACGAGGTTCTTGTAAACAGAGGCGTCCCAAACTTTGGGGTGGCTGTGTCTTTTTGATTTTAATTTCCCTAAGCTATAGGACCATAAGTGGAAGTGCCCTAGGCTCTGTTGCTTTGTTTTTTAGATGTTTCAGGAAACACCATACACTTCTCCCGAGTGTCTGTTGGCAATTTACATCCCGCCCATCAGCATAACAAGGCTCCCAGTTCTCCATGGCCTGTCCTGCCTTTCTGGATTTTACACTTTTTTCAGATGGCCCTTTTGACCGGGGGGAAGTGAGACTTCATTGTAGTGCAGATTTCCTTTGCAAGCTTGCTTGGTTGGCCAAAAAGGGCGTATGCGTTTTTTCCTGAATATATTCAGGAAAAAACGCATACGCCCTTTTTGGCCAAGTGCATCATTGTGGACGTTCTGCCTCTTTTCCTATGCTTTCAATGCAATTCCAGTCTACCTCCTGAAATCGGTTTCCTGCAATTCTGCCCCGCTTTCAAGTCCTCTTGGCAGCCTTACTTCAGTATATTTTTGGACGATAGCTGTCATTTATAACTCTGCAGGTTTGTGAATTACAGTGCCCCTGAGCTCCTTTCTTCAACTCGCTTTCTTTTGAGCTGGCCGCAACACCGCAGGATGGCTTCAGGCCCTAATCTGGTTCCGGCACGGCATGCTGAGCCTTTGGTTATTTCCTCTTCCTGGTGGGAAATGAGAGTTAAATTTGCCCGTCCAGACACCTCCAGCTAGTCTCTCATTGGTTCTCCCTATTTCTGTTCATCTTCCGCAGAAATTGCAAACTGGGCCAAACAGGAGCTTAAAGGTGCTGACTCTCCAAGTGCGGAGAGTGTTAGTAAAGCGTCTGGAATGTTGCACCCGAGTACCAGGGGAGGAAAACTGAGACATATTTGAACATGTCTCCCGTTCACACGGTTGATCATACTCTGGGTTCCACATGCATGTTTTAGCTGAAGGAAGAATACCTTAAACCTGGAGAGTTGAGACCCGTGGAATGGGTACCATGCAGTATGACTTCAAAGGGTCTTCATTTGCTCACTGATCCTCTCCAATCCTATCACTGCTGCGTTTATGCCCCTGTACACATGCTTGATTCTCTTTTGGAGACATAGCAATCCATAGGTTTTAAGATACTTACTAGTCAGGTACATTCTTAGGCGTTTAATATGGGGTGTTGAGTCCATTTCATTGAACAAGGAGTAGCTCTTGCTATTCCATATTTGGCTTAAGGAACTTTATCTGTGCTCATTTCAATGTCTGGTTTTATGCAGCACCCCAACTCACCTTTCCCCTTAAGCAAGCATAAGTTGGTTTTCTAATTTTGAGACCCTTTTCTGTTTTGGAATTCAGTTCCTGTGTAGCCAAGTTTACATTCCGTATATTAGTGATATCTTATGATGTTTCTTTTTCTGTGTGACTTATTTCAGTTAGAATCATCGTACCTGAATCCACTCATTATGCTGCTACGGGCCTGATGACATAGATTTCATTGTTGAGTGATACTGCAATGTACGTAAGTACCACAAGTTCTTTATCCATTTTTCACTTTCTGTGATATTGAACTTGTACGGTAAACGAGGTTCTTGTAAACAGAGGCGTCCCAAACTTTGGGGTGGCTGTGTCTTTTTGATTTTAATTTGCCTAAGCTATAGGACCATAAGTGGAAGTGCCCTAGGCTCTGTTGCTTTGTTTTTTAGATGTTTCAGGAAACACCATACACTTCTCCCGAGTGTCTGTTGGCAATTTACATCCCGCCCATCAGCATAACAAGGCTCCCAGTTCTCCATGGCCTGTCCTGCTTTTCTGGATTTTACACTTTTTTCAGATGGCCCTTTTGACCGGGGGGAAGTGAGACTTCATTGTAGTGCAGATTTCCTTTGCAAGTTTGTTTGGTTGGCCAAAAAGGGCGTACGCGTTTTTTCCTGAATATATTCAGGAAAAAACGCGTACGCCCTTTTTGGCCAAGTGCATCATTGTGGACGTTCTGCCTCTTTTCCTATGCTTTCAATGCAATTCCAGTCTACCTCCTGAAATCGGTTTCCTGCAATTCTGCCCCACTTTCAAGTCCTCTTGGCAGCCTTACTTCAGTATATTTTTGGACGATAGCTGTCATTTATAACTCTGCAGGTTTGTGAATTACAGTGCCCCTGAGCTCCTTTCTTCAACTCGCTTTCTTTTGAGCTGGCCGCAACACCGCAGGATGGCTTCAGGCCCTAATCTGGTTCCGGCAGGGCACGCTGAGCCTTTGGTTAATTCCTCTTCCTGGTGGGAAATGAGAGTTAAATTTGCCCGTCCAGACACCTCCAGCTAGTCTCTCATTGGTTCTCGCTATTCCTGTTCATCTTCTGCAGAAATTGCAAACTGGGCCAAACAGGAGGTTAAAGGGACTGACTCTCCAAGTCGGGAGTGTGTTAGTAAAGCGTCTGGAATGTTGCACCCGAGTACCAGGGTACGAAAACTGAGACATATTTGAACACGTCTCCCGATCACATGGTTGATCATACTCTAGGTTCCACATGCATGTTTTAGCTGAAGGAAGAATACCTTAAAACTGGGTAGTTGAAACCCGTGGAATGGGTACCATGCAATATGACTTCAAAGGGTCTTCATTTGCTCACCGAACCTCTCCAATCCTATCACTGCTGCGTTTATGCCCCTGTACACATGCTTGATTCTCTTTCGGAGACATAGCAATCCATAGGTTTTAAGATACTGACTAGTCAGGTACATTCTTAGGCATTTAATATGCGGTGTTGAGTCCATTTCGTTGAGCAAGGAGTAGCTCTTGTCTATTCCATATTTGGCTTAAGGAACTTTATCTGTGCTCATTTCAATCTCTGGTTTTATGCAGCACCCCAACTCACCTTTACCCTTAAGCAAGCATAAGTTGGTTTTCTAAATTTGAGACCCTGTTCTGTTCTGTAATTCAGTTCCTGTGTAGCCAAGTTTACATTCCGTGTATTACTGATATCTTATGATGTTTCTTTTTCTGTGTGACTTATTTCAGTTAGAATCATCATACCTGAATCCACTCATTGTGCTGCTAAGGGCCTGATGACATAGATTTCATTGCTGAGTGATATTGCTTTGTAAGTAAATACCACAACTTCTTTATCCATTTTTCACTTTCTGCGATGTTGAACTTGTACTGTAAACGAGGTTCTTGTAAACAGAGGCGTCCCAAACTTTGGGGTGGCTGTGTCTTTTTGATTTTAATTTCCCTAAGCTATAGGACCATAAGTGGAAGTGCCCTAGGCTCTGTTGCTTTGTTTTTTAGATGTTTCAGGAAACACCATGCACTTCTCCCGAGTGTCTGTTGGCAATTTACATCCCGCCCATCAGCATAACAAGGCTCCCAGTTCTCCATGGCCTGTCCTGCCTTTCTGGATTTTACACTTTTTTCAGATGGCCCTTTTGACCGGGGGGAAGTGAGACTTCATTGTAGTGCAGATTTCCTTTGCAAGCTTGCTTGGTTGGCCAAAAAGGGCGTATGCGTTTTTTCCTGAATATATTCAGGAAAAAACGCATACGCCCTTTTTGGCCAAGTGCATCATTGTGGACGTTCTGCCTCTTTTCCTATGCTTTCAATGCAATTCCAGTCTACCTCCTGAAATCGGTTTCCTGCAATTCTGCCCCGCTTTCAAGTCCTCTTGGCAGCCTTACTTCAGTATATTTTTGGACGATAGCTGTCATTTATAACTCTGCAGCTTTGTGAATTACAGTGCCCCTGAGCTCCTTTCTTCAACTCGCTTTCTTTTGAGCTGGCCGCAACACCGCAGGATGGCTTCAGGCCCTAATCTGGTTCCGGCACGGCACGCTGAGCCTTTGGTTAATTCCTCTTCCTGGTGGGAAATGAGAGTTAAATTTGCCCATCCAGACACCTCCAGCTAGTCTCTCATTGGTTCTCGCTATTTCTGTTCATCTTCCGCAGAAATTGCAAACTGGGCCAAACAGGAGGTTAAAGGGACTGACTCTCCAAGTCGGGAGGGTGTTAGTAAAGCGTCTGGAATATTGCACCCGAGTCCCAGGGTACAAAAACTGAGACATATTTGAACACATCTCCCGATCACATGGTTGATCATACTCTAGGTTCCACATGCATGTTTTACCTGAAGGAAGAATACCTTAAAACTGGGTAGTTGAAACCCGTGGAATGGGTACCATGCAATATGACTTCAAAGGGTCTTCATTTGCTCACCGAACCTCTCCAATCCTATCACTGCTGCGTTTATGCCCCTGTACACATGCTTGATTCTCTTTCGGAGACATAGCAATCCATAGGTTTTAAGATACTTACTAGTCAGGTACATTCTTAGGCATTTAATATGCGGTGTTGAGTCCATTTCGTTGAGCAAGGAGTAGCTCTTGTCTATTCCATATTTGGCTTAAGGAACTTTATCTGTGCTCATTTCAATCTCTGGTTTTATGCAGCACCCCAACTCACCTTTCCCCTTAGCAAGCATAAGTTGGTTTTCTAAATTTGAGACCCTGTTCTGTTCTGTAATTCAGTTCCTGTGTAGCCAAGTTTACATTCCGTGTATTACTGATATCTTATGATGTTTCTTTTTCTGTGTGACTTATTTCAGTTAGAATCATCATACCTGAATCCACTCATTGTGCTGCTAAGGACCTGATGACATAGATTTCATTGCTGAGTGATATTGCTTTGTAAGTAAATACCACAACTTCTTTATCCATTTTTCACTTTCTGTGATGTTGAACTTGTACTGTAAACGAGGTTCTTGTAAACAGAGGCGTCCCAAACTTTGGGGTGGCTGTGTCTTTTTGATTTTAATTTCCCTAAGCTATAGGACCATAAGTGGAAGTGCCCTAGGCTCTGTTGCTTTGTTTTTTAGATGTTTCAGGAAACACCATACACTTCTCCCGAGTGTCTGTTGGCAATTTACATCCCGCCCATCAGCATAACAAGGCTCCCAGTTCTCCATGGCCTGTCCTGCCTTTCTGGATTTTACACTTTTTTCAGATGGCCCTTTTGACCGGGGGGAAGTGAGACTTCATTGTAGTGCAGATTTCCTTTGCAAGCTTGCTTGGTTGGCCAAAAAGGGGGTATGCGTTTTTTCCTGAATATATTCAGGAAAAAACGCATACGCCCTTTTTGGCCAAGTGCATCATTGTGGACGTTCTGCCTCTTTTCCTATGCTTTCAATGCAATTCCAGTCTACCTCCTGAAATCGGTTTCCTGCAATTCTGCCCCGCTTTCAAGTCCTCTTGGCAGCCTTACTTCAGTATATTTTTGGACGATAGCTGTCATTTATAACTCTGCAGCTTTGTGAATTACAGTGCCCCTGAGCTCCTTTCTTCAACTCGCTTTCTTTTGAGCTGGCCGCAACACCGCAGGATGGCTTCAGGCCCTAATCTGGTTCCGGCACGACACGCTGAGCCTTTGGTTAATTCCTCTTCCTGGTGGGAAATGAGAGTTAAATTTGCCCATCCAGACACCTCCAGCTAGTCTCTCATTGGTTCTCGCTATTCCTGTTCATCTTCCGCAGAAATTGCAAACTGGGCCAAACAGGAGGTTAAAGGGACTGACTCTCCAAGTCGGGAGGATGTTAGTAAAGCGTCTGGAATATTGCACCCGAGTCCCAGGGTACAAAAACTGAGACATATTTGAACACGTCTCCCGATCACATGGTTGATCAGACTCTAGGTTCCACATGCATGTTTTACCTGAAGGAAGAATACCTTAAAACTGGGTAGTTGAAACCCGTGGAATGGGTACCATGCAATATGACTTCAAAGGGTCTTCATTTGCTCACCGAACCTCTCCAATCCTATCACTGCTGCGTTTATGCCCCTGTACACATGCTTGATTCTCTTTCGGAGACATAGCAATCCATAGGTTTTAAGATACTTACTAGTCAGGTACATTCTTAGGCATTTAATATGCGGTGTTGAGTCCATTTCGTTGAGCAAGGAGTAGCTCTTGTCTATTCCATATTTGGCTTAAGGAACTTTATCTGTGCTCATTTCAATCTCTGGTTTTATGCAGCACCCCAACTCACCTTTACCCTTAAGAAAGCATAAGTTGGTTTTCTAAATTTGAGACCCTGTTCTGTTCTGTAATTCAGTTCCTGTGTAGCCAAGTTTACATTCCGTGTATTACTGATATCTTATGATGTTTCTTTTTCTGTGTGACTTATTTCAGTTAGAATCATCATACCTGAATCCACTCATTGTGCTGCTAAGGGCCTGATGACATAGATTTCATTGCTGAGTGATATTGCTTTGTAAGTAAATACCACAACTTCTTTATCCATTTTTCACTTTCTGCGATGTTGAACTTGTACTGTAAACGAGGTTCTTGTAAACAGAGGCGTCCCAAACTTTGGGGTGGCTGTGTCTTTTTGATTTTAATTTCCCTAAGCTATAGGACCATAAGTGGAAGTGCCCTAGGCTCTGTTGCTTTGTTTTTTAGATGTTTCAGGAAACACCATACACTTCTCCCGAGTGTCTGTTGGCAATTTACATCCCGCCCATCAGCATAACAAGGCTCCCAGTTCTCCATGGCCTGTCCTGCCTTTCTGGATTTTACACTTTTTTCAGATGGCCCTTTTGACCGGGGGGAAGTGAGACTTCATTGTAGTGCAGATTTCCTTTGCAAGCTTGCTTGGTTGGCCAAAAAGGGCGTATGCGTTTTTTCCTGAATATATTCAGGAAAAAACGCATACGCCCTTTTTGGCCAAGTGCATCATTGTGGACGTTCTGCCTCTTTTCCTATGCTTTCAATGCAATTCCAGTCTACCTCCTGAAATCGGTTTCCTGCAATTCTGCCCCGCTTTCAAGTCCTCTTGGCAGCCTTACTTCAGTATGTTTTTGGACGATAGCTGTCATTTATAACTCTGCAGGTTTGTGAATTACAGTGCCCCTGAGCTCCTTTCTTCAACTCGCTTTCTTTTGAGCTGGCCGCAACACCGCAGGATGGCTTCAGGCCCTAATCTGGTTCCGGCACGGCACGCTGAGCCTTTGGTTAATTCCTCTTCCTGGTGGGAAATGAGAGTTAAATTTGCCCGTCCAGACACCTCCAGCTAGTCTCTCATTGGTTCTCACTATTCCTGTTCATCTTCCGCAGAAATTGCAAACTGGGCCAAACAGGAGGTTAAAGGGACTGACTCTCCAAGTCGGGAGGGTGTTAGTAAAGCGTCTGGAATGTTGCACCCGAGTACCAGGGTACGAAAACTGAGACATATTTGAACACGT
Source organism: Pseudorca crassidens (assembly GCF_039906515.1). Classification (NCBI taxonomy): domain Eukaryota; kingdom Metazoa; phylum Chordata; class Mammalia; order Artiodactyla; family Delphinidae; genus Pseudorca; species Pseudorca crassidens. Next base: position 663,938 of record NW_027136331.1, on the reverse strand, counting down.
TTCCCGATCACATGGTTGATCATACTCTAGGTTCCACATGCATGTTTTAGCTGAAGGAAGAATACCTTAAACCTGGGTAGTTGAAACCCGTGGAATGGGTACCATGCAATATGACTTCAAAGGGTCTTCATTTGCTCACCGAACCTCTCCAACCCTATCACTGCTGCGTTTATGCCCCTGTACACATGCTTGATTCTCTTTCGGAGACATAGCAATCCATAGGTTTTAAGATACTTACTAGTCAGGTACATTCTTAGGCATTTAATATGCGGGGTTGAGTCCATTTCGTTGAGCAAGAGGTAGCTCTTGTCTATTCCATATTTGGCTTAAGGAACTTTATCTGTGCTCATTTCAATCTCTGGTTTTATGCAGCACCCCAACTCACCTTTACCCTTAAGAAAGCATAAGTTGATTTTCTAAATTTGAGACCCTGTTCTGTTCTGTAATTCAGTTCCTGTGTAGCCAAGTTTACATTCCGTGTATTACTGATATCTTATGATGTTTCTTTTTCTGTGTGACTTATTTCAGTTAGAATCATCATACCTGAATCCACTCATTGTGCTGCTACGGGCCTGATGACATAGATTTCATTGCTGAGTGATATTGCTTTGTAAGTAAATACCACAACTTCTTTATCCATTTTTCACTTTCTGCGATGTTGAAATTGTACTGTAAACGAGGTTCTGGTAAACAGAGGCGTCCCAAACTTTGGGGTGGCTGTGTCTTTTTGATTTTAATTTCCCTAAGCTATAGGACCATAAGTGGAAGTGCCCTAGGCTCTGTTGCTTTGTTTTTTAGATGTTTCAGGAAACACCATACACTTCTCCCGAGTGTCTGTTGGCAATTTACATCCCGCCCATCAGCATAACAAGGCTCCCAGTTCTCCATGGCCTGTCCTGCCTTTCTGGATTTTACACTTTTTTCAGATGGCCCTTTTGACCGGGGGGAAGTGAGACTTCATTGTAGTGCAGATTTCCTTTGCAAGCTTGCTTGGTTGGCCAAAAAGGGCGTATGCGTTTTTTCCTGAATATATTCAGGAAAAAACGCATACGCCCTTTTTGGCCAAGTGCATCATTGTGGACGTTCTGCCTCTTTTCCTATGCTTTCAATGCAATTCCAGTCTACCTCCTGAAATCGGTTTCCTGCAATTCTGCCCCGCTTTCAAGTCCTCTTGGCAGCCTTACTTCAGTATATTTTTGGACGATAGCTGTCATTTATAACTCTGCAGGTTTGTGAATTACAGTGCCCCTGAGCTCCTTTCTTCAACTCGCTTTCTTTTGAGCTGGCCGCAACACCGCAGGATGGCTTCAGGCCCTAATCTGGTTCCGGCACGGCACGCTGAGCCTTTGGTTAATTCCTCTTCCTGGTGGGAAATGAGAGTTAAATTTGCCCGTCCAGACACCTCCAGCTAGTCTCTCATTGGTTCTCGCTATTCCTGTTCATCTTCCGCAGAAATTGCAAACTGGGCCAAACAGGAGGTTAAAGGGACTGACTCTCCAAGTCGGGAGGGTGTTAGTAAAGCGTCTGGAATGTTGCACCCGAGTACCAGGGTACGAAAACTGAGACATATTTGAACACGTCTCCCGATCACATGGTTGATCAGACTCTAGGTTCCACATGCATGTTTTAGCTGAAGGAAGAATACCTTAAACCTGGGTAGTTGAAACCCGTGGAATGGGTACCATGCAATATGACTTCAGAGGGTCTTCATTTGCTCACCGAACCTCTCCAATCCTATCACTGCTGTGTTTATGCCCCTGTACACATGCTTGATTTTCTTTCGGAGACATAGCAATCCATAGGTTTTAAGATACTTACTAGTCAGGTACATTCTTAGGCATTTAATATGCGGGGTTGAGTCCATTTCGTTGAGCAAGAGGTAGCTCTTGTCTATTCCATATTTGGCTTAAGGAACTTTATCTGTGCTCATTTCAATCTCTGGTTTTATGCAGCACCCCAACTCACCTTTACCCTTAAGCAAGCATAAGTTGGTTTTCTAAATTTGAGACCCTGTTCTGTTCTGTAATTCAGTTCCTGTGTAGCCAAGTTTACATTCCGTGTATTACTGATATCTTATGATGTTTCTTTTTCTGTGTGACTTATTTCAGTTAGAATCCTCATACCTGAATCCACTCATTGTGCTGCTAAGGGCCTGATGACATAGATTTCATTGCTGAGTGATATTGCTTTGTAAGTAAATACCACAACTTCTTTATCCATTTTTCAATTTCTGCGATGTTGAACTTGTACTGTAAACGAGGTTCTTGTAAACAGAGGCGTCCCAAACTTTGGGGTGGCTGTGTCTTTTTGATTTTAATTTCCCTAAGCTATAGGACCATAAGTGGAAGTGCCCTAGGCTCTGTTGCTTTGTTTTTTAGATGTTTCAGGAAACACCATACACTTCTCCCGAGTGTCTGTTGGCAATTTACATCCCGCCCATCAGCATAACAAGGCTCCCAGTTCTCCATGGCCTGTCCTGCCTTTCTGGATTTTACACTTTTTTCAGATGGCCCTTTTGACCGGGGGGAAGTGAGACTTCATTGTAGTGCAGATTTCCTTTGCAAGCTTGCTTGGTTGGCCAAAAAGGGCGTATGCGTTTTTTCCTGAATATATTCAGGAAAAAACGCATACGCCCTTTTTGGCCAAGTGCATCATTGTGGACGTTCTGCCTCTTTTCCTATGCTTTCAATGCAATTCCAGTCTACCTCCTGAAATCGGTTTCCTGCAATTCTGCCCCGCTTTCAAGTCCTCTTGGCAGCCTTACTTCAGTATATTTTTGGACGATAGCTGTCATTTATAACTCTGCAGGTTTGTGAATTACAGTGTCCCTGAGCTCCTTTCTTCAACTCGCTTTCTTTTGAGCTGGCCGCAACACCGCAGGATGGCTTCAGGCCCTAATCTGGTTCCGGCACGGCACGCTGAGGTTTTGGTTAATTCGTCTTCCTGGTGGGAAATGAGAGTTAAATTTGCCCATCCAGACACCTCCAGCTTGTCTCTCATTGGTTCTCGCTATTCCTGTTCATCTTCCGCAGAAATTGCAAACTGGGCCAAACAGGAGGTTAAAGGGACTGACTCTCCAAGTCGGGAGGGTGTTAGTAAAGCGTCTGGAATGTTGCACCCGAGTACCAGGGTACGAAAACTGAGACATATTTGAACACGTCTCCCGATCACATGGTTGATCATACTCTAGGTTCCACATGCATGTTTTAGCTGAAGGAAGAATACCTTAAACCTGGGTAGTTGAAACCCGTGGAATGGGTACCATGCAATATGACTTCAAAGGGTCTTCATTTGCTCACCGAACCTCTCCAATCCTATCACTGCTGCGTTTATGCCCCTGTACACATGCTTGATTCTCTTTCGGAGACATAGCAATCCATAGGTTTTAAGATACTTACTAGTCAGGTACATTCTTAGGCATTTAATATGCGGTGTTGAGTCCATTTCGTTGAGCAAGGAGTAGCTCTTGTCTATTCCATATTTGGCTTAAGGAACTTTATCTGTGCTCATTTCAATCTCTGGTTTTATGCAGCACCCCAACTCACCTTTCCCCTTAAGCAAGCATAAGTTGGTTTTCTAAATTTGAGACCCTGTTCTGTTCTGTAATTCAGTTCCTGTGTAGCCAAGTTTACATTCCGTGTATTACTGATATCTTATGATGTTTCTTTTTCTGTGTGACTTATTTCAGTTAGAATCATCATACCTGAATCCACTCATTGTGCTGCTAAGGGCCTGATGACATAGATTTCATTGCTGAGTGATATTGCTTTGTAAGTAAATACCACAACTTCTTTATCCATTTTTCACTTTCTGCGATGTTGAACTTGTACTGTAAACGAGGTTCTTGTAAACAGAGGCGTCCCAAACTTTGGGGTGGCTGTGTCTTTTTGATTTTAATTTCCCTAAGCTATAGGACCATAAGTGGAAGTGCCCTAGGCTCTGTTGCTTTGTTTTTTAGATGTTTCAGGAAACACCATACACTTCTCCCGAGTGTCTGTTGGCAATTTACATCCCGCCCATCAGCATAACAAGGCTCCCAGTTCTCCATGGCCTGTCCTGCCTTTCTGGATTTTACACTTTTTTCAGATGGCCCTTTTGACCGGGGGGAAGGGAGACTTCATTGTAGTGCAGATTTCCTTTGCAAGCTTGCTTGGTTGGCCAAAAAGGGCGTATGCGTTTTTTCCTGAATATATTCAGGAAAAAACGCATACGCCCTTTTTGGCCAAGTGCATCATTGTGGACGTTCTGCCTCTTTTCCTATGCTTTCAATGCAATTCCAGTCTACCTCCTGAAATCGGTTTCCTGCAATTCTGCCCCGCTTTCAAGTCCTCTTGGCAGCCTTACTTCAGTATATTTTTGGACGATAGCTGTCATTTATAAGTCTGCAGGTTTGTGAATGACAGTGCCCCTGAGCTCCTTTCTTCAACTCGCTTTCTTGTGACCTGGCCGCAACACCGCAGGATGGCTTCAGGCCCTAATCTGGTTCCGGCCCGGCACGCTGAGCCTTTGGTTAATTCCTCTTCCTGGTGGGAAATGAGAGTTAAATTTGCCCGTCCAGACACCTCCAGCTAGTCTCTCATTGGTTCTCGCTATTCCTGTTCATCTTCCGCAGAAATTGCAAACTGGGCCAAACAGGAGGTTAAAGGAACTGACTCTCCAAGTCGGGAGGGTGTTAGTAAAGCGTCTGGAATGTTGCACCCGAGTACCAGGGTACGAAAACTGAGACATATTTGAACACGTCTCCCGATCACATGGTTGATCATACTCTAGGTTCCACATGCATGTTTTAGCTGAAGGAAGAATACCTTAAACCTGGGTAGTTGAAACCCGTGGAATGGGTACCATGCAATATGACTTCAAAGGGTCTTCATTTGCTCACCGAACCTCTCCAATCCTATCACTGCTGCGTTTATGCCCCTGTACACATGCTTGATTCTCTTTCGGAGACATAGCAATCCATAGGTTTTAAGATACTTACTAGTCAGGTACATTCTTAGGCATTTAATATGCGGTGTTGAGTCCATTTCGTTGAGCAAGAGGTAGCTCTTGTCTATTCCATATTTGGCTTAAGGAACTTTATCTGTGCTCATTTCAATCTCTGGTTTTATGCAGCACCCCAACTCACCTTTACCCTTAAGAAAGCATAAGTTGATTTTCTAAATTTGAGACCCTGTTCTGTTCTGTAATTCAGTTCCTGTGTAGCCAAGTTTACATTCCGTGTATTACTGATATCTTATGATGTTTCTTTTTCTGTGTGACTTATTTCAGTTAGAATCATCATACCTGAATCCACTCATTGAGCTGCTAAGGGCCTGATGACATAGATTTCATTGCTGAGTGATATTGCTTTGTAAGTAAATACCACAACTTCTTTATCCATTTTTCACTTTCTGCGATGTTGAACTTGTACTGTAAACGAGGTTCTTGTAAACAGAGGCGTCCCAAACTTTGGGGTGGCTGTGTCTTTTTGATTTTAATTTCCCTAAGCTATAGGACTATAAGTGGAAGTGCCCTAGGCTCTGTTGCTTTGTTTTTTAGATGTTTCAGGAAACACCATACACTTCTCCCGAGTGTCTGTTGGCAATTTACATCCCGCCAATCAGCATAACAAGGCTCCCAGTTCTCCATGGCCTGTCCTGCCTTTCTGGATTTTACACTTTTTTCAGATGGCCCTTTTGACCGGCGGGATGGGAGACTTCATTGTAGTGCAGATTTCCTTTGCAAGCTTGCTTGGTTGTCCAAAAAGGGCGTATGCGTTTTTTCCTGAATATATTCAGGAAAAAACGCATACGCCCTTTTTGGCCAAGTGCATCATTGTGGACGTTCTGCCTCTTTTCCTATGCTTTCAATGCAATTCCAGTCTACCTCCTGAAATCGGTTTCCTGCAATTCTGCCCCGCTTTCAAGTCCTCTTGGCAGCCTTACTTCAGTATATTTTTGGACGATAGCTGTCATTTATAAGTCTGCAGGTTTGTGAATGACAGTGCCCCTGAGCTCCTTTCTTCAACTCGCTTTCTTGTGACCTGGCCGCAACACCGCAGGATGGCTTCAGGCCCTAATCTGGTTCCGGCCCGGCACGCTGAGCCTTTGGTTAATTCCTCTTCCTGGTGGGAAATGAGAGTTAAATTTGCCCGTCCAGACACCTCCAGCTAGTCTCTCATTGGTTCTCGCTATTCCTGTTCATCTTCCGCAGAAATTGCAAACTGGGCCAAACAGGAGGTTAAAGGGACTGACTCTCCAAGTCGGGAGGGTGTTAGTAAAGCGTCTGGAATGTTGCACCCGAGTACCAGGGTACGAAAACTGAGACATATTTGAACACGTCTCCCGATCACATGGTTGATCAGACTCTAGGTTCCACATGCATGTTTTACCTGAAGGAAGAATACCTTAAACCTGGGTAGTTGAAACCCGTGGAATGGGTACCATGCAATATGACTTCAAAGGGTCTTCATTTGCTCACCGAACCTCTCCAATCCTATCACTGCTGTGTTTATGCCCCTGTACACATGCTTGATTCTCTTTCGGAGACATAGCAATCCATAGGTTTTAAGATACTTACTAGTCAGGTACATTCTTAGGCGTTTAATATGCGGTGTTGAGTCCATTTCGTTGAGCAAGGAGTAGCTCTTGTCTATTCCATATTTGGCTTAAGGAACTTTATCTGTGCTCATTTCAATCTCTGGTTTTATGCAGCACCCCAACTCACCTTTACCCTTAAGCAACCATAAGTTGGTTTTCTAAATTTGAGACCCTGTTCTGTTCTGTAATTCAGTTCCTGTGTAGCCAAGTTTACATTCCGTGTATTACTGATCTATTATGATGTTTCTTTTTCTGTGTGACTTATTTCAGTTAGAATCATCATACCTGAATCCACTCATTGTGCTGCTCAGGGCCTGATGACATAGATTTCATTGCTGAGTGATATTGCTTTGTAAGTAAATACCACAACTTCTTTATCCATTTTTCACTTTCTGCGATGTTGAACTTGTACTGTAAACGAGGTTCTTGTAAACAGAGGCGTCCCAAACTTTGGGGTGGCTGTGTCTTTTTGATTTTAATTTCCCTAAGCTATAGGACCATATGTGGAAGTGCCCTAGGCTCTGTTGCTTTGTTTTTTAGATGTTTCAGGAAACACCATACACTTCTCCCGAGTGTCTGTTTGCAATTTACATCCCGCCCATCAGCATAACAAGGCTCCCAGTTCTCCATGGCCTGTCCTGCCTTTCTGGATTTTACACTTTTTTCAGATGGCCCTTTTGACCGGGGGGAAGTGAGACTTCATTGTAGTGCAGATTTCCTTTGCAAGCTTGCTTGGTTGGCCAAAAAGGGCGTATGCGTTTTTTCCTGAATATATTCAGGAAAAAACACATACGCCCTTTTTGGCCAAGTGCATCATTGTGGACGTTCTGCCTCTTTTCCTATGCTTTCAATGCAATTCCAGTCTACCTCCTGAAATCGGTTTCCTGCAATTCTGCCCCGCTTTCAAGTCCTCTTGGCAGCCTTACTTCAGTATATTTTTGGACGATAGCTGTCATTTATAACTCTGCAGGTTTGTGAATTACAGTGCCCCTGAGCTCCTTTCTTCAACTCGCTTTCTTTTGAGCTGGCCGCAACACCGCAGGATGGCTTCAGGCCCTAATCTGGTTCCGGCACGGCACGCTGAGCCTTTGGTTAATTCCTCTTCCTGGTGGGAAATGAGAGTTAAATTTGCCCGTCCAGACACCTCCAGCTAGTCTCTCATTAGTTCTCACTATTCCTGTTCATCTTCCGCAGAAATTGCAAACTGGGCCAAACAGGAGGTTAAAGGGACTGACTCTCCAAGTCGGGAGGGTGTTAGTAAAGCGTCTGGAATGTTGCACCCGAGTACCAGGGTACGAAAACTGAGACATATTTGAACACGTCTCCCGATCACATGGTTGATCAGACTCTAGGTTCCACATGCATGTTTTACCTGAAGGAAGAATACCTTAAAACTGGGTAGTTGAAACCCGTGGAATGGGTACCATGCAATATGACTTCAAAGGGTCTTCATTTGCTCACCGAACCTCTCCAATCCTATCACTGCTGTGTTTATGCCCCTGTACACATGCTTGATTCTCTTTCGGAGACATAGCAATCCATAGGTTTTAAGATACTTACTAGTCAGGTACATTCTTAGGCATTTAATATGCGGTGTTGAGTCCATTTCGTTGAGCAAGGAGTAGCTCTTGTCTATTCCATATTTGGCTTAAGGAACTTTATCTGTGCTCATTTCAGTCTCTGGTTTTATGCAGCACCCCAACTCACCTTTCCCCTTAAGCAAGCATAAGTTGGTTTTCTAAATTTGAGACCCTGTTCTGTTCTGTAATTCAGTTCCTGTGTAGCCAAGTTTACATTCCGTGTATTACTGATATCTTATGATGTTTCTTTTTCTGTGTAACTTATTTCAGTTAGAATCATCATACCTGAATCCACTCATTGTGCTGCTAAGGGCCTGATGACATAGATTTCATTGCTGAGTGATATTGCTTTGTAAGTAAATACCACCACTTCTTTATCCATTTTTCACTTTCTGCGATGTTGAACTTGTACTGTAAACGAGGTTCTTGTAAACAGAGGCGTCCCAAACTTTGGGGTGGCTGTGTCTTTTTGATTTTAATTTCCCTAAGCTATAGGACCATAAGTGGAAGTGCCCTAGGCTCTGTTGCTTTGTTTTTTAGATGTTTCAGGAAACACCATACACTTCTCCCGAGTGTCTGTTGGCAATTTACATCCCGCCCATCAGCATAACAAGGCTCCCAGTTCTCCATGGCCTGTCCTGCCTTTCTGGATTTTACACTTTTTTCAGATGGCCCTTTTGACCGGGGGGAAGTGAGACTTCATTGTAGTGCAGATTTCCTTTGCAAGCTTGCTTGGTTGGCCAAAAAGGGCGTATGCGTTTTTTCCTGAATATATTCAGGAAAAAACGCATACGCCCTTTTTGGCCAAGTGCATCATTGTGGACGTTCTGCCTCTTTTCCTATGCTTTCAATGCAATTCCAGTCTACCTCCTGAAATCGGTTTCCTGCAATTCTGCCCCGCTTTCAAGTCCTCTTGGCAGCCTTACTTCAGTATATTTTTGGACGATAGCTGTCATTTATAACTCTGCAGGTTTGTGAATTACAGTGCCCCTGAGCTCCTTTCTTCAACTCGCTTTCTTTTGAGCTGGCCGCAACACCGCAGGATGGCTTCAGGCCCTAATCTGGTTCCGGCACGGCACGCTGAGCCTTTGGTTAATTCCTCTTCCTGGTGGGAAATGAGAGTTAAATTTGCCCGTCCAGACACCTCCAGCTAGTCTCTCATTGGTTCTCGCTATTCCTGTTCATCTTCCGCAGAAATTGCAAACTGGGCCAAACAGGAGGTTAAAGGGACTGACTCTCCAAGTCGGGAGGGTGTTAGTAAAGCGTCTGGAATGTTGCACCCGAGTACCAGGGTACGAAAACTGAGACATATTTGAACACGTCTCCCGATCACATGGTTGATCAGACTCTAGGTTCCACATGCATGTTTTAGCTGAAGGAAGAATACCTTAAACCTGGGTAGTTGAAACCCGTGGAATGGGTACCATGCAATATGACTTCAAAGGGTCTTCATTTGCTCACCGAACCTCTCCAATCCTATCACTGCTGCGTTTATGCCCCTGTACACATGCTTGATTCTCTTTCGGAGACATAGCAATCCATAGGTTTTAAGATACTTACTAGTCAGGTACATTCTTAGGCATTTAATATGCGGTGTTGAGTCCATTTCGTTGAGCAAGGAGTAGCTCTTGTCTATTCCATATTTGGCTTAAGGAACTTTATCTGTGCTCATTTCAATCTCTGGTTTTATGCAGCACCCCAACTCACCTTTCCCCTTAGCAAGCATAAGTTGGTTTTCTAAATTTGAGACCCTGTTCTGTTCTGTAATTCAGTTCCTGTGTAGCCAAGTTTACATTCCGTGTATTACTGATATCTTATGATGTTTCTTTTTCTGTGTGACTTATTTCAGTTAGAATCATCATACCTGAATCCACTCATTGTGCTGCTAAGGGCCTGATGACATAGATTTCATTGCTGAGTGATATTGCTTTGTAAGTAAATACCACAACTTCTTTATCCATTTTTCACTTTCTGCAATGTTGAAATTGTACTGTACACGAGGTTCTGGTAAACAGAGGCGTCCCAAACTTTGGGGTGGCTGTGTCTTTTTGATTTTAATTTCCCTAAGCTATAGGACCATAAGTGGAAGTGCCCTAGGCTCTGTTGCTTTGTTTTTTAGATGTTTCAGGAAACACCATACACTTCTCCCGAGTGTCTGTTGGCAATTTACATCCCGCCCATCAGCATAACAAGGCTCCCAGTTCTCCATGGCCTGTCCTGCCTTTCTGGATTTTACACTTTTTTCAGATGGCCCTTTTGACCGGGGGGAAGTGAGACTTCATTGTAGTGCAGATTTCCTTTGCAAGCTTGCTTGGTTGGCCAAAAAGGGCGTATGCGTTTTTTCCTGAATATATTCAGGAAAAAACGCATACGCCCTTTTTGGCCAAGTGCATCATGGTGGACGTTCTGCCTCTTTTCCTATGCTTTCAATGCAATTCCAGTCTACCTCCTGAAATCGGTTTCCTGCAATTCTGCCCCGCTTTCAAGTCCTCTTGGCAGCCTTACTTCAGTATATTTTTGGACGATAGCTGTCATTTATAACTCTGCAGGTTTGTGAATTACAGTGCCCCTGAGCTCCTTTCTTCAACTCGCTTTCTTTTGAGCTGGCCGCAACACCGCAGGATGGCTTCAGGCCCTAATCTGGTTCCGGCACGGCACGCTGAGCCTTTGGTTAATTCCTCTTCCTGGTGGGAAATGAGAGTTAAATTTGCCCGTCCAGACACCTCCAGCTAGTCTCTCATTGGTTCTCGCTATTCCTGTTCATCTTCCGCAGAAATTGCAAACTGGGCCAAACAGGAGGTTAAAGGGACTGACTCTCCAAGTCGGGAGGGTGTTAGTAAAGCGTCTGGAATGTTGCACCCGAGTACCAGGGTACGAAAACTGAGACATATTTGAACACGTCTCCCGATCACATGGTTGATCATACTCTAGGTTCCACATGCATGTTTTAGCTGAAGGAAGAATACCTTAAACCTGGGTAGTTGAAACCCGTGGAATGGGTACCATGCAATATGACTTCAAAGGGTCTTCATTTGCTCACCGAACCTCTCCAATCCTATCACTGCTGCGTTTATGCCCCTGTACACATGCTTGATTCTCTTTCGGAGACATAGCAATCCATAGGTTTTAAGATACTTACTAGTCAGGTACATTCTTAGGCATTTAATATGCGGTGTTGAGTCCATTTCGTTGAGCAAGGAGTAGCTCTTGTCTATTCCATATTTGGCTTAAGGAACTTTATCTGTGCTCATTTCAATCTCTGGTTTTATGCAGCACCCCAACTCACCTTTCCCCTTAAGCAAGCATAAGTTGGTTTTCTAAATTTGAGACCCTGTTCTGTTCTGTAATTCAGTTCCTGTGTAGCCAAGTTTACATTCCGTGTATTACTGATATCTTATGATGTTTCTTTTTCTGTGTGACTTATTTCAGTTAGAATCATCATACCTGAATCCACTCATTGTGCTGCTAAGGGCCTGATGACATAGATTTCATTGCTGAGTGATATTGCTTTGTAAGTAAATACCACAACTTCTTTATCCATTTTTCACTTTCTGCGATGTTGAACTTGTACTGTAAACGAGGTTCTTGTAAACAGAGGCGTCCCAAACTTTGGGGTGGCTGTGTCTTTTTGATTTTAATTTCCCTAAGCTATAGGACCATAAGTGGAAGTGCCCTAGGCTCTGTTGCTTTGTTTTTTAGATGTTTCAGGAAACACCATACACTTCTCCCGAGTGTCTGTTGGCAATTTACATCCCGCCCATCAGCATAACAAGGCTCCCAGTTCTCCATGGCCTGTCCTGCCTTTCTGGATTTTACACTTTTTTCAGATGGCCCTTTTGACCGGGGGGAAGTGAGACTTCATTGTAGTGCAGATTTCCTTTGCAAGCTTGCTTGGTTGGCCAAAAAGTGCGTATGCGTTTTTTCCTGAATATATTCAGGAAAAAACGCATACGCCCTTTTTGGCCAAGTGCATCATTGTGGACGTTCTGCCTCTTTTCCTATGCTTTCAATGCAATTCCAGTCTACCTCCTGAAATCGGTTTCCTGCAATTCTGCCCCGCTTTCAAGTCCTCTTGGCAGCCTTACTTCAGTATATTTTTGGACGATAGCTGTCATTTATAACTCTGCAGGTTTGTGAATTACAGTGCCCCTGAGCTCCTTTCTTCAACTCGCTTTCTTTTGAGCTGGCCGCAGCACCGCAGGATGGCTTCAGGCCCTAATCTGGTTCCGGCACGGCACGCTGAGCCTTTGGTTAATTCCTCTTCCTGGTGGGAAATGAGAGTTAAATTTGCCCGTCCAGACACCTCCAGCTAGTCTCTCATTGGTTCTCGCTATTCCTGTTCATCTTCCGCAGAAATTGCAAACTGGGCCAAACAGGAGGTTAAAGGGACTGACTCTCCAAGTCGGGAGGGTGTTAGTAAAGCGTCTGGAATGTTGCACCCGAGTACCAGGGTACGAAAACTGAGACATATTTGAACACGTCTCCCGATCACATGGTTGATCATACTCTAGGTTCCACATGCATGTTTTAGCTGAAGGAAGAATACCTTAAACCTGGGTAGTTGAAACCCGTGGAATGGGTACCATGCAATATGACTTCAAAGGGTCTTCATTTGCTCACCGAACCTCTCCAATCCTATCACTGCTGCGTTTATGCCCCTGTACACATGCTTGATTCTCTTTCGGAGACATAGCAATCCATAGGTTTTAAGATACTTACTAGTCAGGTACATTCTTAGGCATTTAATATGCGGTGTTGAGTCCATTTCGTTGAGCAAGGAGTAGCTCTTGTCTATTCCATATTTGGCTTAAGGAACTTTATCTGTGCTCATTTCAATCTCTGGTTTTATGCAGCACCCCAACTCACCTTTCCCCTTAAGCAAGCATAAGTTGGTTTTCTAAATTTGAGACCCTGTTCTGTTCTGTAATTCAGTTCCTGTGTAGCCAAGTTTACATTCCGTGTATTACTGATATCTTATGATGTTTCTTTTTCTGTGTGACTTATTTCAGTTAGAATCATCATACCTGAATCCACTCATTGTGCTGCTAAGGGCCTGATGACATAGATTTCATTGCTGAGTGATATTGCTTTGTAAGTAAATACCACAACTTCTTTATCCATTTTTCACTTTCTGCGATGTTGAACTTGTACTGTAAACGAGGTTCTTGTAAACAGAGGCGTCCCAAACTTTGGGGTGGCTGTGTCTTTTTGATTTTAATTTCCCTAAGCTATAGGACCATAAGTGGAAGTGCCCTAGGCTCTGTTGCTTTGTTTTTTAGATGTTTCAGGAAACACCATACACTTCTCCCGAGTGTCTGTTGGCAATTTACATCCCGCCCATCAGCATAACAAGGCTCCCAGTTCTCCATGGCCTGTCCTGCCTTTCTGGATTTTACACTTTTTTCAGATGGCCCTTTTGACCGGGGGGAAGTGAGACTTCATTGTAGTGCAGATTTCCTTTGCAAGCTTGCTTGGTTGGCCAAAAAGTGCGTATGCGTTTTTTCCTGAATATATTCAGGAAAAAACGCATACGCCCTTTTTGGCCAAGTGCATCATTGTGGACGTTCTGCCTCTTTTCCTATGCTTTCAATGCAATTCCAGTCTACCTCCTGAAATCGGTTTCCTGCAATTCTGCCCCGCTTTCAAGTCCTCTTGGCAGCCTTACTTCAGTATATTTTTGGACGATAGCTGTCATTTATAACTCTGCAGGTTTGTGAATTACAGTGCCCCTGAGCTCCTTTCTTCAACTCGCTTTCTTTTGAGCTGGCCGCAACACCGCAGGATGGCTTCAGGCCCTAATCTGGTTCCGGCACGGCACGCTGAGCCTTTGGTTAATTCCTCTTCCTGGTGGGAAATGAGAGTTAAATTTGCCCGTCCAGACACCTCCAGCTAGTCTCTCATTGGTTCTCGCTATTCCTGTTCATCTTCCGCAGAAATTGCAAACTGGGCCAAACAGGAGGTTAAAGGGACTGACTCTCCAAGTCGGGAGGGTGTTAGTAAAGCGTCTGGAATGTTGCACCCGAGTACCAGGGTACGAAAACTGAGACATATTTGAACACGTCTCCCGATCACATGGTTGATCATACTCTAGGTTCCACATGCATGTTTTAGCTGAAGGAAGAATACCTTAAACCTGGGTAGTTGAAACCCGTGGAATGGGTACCATGCAATATGACTTCAAAGGGTCTTCATTTGCTCACCGAACCTCTCCAATCCTATCACTGCTGCGTTTATGCCCCTGTACACATGCTTGATTCTCTTTCGGAGACATAGCAATCCATAGGTTTTAAGATACTTACTAGTCAGGTACATTCTTAGGCATTTAATATGCGGTGTTGAGTCCATTTCCTTGAGCAAGGAGTAGCTCTTGTCTATTCCATATTTGGCTTAAGGAACTTTATCTGTGCTCATTTCAATCTCTGGTTTTATGCAGCACCCCAACTCACCTTTACCCTTAAGCAAGCATAAGTTGGTTTTCTAAATTTGAGACCCTGTTCTGTTCTGTAATTCAGTTCCTGTGTAGCCAAGTTTACATTCCGTGTATTACTGATATCTTATGATGTTTCTTTTTCTGTGTGACTTATTTCAGTTAGAATCATCATACCTGAATCCACTCATTGTGCTGCTAAGGGCCTGATGACATAGATTTCATTGCTGAGTGATATTGCTTTGTAAGTAAATACCACAACTTCTTTATCCATTTTTCACTTTCTGCGATGTTGAACTTGTACTGTACACGAGGTTCTTGTAAACAGAGGCGTCCCAAACTTTGGGGTGGCTGTGTCTTTTTGATTTTAATTTCCCTAAGCTATAGGACCATAAGTGGAAGTGCCCTAGGCTCTGTTGCTTTGTTTTTTAGATGTTTCAGGAAACACCATACACTTCTCCCGAGTGTCTGTTGGCAATTTACATCCCGCCCATCAGCATAACAAGGCTCCCAGTTCTCCATGGCCTGTCCTGCCTTTCTGGATTTTACACTTTTTTCAGATGGCCCTTTTGACCGGGGGGAAGTGAGACTTCATTGTAGTGCAGATTTCCTTTGCAAGCTTGCTTGGTTGGCCAAAAAGTGCGTATGCGTTTTTTCCTGAATATATTCAGGAAAAAACGCATACGCCCTTTTTGGCCAAGTGCATCATTGTGGACGTTCTGCCTCTTTTCCTATGCTTTCAATGCAATTCCAGTCTACCTCCTGAAATCGGTTTCCTGCAATTCTGCCCCGCTTTCAAGTCCTCTTGGCAGCCTTACTTCAGTATATTTTTGGACGATAGCTGTCATTTATAACTCTGCAGGTTTGTGAATTACAGTGCCCCTGAGCTCCTTTCTTCAACTCGCTTTCTTTTGAGCTGGCCGCAACACCGCAGGATGGCTTCAGGCCCTAATCTGGTTCCGGCACGGCACGCTGAGCCTTTGGTTAATTCCTCTTCCTGGTGGGAAATGAGAGTTAAATTTGCCCGTCCAGACACCTCCAGCTAGTCTCTCATTGGTTCTCGCTATTCCTGTTCATCTTCCGCAGAAATTGCAAACTGGGCCAAACAGGAGGTTAAAGGGACTGACTCTCCAAGTCGGGAGGGTGTTAGTAAAGCGTCTGGAATGTTGCACCCGAGTACCAGGGTACGAAAACTGAGACATATTTGAACACGTCTCCCGATCACATGGTTGATCATACTCTAGGTTCCACATGCATGTTTTAGCTGAAGGAAGAATACCTTAAACCTGGGTAGTTGAAACCCGTGGAATGGGTACCATGCAATATGACTTCAAAGGGTCTTCATTTGCTCACCGAACCTCTCCAATCCTATCACTGCTGCGTTTATGCCCCTGTACACATGCTTGATTCTCTTTCGGAGACATAGCAATCCATAGGTTTTAAGATACTTACTAGTCAGGTACATTCTTAGGCATTTAATATGCGGTGTTGAGTCCATTTCGTTGAGCAAGGAGTAGCTCTTGTCTATTCCATATTTGGCTTAAGGAACTTTATCTGTGCTCATTTCAATCTCTGGTTTTATGCAGCACCCCAACTCACCTTTCCCCTTAAGCAAGCATAAGTTGGTTTTCTAAATTTGAGACCCTGTTCTGTTCTGTAATTCAGTTCCTGTGTAGCCAAGTTTACATTCCGTGTATTACTGATATCTTATGATGTTTCTTTTTCTGTGTGACTTATTTCAGTTAGAATCATCATACCTGAATCCACTCATTGTGCTGCTAAGGGCCTGATGACATAGATTTCATTGCTGAGTGATATTGCTTTGTAAGTAAATACCACAACTTCTTTATCCATTTTTCACTTTCTGCGATGTTGAACTTGTACTGTACACGAGGTTCTTGTAAACAGAGGCGTCCCAAACTTTGGGGTGGCTGTGTCTTTTTGATTTTAATTTCCCTAAGCTATAGGACCATAAGTGGAAGTGCCCTAGGCTCTGTTGCTTTGTTTTTTAGATGTTTCAGGAAACACCATACACTTCTCCCGAGTGTCTGTTGGCAATTTACATCCCGCCCATCAGCATAACAAGGCTACCAGTTCTCCATGGCCTGTCCTGCCTTTCTGGATTTTACACTTTTTTCAGATGGCCCTTTTGACCGGGGGGAAGTGAGACTTCATTGTAGTGCAGATTTCCTTTGCAAGCTTGCTTGGTTGGCCAAAAAGGGCGTATGCGTTTTTTCCTGAATATATTCAGGAAAAAACGCATACGCCCTTTTTGGCCAAGTGCATCATTGTGGACGTTCTGCCTCTTTTCCTATGCTTTCAATGCAATTCCAGTCTACCTCCTGAAATCGGTTTCCTGCAATTCTGCCCCGCTTTCAAGTCCTCTTGGCAGCCTTACTTCAGTATATTTTTGGACGATAGCTGTCATTTATAACTCTGCAGGTTTGTGAATTACAGTGCCCCTGAGCTCCTTTCTTCAACTCGCTTTCTTTTGAGCTGGCCGCAGCACCGCAGGATGGCTTCAGGCCCTAATCTGGTTCCGGCACGGCACGCTGAGCCTTTGGTTAATTCCTCTTCCTGGTGGGAAATGAGAGTTAAATTTGCCCGTCCAGACACCTCCAGCTAGTCTCTCATTGGTTCTCGCTATTCCTGTTCATCTTCCGCAGAAATTGCAAACTGGGCCAAACAGGAGGTTAAAGGGACTGACTCTCCAAGTCGGGAGGGTGTTAGTAAAGCGTCTGGAATGTTGCACCCGAGTACCAGGGTACGAAAACTGAGACATATTTGAACACGTCTCCCGATCACATGGTTGATCATACTCTAGGTTCCACATGCATGTTTTAGCTGAAGGAAGAATACCTTAAACCTGGGTAGTTGAAACCCGTGGAATGGGTACCATGCAATATGACTTCAAAGGGTCTTCATTTGCTCACCGAACCTCTCCAATCCTATCACTGCTGCGTTTATGCCCCTGTACACATGCTTGATTCTCTTTCGGAGACATAGCAATCCATAGGTTTTAAGATACTTACTAGTCAGGTACATTCTTAGGCATTTAATATGCGGTGTTGAGTCCATTTCGTTGAGCAAGGAGTAGCTCTTGTCTATTCCATATTTGGCTTAAGGAACTTTATCTGTGCTCATTTCAATCTCTGGTTTTATGCAGCACCCCAACTCACCTTTCCCCTTAAGCAAGCATAAGTTGGTTTTCTAAATTTGAGACCCTGTTCTGTTCTGTAATTCAGTTCCTGTGTAGCCAAGTTTACATTCCGTGTATTACTGATATCTTATGATGTTTCTTTTTCTGTGTGACTTATTTCAGTTAGAATCATCATACCTGAATCCACTCATTGTGCTGCTAAGGGCCTGATGACATAGATTTCATTGCTGAGTGATATTGCTTTGTAAGTAAATACCACAACTTCTTTATCCATTTTTCACTTTCTGCGATGTTGAACTTGTACTGTAAACGAGGTTCTTGTAAACAGAGGCGTCCCAAACTTTGGGGTGGCTGTGTCTTTTTGATTTTAATTTCCCTAAGCTATAGGACCATAAGTGGAAGTGCCCTAGGCTCTGTTGCTTTGTTTTTTAGATGTTTCAGGAAACACCATACACTTCTCCCGAGTGTCTGTTGGCAATTTACATCCCGCCCATCAGCATAACAAGGCTCCCAGTTCTCCATGGCCTGTCCTGCCTTTCTGGATTTTACACTTTTTTCAGATGGCCCTTTTGACCGGGGGGAAGTGAGACTTCATTGTAGTGCAGATTTCCTTTGCAAGCTTGCTTGGTTGGCCAAAAAGTGCGTATGCGTTTTTTCCTGAATATATTCAGGAAAAAACGCATACGCCCTTTTTGGCCAAGTGCATCATTGTGGACGTTCTGCCTCTTTTCCTATGCTTTCAATGCAATTCCAGTCTACCTCCTGAAATTGGTTTCCTGCAATTCTGCCCCGCTTTCAAGTCCTCTTGGCAGCCTTACTTCAGTATATTTTTGGACGATAGCTGTCATTTATAACTCTGCAGGTTTGTGAATTACAGTGCCCCTGAGCTCCTTTCTTCAACTCGCTTTCTTTTGAGCTGGCCGCAACACCGCAGGATGGCTTCAGGCCCTAATCTGGTTCCGGCACGGCACGCTGAGCCTTTGGTTAATTCCTCTTCCTGGTGGGAAATGAGAGTTAAATTTGCCCGTCCAGACACCTCCAGCTAGTCTCTCATTGGTTCTCGCTATTCCTGTTCATCTTCCGCAGAAATTGCAAACTGGGCCAAACAGGAGGTTAAAGGGACTGACTCTCCAAGTCGGGAGGGTGTTAGTAAAGCGTCTGGAATGTTGCACCCGAGTACCAGGGTACGAAAACTGAGACATATTTGAACACGTCTCCCGATCACATGGTTGATCATACTCTAGGTTCCACATGCATGTTTTAGCTGAAGGAAGAATACCTTAAACCTGGGTAGTTGAAACCCGTGGAATGGGTACCATGCAATATGACTTCAAAGGGTCTTCATTTGCTCACCGAACCTCTCCAATCCTATCACTGCTGCGTTTATGCCCCTGTACACATGCTTGATTCTCTTTCGGAGACATAGCAATCCATAGGTTTTAAGATACTTACTAGTCAGGTACATTCTTAGGCATTTAATATGCGGTGTTGAGTCCATTTCCTTGAGCAAGGAGTAGCTCTTGTCTATTCCATATTTGGCTTAAGGAACTTTATCTGTGCTCATTTCAATCTCTGGTTTTATGCAGCACCCCAACTCACCTTTACCCTTAAGCAAGCATAAGTTGGTTTTCTAAATTTGAGACCCTGTTCTGTTCTGTAATTCAGTTCCTGTGTAGCCAAGTTTACATTCCGTGTATTACTGATATCTTATGATGTTTCTTTTTCTGTGTGACTTATTTCAGTTAGAATCATCATACCTGAATCCACTCATTGTGCTGCTAAGGGCCTGATGACATAGATTTCATTGCTGAGTGATATTGCTTTGTAAGTAAATACCACAACTTCTTTATCCATTTTTCACTTTCTGCGATGTTGAACTTGTACTGTACACGAGGTTCTTGTAAACAGAGGCGTCCCAAACTTTGGGGTGGCTGTGTCTTTTTGATTTTAATTTCCCTAAGCTATAGGACCATAAGTGGAAGTGCCCTAGGCTCTGTTGCTTTGTTTTTTAGATGTTTCAGGAAACACCATACACTTCTCCCGAGTGTCTGTTGGCAATTTACATCCCGCCCATCAGCATAACAAGGCTCCCAGTTCTCCATGGCCTGTCCTGCCTTTCTGGATTTTACACTTTTTTCAGATGGCCCTTTTGACCGGGGGGAAGTGAGACTTCATTGTAGTGCAGATTTCCTTTGCAAGCTTGCTTGGTTGGCCAAAAAGTGCGTATGCGTTTTTTCCTGAATATATTCAGGAAAAAACGCATACGCCCTTTTTGGCCAAGTGCATCATTGTGGACGTTCTGCCTCTTTTCCTATGCTTTCAATGCAATTCCAGTCTACCTCCTGAAATTGGTTTCCTGCAATTCTGCCCCGCTTTCAAGTCCTCTTGGCAGCCTTACTTCAGTATATTTTTGGACGATAGCTGTCATTTATAACTCTGCAGGTTTGTGAATTACAGTGCCCCTGAGCTCCTTTCTTCAACTCGCTTTCTTTTGAGCTGGCCGCAACACCGCAGGATGGCTTCAGGCCCTAATCTGGTTCCGGCACGGCACGCTGAGCCTTTGGTTAATTCCTCTTCCTGGTGGGAAATGAGAGTTAAATTTGCCCGTCCAGACACCTCCAGCTAGTCTCTCATTGGTTCTCGCTATTCCTGTTCATCTTCCGCAGAAATTGCAAACTGGGCCAAACAGGAGGTTAAAGGGACTGACTCTCCAAGTCGGGAGGGTGTTAGTAAAGCGTCTGGAATGTTGCACCCGAGTACCAGGGTACGAAAACTGAGACATATTTGAACACGTCTCCCGATCACATGGTTGATCATACTCTAGGTTCCACATGCATGTTTTAGCTGAAGGAAGAATACCTTAAACCTGGGTAGTTGAAACCCGTGGAATGGGTACCATGCAATATGACTTCAAAGGGTCTTCATTTGCTCACCGAACCTCTCCAATCCTATCACTGCTGCGTTTATGCCCCTGTACACATGCTTGATTCTCTTTCGGAGACATAGCAATCCATAGGTTTTAAGATACTTACTAGTCAGGTACATTCTTAGGCATTTAATATGCGGTGTTGAGTCCATTTCCTTGAGCAAGGAGTAGCTCTTGTCTATTCCATATTTGGCTTAAGGAACTTTATCTGTGCTCATTTCAATCTCTGGTTTTATGCAGCACCCCAACTCACCTTTACCCTTAAGCAAGCATAAGTTGGTTTTCTAAATTTGAGACCCTGTTCTGTTCTGTAATTCAGTTCCTGTGTAGCCAAGTTTACATTACGTGTATTACTGATATCTTATGATGTTTCTTTTTCTGTGTGACTTATTTCAGTTAGAATCATCATACCTGAATCCACTCATTGTGCTGCTAAGGGCCTGATGACATAGATTTCATTGCTGAGTGATATTGCTTTGTAAGTAAATACCACAACTTCTTTATCCATTTTTCACTTTCTGCGATGTTGAACTTGTACTGTACACGAGGTTCTTGTAAACAGAGGCGTCCCAAACTTTGGGGTGGCTGTGTCTTTTTGATTTTAATTTCCCTAAGCTATAGGACCATAAGTGGAAGTGCCCTAGGCTCTGTTGCTTTGTTTTTTAGATGTTTCAGGAAACACCATACACTTCTCCCGAGTGTCTGTTGGCAATTTACATCCCGCCCATCAGCATAACAAGGCTCCCAGTTCTCCATGGCCTGTCCTGCCTTTCTGGATTTTACACTTTTTTCAGATGGCCCTTTTGACCGGGGGGAAGTGAGACTTCATTGTAGTGCAGATTTCCTTTGCAAGCTTGCTTGGTTGGCCAAAAAGTGCGTATGCGTTTTTTCCTGAATATATTCAGGAAAAAACGCATACGCCCTTTTTGGCCAAGTGCATCATTGTGGACGTTCTGCCTCTTTTCCTATGCTTTCAATGCAATTCCAGTCTACCTCCTGAAATCGGTTTCCTGCAATTCTGCCCCGCTTTCAAGTCCTCTTGGCAGCCTTACTTCAGTATATTTTTGGACGATAGCTGTCATTTATAACTCTGCAGGTTTGTGAATTACAGTGCCCCTGAGCTCCTTTCTTCAACTCGCTTTCTTTTGAGCTGGCCGCAACACCGCAGGATGGCTTCAGGCCCTAATCTGGTTCCGGCACGGCACGCTGAGCCTTTGGTTAATTCCTCTTCCTGGTGGGAAATGAGAGTTAAATTTGCCCGTCCAGACACCTCCAGCTAGTCTCTCATTGGTTCTCGCTATTCCTGTTCATCTTCCGCAGAAATTGCAAACTGGGCCAAACAGGAGGTTAAAGGGACTGACTCTCCAAGTCGGGAGGGTGTTAGTAAAGCGTCTGGAATGTTGCACCCGAGTACCAGGGTACGAAAACTGAGACATATTTGAACACGTCTCCCGATCACATGGTTGATCATACTCTAGGTTCCACATGCATGTTTTAGCTGAAGGAAGAATACCTTAAACCTGGGTAGTTGAAACCCGTGGAATGGGTACCATGCAATATGACTTCAAAGGGTCTTCATTTGCTCACCGAACCTCTCCAATCCTATCACTGCTGCGTTTATGCCCCTGTACACATGCTTGATTCTCTTTCGGAGACATAGCAATCCATAGGTTTTAAGATACTTACTAGTCAGGTACATTCTTAGGCATTTAATATGCGGTGTTGAGTCCATTTCCTTGAGCAAGGAGTAGCTCTTGTCTATTCCATATTTGGCTTAAGGAACTTTATCTGTGCTCATTTCAATCTCTGGTTTTATGCAGCACCCCAACTCACCTTTACCCTTAAGCAAGCATAAGTTGGTTTTCTAAATTTGAGACCCTGTTCTGTTCTGTAATTCAGTTCCTGTGTAGCCAAGTTTACATTCCGTGTATTACTGATATCTTATGATGTTTCTTTTTCTGTGTGACTTATTTCAGTTAGAATCATCATACCTGAATCCACTCATTGTGCTGCTAAGGGCCTGATGACATAGATTTCATTGCTGAGTGATATTGCTTTGTAAGTAAATACCACAACTTCTTTATCCATTTTTCACTTTCTGCGATGTTGAACTTGTACTGTAAACGAGGTTCTTGTAAACAGAGGCGTCCCAAACTTTGGGGTGGCTGTGTCTTTTTGATTTTAATTTCCCTAAGCTATAGGACCATATGTGGAAGTGCCCTAGGCTCTGTTGCTTTGTTTTTTAGATGTTTCAGGAAACACCATACACTTCTCCCGAGTGTCTGTTGGCAATTTACATCCCGCCCATCAGCATAACAAGGCTACCAGTTCTCCATGGCCTGTCCTGCCTTTCTGGATTTTACACTTTTTTCAGATGGCCCTTTTGACCGGGGGGAAGTGAGACTTCATTGTAGTGCAGATTTCCTTTGCAAGCTTGCTTGGTTGGCCAAAAAGGGCGTATGCGTTTTTTCCTGAATATATTCAGGAAAAAACGCATACGCCCTTTTTGGCCAAGTGCATCATTGTGGACGTTCTGCCTCTTTTCCTATGCTTTCAATGCAATTCCAGTCTACCTCCTGAAATCGGTTTCCTGCAATTCTGCCCCGCTTTCAAGTCCTCTTGGCAGCCTTACTTCAGTATATTTTTGGACGATAGCTGTCATTTATAACTCTGCAGGTTTGTGAATTACAGTGCCCCTGAGCTCCTTTCTTCAACTCGCTTTCTTTTGAGCTGGCCGCAACACCGCAGGATGGCTTCAGGCCCTAATCTGGTTCCGGCACGGCACGCTGAGCCTTTGGTTAATTCCTCTTCCTGGTGGGAAATGAGAGTTAAATTTGCCCGTCCAGACACCTCCAGCTAGTCTCTCATTGGTTCTCGCTATTCCTGTTCATCTTCCGCAGAAATTGCAAACTGGGCCAAACAGGAGGTTAAAGGGACTGACTCTCCAAGTCGGGAGGGTGTTATTAAAGCGTCTGGAATGTTGCACCCGAGTCCCAGGGTACAAAAACTGAGACATATTTGAACACGTCTCCCGATCACATGGTTGATCATACTCTAGGTTCCACATGCATGTTTTACCTGAAGGAAGAATACCTTAAACCTGGGTAGTTGAAACCCGTGGAATGGGTACCATGCAATATGACTTCAAAGGGTCTTCATTTGCTCACCGAACCTCTCCATTCCTATCACTGCTGCGTTTATGCCCCTGTACACATGCTTGATTCTCTTTCGGAGACATAGCAATCCATAGGTTTTAAGATACTTACTAGTCAGGTACATTCTTAGGCATTTAATATGCGGTGTTGAGTCCATTTCGTTGAGCAAGGAGTAGCTCTTGTCTATTCCATATTTGGCTTAAGGAACTTTATCTGTGCTCATTTGAATCTCTGGTTTTATGCAGCACCCCAACTCACCTTTACCCTTAAGCAAGCATAAGTTGGTTTTCTAAATTTGAGACCCTGTTCTGTTCTGTAATTCAGTTCCTGTGTAGCCAAGTTTACATTCCGTGTATTACTGATATCTTATGATGTTTCTTTTTCTGTGTGACTTATTTCAGTTAGAATCATCATACCTGAATCCACTCATTGTGCTGCTAAGGGCCTGATGACATAGATTTCATTGCTGAGTGATATTGCTTTGTAAGTAAATACCACAACTTCTTTATCCATTTTTCACTTTCTGCGATGTTGAACTTGTACTGTAAACGAGGTTCTTGTAAACAGAGGCGTCCCAAACTTTGGGGTGGCTGTGTCTTTTTGATTTTAATTTCCCTAAGCTATAGGACCATAAGTGGAAGTGCCCTAGGCTCTGTTGCTTTGTTTTTTAGATGTTTCAGGAAACACCATACACTTCTCCCGAGTGTCTGTTGGCAATTTACATCCCGCCCATCAGCATAACAAGGCTCCCAGTTCTCCATGGCCTGTCCTGCCTTTCTAGATTTTACACTTTTTTCAGATGGCCCTTTTGACCGGGGGGAAGTGAGACTTCATTGTAGTGCAGATTTCCTTTGCAAGCTTGCTTGGTTGGCCAAAAAGGGCGTATGCGTTTTTTCCTGAATATATTCAGGAAAAAACGCATACGCCCTTTTTGGCCAAGTGCATCATTGTGGACGTTCTGCCTCTTTTCCTATGCTTTCAATGCAATTCCAGTCTACCTCCTGAAATCGGTTTCCTGCAATTCTGCCCCGCTTTCAAGTCCTCTTGGCAGCCTTACTTCAGTATATTTTTGGACGATAGCTGTCATTTATAACTCTGCAGGTTTGTGAATTACAGTGCCCCTGAGCTCCTTTCTTCAACTCGCTTTCTTTTGAGCTGGCCGCAACACCGCAGGATGGCTTCAGGCCCTAATCTGGTTCCGGCACGGCACGCTGAGCCTTTGGTTAATTCCTCTTCCTGGTGGGAAATGAGAGTTAAATTTGCCCGTCCAGACACCTCCAGCTAGTCTCTCATTGGTTCTCGCTATTCCTGTCCATCTTCCGCAGAAATTGCAAACTGGGCCAAACAGGAGGTTAAAGGGACTGACTCTCCAAGTCGGGAGGGTGTTAGTAAAGCGTCTGGAATATTGCACCCGAGTACCAGGGTACGAAAACTGAGACATATTTGAACACGTCTCCCGATCACATGGTTGATCATACTCTAGGTTCCACATGCATGTTTTACCTGAAGGAAGAATACCTTAAACCTGGGTAGTTGAAACCCGTGGAATGGGTACCATGCAATATGA
This sequence comes from Pseudorca crassidens, assembly GCF_039906515.1. Lineage (NCBI taxonomy): Eukaryota > Metazoa > Chordata > Mammalia > Artiodactyla > Delphinidae > Pseudorca > Pseudorca crassidens. The sequence goes on along the minus strand of NW_027136331.1, from coordinate 638,545 downwards.
CTTCAAAGGGTCTTCATTTGCTCACCGAACCTCTCCAATCCTATCACTGCTGCGTTTATGCCCCTGTACACATGCTTGATTCTCTTTCGGAGACATAGCAATCCATAGGTTTTAAGATACTGACTAGTCAGGTACATTCTTAGGCGTTTAATATGCGGTGTTGTGTCCATTTCGTTGAGCAAGGAGTAGCTCTTGTCTATTCCATATTTGGCTTAAGGAACTTTATCTGTGCTCATTTCAATCTCTGGTTTTATGCAGCACCCCAACTCACCTTTACCCTTAAGCAAGCATAAGTTGGTTTTCTAAATTTGAGACCCTGTTCTGTTCTGTAATTCAGTTCCTGTGTAGCCAAGTTTACATTCCGTGTATTACTGATATCTTATGATGTTTCTTTTTCTGTGTGACTTATTTCAGTTAGAATCATCATACCTGAATCCACTCATTGTGCTGCTAAGGTCCTGATGACATAGATTTCATTGCTGAGTGATATTGCTTTGTAAGTAAATACCACAACTTCTTTATCCATTTTTCACTTTCTGCTATGTTGAACTTGTACTGTAAACGAGGTTCTTGTAAACAGAGGCGTCCCAAACTTTGGGGTGGCTGTGTCTTTTTGATTTTAATTTCCCTAAGCTATAGGACCATAAGTGGAAGTGCCCTAGGCTCTGTTGCTTTGTTTTTTAGATGTTTCAGGAAACACCATACACTTCTCCCGAGTGTCTGTTGGCAATTTACATCCCGCCCATCAGCATAACAAGGCTCCCAGTTCTCCATGGCCTGTCCTGCCTTTCTGGATTTTACACTTTTTTCAGATGGCCCTTTTGACCGGGGGGAAGTGAGACTTCATTGTAGTGCAGATTTCCTTTGCAAGCTTGCTTGGTTGGCCAAAAAGGGCGTATGCGTTTTTTCCTGAATATATTCAGGAAAAAACGCATACGCCCTTTTTGGCCAAGTGCATCATTGTGGACGTTCTGCCTCTTTTCCTATGCTTTCAATGCAATTCCAGTCTACCTCCTGAAATCGGTTTCCTGCAATTCTGCCCCGCTTTCAAGTCCTCTTGGCAGCCTTACTTCAGTATATTTTTGGACGATAGCTGTCATTTATAACTCTGCAGGTTTGTGAATTACAGTGCCCCTGAGCTCCTTTCTTCAACTCGCTTTCTTTTGAGCTGGCCGCAACACCGCAGGATGGCTTCAGGCCCTAATCTGGTTCCGGCACGGCACGCTGAGCCTTTGGTTAATTCCTCTTCCTGGTGGGAAATGAGAGTTAAATTTGCCCGTCCAGACACCTCCAGCTAGTCTCTCATTGGTTCTCGCTATTCCTGTTCATCTTCCGCAGAAATTGCAAACTGGGCCAAACAGGAGGTTAAAGGGACTGACTCTCCAAGTCGGGAGGGTGTTAGTAAAGCGTCTGGAATGTTGCACCCGAGTACCAGGTACGAAAACTGAGACATATTTGAACACGTCTCCCGATCACATGGTTGATCATACTCTAGGTTCCACATGCATGTTTTAGCTGAAGGAAGAATACCTTAAACCTGGGTAGTTGAAACCCGTGGAATGGGTACCATGCAATATGACTTCAAAGGGTCTTCATTTGCTCACCGAACCTCTCCAATCCTATCACTGCTGCGTTTATGCCCCTGTACACATGCTTGATTCTCTTTCGGAGACATAGCAATCCATAGGTTTTAAGATACTTACTAGTCAGGTACATTCTTAGGCATTTAATATGCGGTGTTGTGTCCATTTCGTTGAGCAAGAGGTAGATCTTGTCTATTCCATATTTGGCTTAAGGAACTTTATCTGTGCTCATTTCAATCTCTGGTTTTATGCAGCACCCCAACTCACCTTTACCCTTAAGAAAGCATAAGTTGGTTTTCTAAATTTGAGACCCTGTTCTGTTCTGTAATTCAGTTCCTGTGTAGCCAAGTTTACATTCCGTGTATTACTGATATCTTATGATGTTTCTTTTTCTGTGTGACTTATTTCAGTTAGAATCATCATACCTGAATCCACTCATTGTGCTGCTAAGGGCCTGATGACATAGATTTCATTTCTGAGTGATATTGCTTTGTAAGTAAATACCACAACTTCTTTATCCATTTTTCACTTTCTGCGATGTTGAACTTGTACTGTAAACGAGGTTCTTGTAAACAGAGGTGTCCCAAACTTTGGGGTGGCTGTGTCTTTTTGATTTTAATTTCCCTAAGCTATAGGACCATAAGTGGAAGTGCCCTAGGCTCTGTTGCTTTGTTTTTTAGATGTTTCAGGAAACACCATACACTTCTCCCGAGTGTCTGTTGGCAATTTACATCCCGCCCATCAGCATAACAAGGCTCCCAGTTCTCCATGGCCTGTCCTGTCTTTCTGGATTTTACACTTTTTTCAGATGGCCCTTTTGACCGGGGGGAAGTGAGACTTCATTGTAGTGCAGATTTCCTTTGCAAGCTTGCTTGGTTGGCCAAAAAGGGCGTATGCGTTTTTTCCTGAATATATTCAGGAAAAAACGCATACGCCCTTTTTGGCCAAGTGCATCATTGTGGACGTTCTGCCTCTTTTCTTATGCTTTCAATGCAATTCCAGTCTACCTCCTGAAATCGGTTTCCTGCAATTCTGCCCCGCTTTCAAGTCCTCTTGGCAGCCTTACTTCAGTATATTTTTGGACGATAGCTGTCATTTATAACTCTGCAGGTTTGTGAATTATAGTGCCCCTGAGCTCCTTTCTTCAACTCGCTTTCTTTTGAGCTGGCCGCAACACCGCAGGATGGCTTCAGGCCCTAATCTGCTTCCGGCACGGCATGCTGAGCCTTTGGTTAATTCCTCTTCCTGGTGGGAAATGAGAGTTAAATTTGCCCGTCCAGACACCTCCAGCTAGTCTCTCATTGGTTCTCGCTATTCCTGTTCATCTTCCGCAGAAATTGCAAACTGGGCCAAACAGGAGGTTAAAGGGACTGACTCTCCAAGTCGGGAGGGTGTTAGTAAAGCGTCTGGAATGTTGCACCCGAGTACCAGGGTACGAAAACTGAGACATATTTGAACAGGTCTCCCGATCACATGGTTGATCATACTCTAGGTTCCACATGCATGTTTTAGCTGAAGGAAGAATACCTTAAACCTGGGTAGTTGAAACCCGTGGAATGCGTACCATGCAATATGACTTCAAAGGGTCTTCATTTGCTCACCGAACCTCTCCAATCCTATCACTGCTGCGTTTATGCCCCTGTACACATGCTTGATTCTCTTTCGGAGACATAGCAATCCATAGGTTTTAAGATACTTACTAGTCAGGTACATTCTTAGGCATTTAATATGCGGTGTTGAGTCCATTTCGTTGAGCAAGAGGTAGATCTTGTCTATTCCATATTTGGCTTAAGGAACTTTATCTGTGCTCATTTCAATCTCTGGTTTTATGCAGCACCCCAACTCACCTTTCCCCTTAAGCAAGCATAAGTTGGTTTTCTAAATTTGAGACCCTGTTCTGTTCTGTAATTCAGTTCCTGTGTAGCCAAGTTTACATTCCGTGTATTACTGATATCTTATGATGTTTCTTTTTCTGTGTGACTTATTTCAGTTAGAATCATCATACCTGAATCCACTCATTGTGCTGCTAAGGGCCTGATGACATAGATTTCATTGCTGAGTGATATTGCTTTGTAAGTAAATACCACAACTTCTTTATCCATTTTTCACTTTCTGCGATGTTGAACTTGTACTGTAAACGAGGTTCTTGTAAACAGAGGTGTCCCAAACTTTGGGGTGGCTGTGTCTTTTTGATTTTAATTTCCCTAAGCTATAGGACCATAAGTGGAAGTGCCCTAGGCTCTGTTGCTTTGTTTTTTAGATGTTTCAGGAAACACCATACACTTCTCCCGAGTGTCTGTTGGCAATTTACATCCCGCCCATCAGCATAACAAGGCTCCCAGTTCTCCATGGCCTGTCCTGCCTTTCTGGATTTTACACTTTTTTCAGATGGCCCTTTTGACCGGGGGGAAGTGAGACTTCATTGTAGTGCAGATTTCCTTTGCAAGCTTGCTTGGTTGGCCAAAAAGGGCGTATGCGTTTTTTCCTGAATATATTCAGGAAAAAACGCATACGCCCTTTTTGGCCAAGTGCATCATGGTGGACGTTCTGCCTCTTTTCCTATGCTTTCAATGCAATTCCAGTCTACCTCCTGAAATCGGTTTCCTGCAATTCTGCCCCGCTTTCAAGTCCTCTTGGCAGCCTTACTTCAGTATATTTTTGGACGATAGCTGTCATTTATAACTCTGCAGGTTTGTGAATTACAGTGCCCCTGAGCTCCTTTCTTCAACTCGCTTTCTTTTGAGCTGGCCGCAACACCGCAGGATGGCTTCAGGCCCTAATCTGGTTCCGGCACGGCACGCTGAGCCTTTGGTTAATTCCTCTTCCTGGTGGGAAATGAGAGTTAAATTTGCCCGTCCAGACACCTCCAGCTAGTCTCTCATTGGTTCTCGCTATTCCTGTTCATCTTCCGCAGAAATTGCAAACTGGGCCAAACAGGAGGTTAAAGGGACTGACTCTCCAAGTCGGGAGGGTGTTAGTAAAGCGTCTGGAATGTTGCACCCGAGTACCAGGGTACGAAAACTGAGACATATTTGAACACGTCTCCCGATCACATGGTTGATCATACTCTAGGTTCCACATGCATGTTTTAGCTGAAGGAAGAATACCTTAAACCTGGGTAGTTGAAACCCGTGGAATGGGTACCATGCAATATGACTTCAAAGGGTCTTCATTTGCTCACCGAACCTCTCCAATCCTATCACTGCTGCGTTTATGCCCCTGTACACATGCTTGATTCTCTTTCGGAGACATAGCAATCCATAGGTTTTAAGATACTTACTAGTCAGGTACATTCTTAGGCATTTAATATGCGGTGTTGAGTCCATTTCGTTGAGCAAGGAGTAGCTCTTGTCTATTCCATATTTGGCTTAAGGAACTTTATCTGTGCTCATTTCAATCTCTGGTTTTATGCAGCACCCCAACTCACCTTTCCCCTTAAGCAAGCATAAGTTGGTTTTCTAAATTTGAGACCCTGTTCTGTTCTGTAATTCAGTTCCTGTGTAGCCAAGTTTACATTCCGTGTATTACTGATATCTTATGATGTTTCTTTTTCTGTGTGACTTATTTCAGTTAGAATCATCATACCTGAATCCACTCATTGTGCTGCTAAGGGCCTGATGACATAGATTTCATTGCTGAGTGATATTGCTTTGTAAGTAAATACCACAACTTCTTTATCCATTTTTCACTTTCTGCGATGTTGAACTTGTACTGTAAACGAGGTTCTTGTAAACAGAGGCGTCCCAAACTTTGGGGTGGCTGTGTCTTTTTGATTTTAATTTCCCTAAGCTATAGGACCATAAGTGGAAGTGCCCTAGGCTCTGTTGCTTTGTTTTTTAGATGTTTCAGGAAACACCATACACTTCTCCCGAGTGTCTGTTGGCAATTTACATCCCGCCCATCAGCATAACAAGGCTCCCAGTTCTCCATGGCCTGTCCTGCCTTTCTGGATTTTACACTTTTTTCAGATGGCCCTTTTGACCGGGGGGAAGTGAGACTTCATTGTAGTGCAGATTTCCTTTGCAAGCTTGCTTGGTTGGCCAAAAAGTGCGTATGCGTTTTTTCCTGAATATATTCAGGAAAAAACGCATACGCCCTTTTTGGCCAAGTGCATCATTGTGGACGTTCTGCCTCTTTTCCTATGCTTTCAATGCAATTCCAGTCTACCTCCTGAAATCGGTTTCCTGCAATTCTGCCCCGCTTTCAAGTCCTCTTGGCAGCCTTACTTCAGTATATTTTTGGACGATAGCTGTCATTTATAACTCTGCAGGTTTGTGAATTACAGTGCCCCTGAGCTCCTTTCTTCAACTCGCTTTCTTTTGAGCTGGCCGCAACACCGCAGGATGGCTTCAGGCCCTAATCTGGTTCCGGCACGGCACGCTGAGCCTTTGGTTAATTCCTCTTCCTGGTGGGAAATGAGAGTTAAATTTGCCCGTCCAGACACCTCCAGCTAGTCTCTCATTGGTTCTCGCTATTCCTGTTCATCTTCCGCAGAAATTGCAAACTGGGCCAAACAGGAGGTTAAAGGGACTGACTCTCCAAGTCGGGAGGGTGTTAGTAAAGCGTCTGGAATGTTGCACCCGAGTACCAGGGTACGAAAACTGAGACATATTTGAACACGTCTCCCGATCACATGGTTGATCATACTCTAGGTTCCACATGCATGTTTTAGCTGAAGGAAGAATACCTTAAACCTGGGTAGTTGAAACCCGTGGAATGGGTACCATGCAATATGACTTCAAAGGGTCTTCATTTGCTCACCGAACCTCTCCAATCCTATCACTGCTGCGTTTATGCCCCTGTACACATGCTTGATTCTCTTTCGGAGACATAGCAATCCATAGGTTTTAAGATACTTACTAGTCAGGTACATTCTTAGGCATTTAATATGCGGTGTTGAGTCCATTTCGTTGAGCAAGGAGTAGCTCTTGTCTATTCCATATTTGGCTTAAGGAACTTTATCTGTGCTCATTTCAATCTCTGGTTTTATGCAGCACCCCAACTCACCTTTACCCTTAAGCAAGCATAAGTTGGTTTTCTAAATTTGAGACCCTGTTCTGTTCTGTAATTCAGTTCCTGTGTAGCCAAGTTTACATTCCGTGTATTACTGATATCTTATGATGTTTCTTTTTCTGTGTGACTTATTTCAGTTAGAATCATCATACCTGAATCCACTCATTGTGCTGCTAAGGGCCTGATGACATAGATTTCATTGCTGAGTGATATTGCTTTGTAAGTAAATACCACAACTTCTTTATCCATTTTTCACTTTCTGCGATGTTGAACTTGTACTGTACACGAGGTTCTTGTAAACAGAGGCGTCCCAAACTTTGGGGTGGCTGTGTCTTTTTGATTTTAATTTCCCTAAGCTATAGGACCATAAGTGGAAGTGCCCTAGGCTCTGTTGCTTTGTTTTTTAGATGTTTCAGGAAACACCATACACTTCTCCCGAGTGTCTGTTGGCAATTTACATCCCGCCCATCAGCATAACAAGGCTACCAGTTCTCCATGGCCTGTCCTGCCTTTCTGGATTTTACACTTTTTTCAGATGGCCCTTTTGACCGGGGGGAAGTGAGACTTCATTGTAGTGCAGATTTCCTTTGCAAGCTTGCTTGGTTGGCCAAAAAGGGCGTATGCGTTTTTTCCTGAATATATTCAGGAAAAAACGCATACGCCCTTTTTGGCCAAGTGCATCATTGTGGACGTTCTGCCTCTTTTCCTATGCTTTCAATGCAATTCCAGTCTACCTCCTGAAATCGGTTTCCTGCAATTCTGCCCCGCTTTCAAGTCCTCTTGGCAGCCTTACTTCAGTATATTTTTGGACGATAGCTGTCATTTATAACTCTGCAGGTTTGTGAATTACAGTGCCCCTGAGCTCCTTTCTTCAACTCGCTTTCTTTTGAGCTGGCCGCAACACCGCAGGATGGCTTCAGGCCCTAATCTGGTTCCGGCACGGCACGCTGAGCCTTTGGTTAATTCCTCTTCCTGGTGGGAAATGAGAGTTAAATTTGCCCGTCCAGACACCTCCAGCTAGTCTCTCATTGGTTCTCGCTATTCCTGTTCATCTTCCGCAGAAATTGCAAACTGGGCCAAACAGGAGGTTAAAGGGACTGACTCTCCAAGTCGGGAGGGTGTTAGTAAAGCGTCTGGAATATTGCACCCGAGTCCCAGGGTACAAAAACTGAGACATATTTGAACACGTCTCCCGATCACATGGTTGATCATACTCTAGGTTCCACATGCATGTTTTACCTGAAGGAAGAATACCTTAAAACTGGGTAGTTGAAACCCGTGGAATGGGTACCATGCAATATGAATTCAAAGGGTCTTCATTTGCTCACCGAACCTCTCCATTCCTATCACTGCTGCGTTTATGCCCCTGTACACATGCTTGATTCTCTTTCGGAGACATAGCAATCCATAGGTTTTAAGATACTTACTAGTCAGGTACATTCTTAGGCATTTAATATGCGGTGTTGAGTCCATTTCGTTGAGCAAGGAGTAGCTCTTGTCTATTCCATATTTGGCTTAAGGAACTTTATCTGTGCTCATTTCAATCTCTGGTTTTATGCAGCACCCCAACTCACCTTTACCCTTAAGAAAGCATAAGTTGGTTTTCTAAATTTGAGACCCTGTTCTGTTCTGTAATTCAGTTCCTGTGTAGCCAAGTTTACATTCCGTGTATTACTGATATCTTATGATGTTTCTTTTTCTGTGTGACTTATTTCAGTTAGAATCATCATACCTGAATCCACTCATTGTGCTGCTAAGGGCCTGATGACATAGATTTCATTGCTGAGTGATATTGCTTTGTAAGTAAATACCACAACTTCTTTATCCATTTTTCACTTTCTGCGATGTTGAACTTGTACTGTAAATGAGGTTCTTGTAAACAGAGGCGTCCCAAACTTTGGGGTGGCTGTGTCTTTTTGATTTTAATTTCCCTAAGCTATAGGACCATAAGTGGAAGTGCCCTAGGCTCTGTTGCTTTGTTTTTTAGATGTTTCAGGAAACACCATACACTTCTCCCGAGTGTCTGTTGGCAATTTACATCCCGCCCATCAGCATAACAAGGCTCCCAGTTCTCCATGGCCTGTCCTGCCTTTCTAGATTTTACACTTTTTTCAGATGGCCCTTTTGACCGGGGGGAAGTGAGACTTCATTGTAGTGCAGATTTCCTTTGCAAGCTTGCTTGGTTGGCCAAAAAGGGCGTATGCGTTTTTTCCTGAATATATTCAGGAAAAAACGCATACGCCCTTTTTGGCCAAGTGCATCATTGTGGACGTTCTGCCTCTTTTCCTATGCTTTCAATGCAATTCCAGTCTACCTCCTGAAATCGGTTTCCTGCAATTCTGCCCCGCTTTCAAGTCCTCTTGGCAGCCTTACTTCAGTATATTTTTGGACGATAGCTGTCATTTATAACTCTGCAGGTTTGTGAATTACAGTGCCCCTGAGCTCCTTTCTTCAACTCGCTTTCTTTTGAGCTGGCCGCAACACCGCAGGATGGCTTCAGGCCCTAATCTGGTTCCGGCACGGCACGCTGAGCCTTTGGTTAATTCCTCTTCCTGGTGGGAAATGAGAGTTAAATTTGCCCGTCCAGACACCTCCAGCTAGTCTCTCATTGGTTCTCGCTATTCCTGTCCATCTTCCGCAGAAATTGCAAACTGGGCCAAACAGGAGGTTAAAGGGACTGACTCTCCAAGTCGGGAGGGTGTTAGTAAAGCGTCTGGAATATTGCACCCGAGTACCAGGGTACGAAAACTGAGACATATTTGAACACGTCTCCCGATCACATGGTTGATCATACTCTAGGTTCCACATGCATGTTTTACCTGAAGGAAGAATACCTTAAACCTGGGTAGTTGAAACCCGTGGAATGGGTACCATGCAATATGACTTCAAAGGGTCTTCATTTGCTCACCGAACCTCTCCAATCCTATCACTGCTGCGTTTATGCCCCTGTACACATGCTTGATTCTCTTTCGGAGACATAGCAATCCATAGGTTTTAAGATACTGACTAGTCAGGTACATTCTTAGGCGTTTAATATGCGGTGTTGAGTCCATTTCGTTGAGCAAGGAGTAGCTCTTGTCTATTCCATATTTGGCTTAAGGAACTTTATCTGTGCTCATTTCAATCTCTGGTTTTATGCAGCACCCCAACTCACCTTTACCCTTAAGCAAGCATAAGTTGGTTTTCTAAATTTGAGACCCTGTTCTGTTCTGTAATTCAGTTCCTGTGTAGCCAAGTTTACATTCCGTGTATTACTGATATCTTATGATGTTTCTTTTTCTGTGTGACTTATTTCAGTTAGAATCATCATACCTGAATCCACTCATTGTGCTGCTAAGGTCCTGATGACATAGATTTCATTGCTGAGTGATATTGCTTTGTAAGTAAATACCACAACTTCTTTATCCATTTTTCACTTTCTGCTATGTTGAACTTGTACTGTAAACGAGGTTCTTGTAAACAGAGGCGTCCCAAACTTTGGGGTGGCTGTGTCTTTTTGATTTTAATTTCCCTAAGCTATAGGACCATAAGTGGAAGTGCCCTAGGCTCTGTTGCTTTGTTTTTTAGATGTTTCAGGAAACACCATACACTTCTCCCGAGTGTCTGTTGGCAATTTACATCCTGCCCATCAGCATAACAAGGCTCACAGTTCTCCATGGCCTGTCCTGTCTTTCTGGATTTTACAGTTTTTTCAGATGGCCCTTTTGACCGGGGGGAAGTGAGACTTCATTGTAGTGCAGATTTCCTTTGCAAGCTTGCTTGGTTGGCCAAAAAGGGCGTATGCGTTTTTTCCTGAATATATTCAGGAAAAAACGCATACGCCCTTTTTGGCCAAGTGCATCATTGTGGACGTTCTGCCTCTTTTCCTATGCTTTCAATGCAATTCCAGTCTACCTCCTGAAATCGGTTTCCTGCAATTCTGCCCCGCTTTCAAGTCCTCTTGGCAGCCTTACTTCAGTATATTTTTGGACGATAGCTGTCATTTATAACTCTGCAGGTTTGTGAATTACAGTGCCCCTGAGCTCCTTTCTTCAACTCGCTTTCTTTTGAGCTGGCCGCAACACCGCAGGATGGCTTCAGGCCCTAATCTGGTTCCGGCACGGCACGCTGAGCCTTTGGTTAATTCCTCTTCCTGGTGGGAAATGAGAGTTAAATTTGCCCGTCCAGACACCTCCAGCTAGTCTCTCATTGGTTCTCGCTATTCCTGTTCATCTTCCGCAGAAATTGCAAACTGGGCCAAACAGGAGGTTAAAGGGACTGACTCTCCAAGTCGGGAGGGTGTTAGTAAAGCGTCTGGAATGTTGCACCCGAGTACCAGGTACGAAAACTGAGACATATTTGAACACGTCTCCCGATCACATGGTTGATCATACTCTAGGTTCCACATGCATGTTTTAGCTGAAGGAAGAATACCTTAAACCTGGGTAGTTGAAACCCGTGGAATGGGTACCATGCAATATGACTTCAAAGGGTCTTCATTTGCTCACCGAACCTCTCCAATCCTATCACTGCTGCGTTTATGCCCCTGTACACATGCTTGATTCTCTTTCGGAGACATAGCAATCCATAGGTTTTAAGATACTTACTAGTCAGGTACATTCTTAGGCATTTAATATGCGGTGTTGAGTCCATTTCGTTGAGCAAGAGGTAGATCTTGTCTATTCCATATTTGGCTTAAGGAACTTTATCTGTGCTCATTTCAATCTCTGGTTTTATGCAGCACCCCAACTCACCTTTACCCTTAAGCAAGCATAAGTTGGTTTTCTAAATTTGAGACCCTGTTCTGTTCTGTAATTCAGTTCCTGTGTAGCCAAGTTTACATTCCGTGTATTACTGATATCTTATGATGTTTCTTTTTCTGTGTGACTTATTTCAGTTAGAATCATCATACCTGAATCCACTCATTGTGCTGCTAAGGGCCTGATGACATAGATTTCATTGCTGAGTGATATTGCTTTGTAAGTAAATACCACAACTTCTTTATCCATTTTTCACTTTCTGCGATGTTGAACTTGTACTGTAAACGAGGTTCTTGTAAACAGAGGTGTCCCAAACTTTGGGGTGGCTGTGTCTTTTTGATTTTAATTTCCCTAAGCTATAGGACCATAAGTGGAAGTGCCCTAGGCTCTGTTGCTTTGTTTTTTAGATGTTTCAGGAAACACCATACACTTCTCCCGAGTGTCTGTTGGCAATTTACATCCCGCCCATCAGCATAACAAGGCTCCCAGTTCTCCATGGCCTGTCCTGTCTTTCTGGATTTTACACTTTTTTCAGATGGCCCTTTTGACCGGGGGGAAGTGAGACTTCATTGTAGTGCAGATTTCCTTTGCAAGCTTGCTTGGTTGGCCAAAAAGGGCGTATGCGTTTTTTCCTGAATATATTCAGGAAAAAACGCATACGCCCTTTTTGGCCAAGTGCATCATTGTGGACGTTCTGCCTCTTTTCCTATGCTTTCAATGCAATTCCAGTCTACCTCCTGAAATCGGTTTCCTGCAATTCTGCCCCGCTTTCAAGTCCTCTTGGCAGCCTTACTTCAGTATATTTTTGGACGATAGCTGTCATTTATAACTCTGCAGGTTTGTGAATTATAGTGCCCCTGAGCTCCTTTCTTCAACTCGCTTTCTTTTGAGCTGGCCGCAACACCGCAGGATGGCTTCAGGCCCTAATCTGCTTCCGGCACGGCATGCTGAGCCTTTGGTTAATTCCTCTTCCTGGTGGGAAATGAGAGTTAAATTTGCCCGTCCAGACACCTCCAGCTAGTCTCTCATTGGTTCTCGCTATTCCTGTTCATCTTCCGCAGAAATTGCAAACTGGGCCAAACAGGAGGTTAAAGGGACTGACTCTCCAAGTCGGGAGGGTGTTAGTAAAGCGTCTGGAATGTTGCACCCGAGTACCAGGGTACGAAAACTGAGACATATTTGAACAGGTCTCCCGATCACATGGTTGATCATACTCTAGGTTCCACATGCATGTTTTAGCTGAAGGAAGAATACCTTAAACCTGGGTAGTTGAAACCCGTGGAATGCGTACCATGCAATATGACTTCAAAGGGTCTTCATTTGCTCACCGAACCTCTCCAATCCTATCACTGCTGCGTTTATGCCCCTGTACACATGCTTGATTCTCTTTCGGAGACATAGCAATCCATAGGTTTTAAGATACTTACTAGTCAGGTACATTCTTAGGCATTTAATATGCGGTGTTGAGTCCATTTCGTTGAGCAAGAGGTAGATCTTGTCTATTCCATATTTGGCTTAAGGAACTTTATCTGTGCTCATTTCAATCTCTGGTTTTATGCAGCACCCCAACTCACCTTTACCCTTAAGAAAGCATAAGTTGGTTTTCTAAATTTGAGACCCTGTTCTGTTCTGTAATTCAGTTCCTGTGTAGCCAAGTTTACATTCCGTGTATTACTGATATCTTATGATGTTTCTTTTTCTGTGTGACTTATTTCAGTTAGAATCATCATACCTGAATCCACTCATTGTGCTGCTAAGGGCCTGATGACATAGATTTCATTGCTGAGTGATATTGCTTTGTAAGTAAATACCACAACTTCTTTATCCATTTTTCACTTTCTGCGATGTTGAACTTGTACTGTAAACGAGGTTCTTGTAAACAGAGGTGTCCCAAACTTTGGGGTGGCTGTGTCTTTTTGATTTTAATTTCCCTAAGCTATAGGACCATAAGTGGAAGTGCCCTAGGCTCTGTTGCTTTGTTTTTTAGATGTTTCAGGAAACACCATACACTTCTCCCGAGTGTCTGTTGGCAATTTACATCCCGCCCATCAGCATAACAAGGCTCCCAGTTCTCCATGGCCTGTCCTGTCTTTCTGGATTTTACACTTTTTTCAGATGGCCCTTTTGACCGGGGGGAAGTGAGACTTCATTGTAGTGCAGATTTCCTTTGCAAGCTTGCTTGGTTGGCCAAAAAGGGCGTATGCGTTTTTTCCTGAATATATTCAGGAAAAAACGCATACGCCCTTTTTGGCCAAGTGCATCATTGTGGACGTTCTGCCTCTTTTCCTATGCTTTCAATGCAATTCCAGTCTACCTCCTGAAATCGGTTTCCTGCAATTCTGCCCCGCTTTCAAGTCCTCTTGGCAGCCTTACTTCAGTATATTTTTGGACAATAGCTGTCATTTATAACTCTGCAGGTTTGTGAATTATAGTGCCCCTGAGCTCCTTTCTTCAACTCGCTTTCTTTTGAGCTGGCCGCAACACCGCAGGATGGCTTCAGGCCCTAATCTGCTTCCGGCACGGCATGCTGAGCCTTTGGTTAATTCCTCTTCCTGGTGGGAAATGAGAGTTAAATTTGCCCGTCCAGACACCTCCAGCTAGTCTCTCATTGGTTCTCGCTATTCCTGTTCATCTTCCGCAGAAATTGCAAACTGGGCCAAACAGGAGGTTAAAGGGACTGACTCTCCAAGTCGGGAGGGTGTTAGTAAAGCGTCTGGAATGTTGCACCCGAGTACCAGGGTACGAAAACTGAGACATATTTGAACAGGTCTCCCGATCACATGGTTGATCATACTCTAGGTTCCACATGCATGTTTTAGCTGAAGGAAGAATACCTTAAACCTGGGTAGTTGAAACCCGTGGAATGCGTACCATGCAATATGACTTCAAAGGGTCTTCATTTGCTCACCGAACCTCTCCAATCCTATCACTGCTGCGTTTATGCCCCTGTACACATGCTTGATTCTCTTTCGGAGACATAGCAATCCATAGGTTTTAAGATACTTACTAGTCAGGTACATTCTTAGGCATTTAATATGCGGTGTTGAGTCCATTTCGTTGAGCAAGGAGTAGCTCTTGTCTATTCCATATTTGGCTTAAGGAACTTTATCTGTGCTCATTTCAATCTCTGGTTTTATGCAGCACCCCAACTCACCTTTACCCTTAAGAAAGCATAAGTTGGTTTTCTAAATTTGAGACCCTGTTCTGTTCTGTAATTCAGTTCCTGTGTAGCCAAGTTTACATTCCGTGTATTACTGATATCTTATGATGTTTCTTTTTCTGTGTGACTTATTTCAGTTAGAATCATCATACCTGAATCCACTCATTGTGCTGCTAAGGGCCTGATGACATAGATTTCATTGCTGAGTGATATTGCTTTGTAAGTAAATACCACAACTTCTTTATCCATTTTTCACTTTCTGCGATGTTGAACTTGTACGGTAAACGAGGTTCTTGTAAACAGAGGCGTCCCAAACTTTGGGGTGGCTGTGTCTTTTTGATTTTAATTTCCCTAAGCTATAGGACCATAAGTGGAAGTGCCCTAGGCTCTGTTGCTTTGTTTTTTAGATGTTTCAGGAAACACCATACACTTCTCCCGAGTGTCTGTTGGCAATTTACATCCCGCCCATCAGCATAACAAGGCTCCCAGTTCTCCATGGCCTGTCCTGTCTTTCTGGATTTTACACTTTTTTCAGATGGCCCTTTTGACCGGGGGGAAGTGAGACTTCATTGTAGTGCAGATTTCCTTTGCAAGCTTGCTTGGTTGGCCAAAAAGGGCGTATGCGTTTTTTCCTGAATATATTCAGGAAAAAACGCATACGCCCTTTTTGGCCAAGTGCATCATTGTGGACGTTCTGCCTCTTTTCCTATGCTTTCAATGCAATTCCAGTCTACCTCCTGAAATCGGTTTCCTGCAATTCTGCCCCGCTTTCAAGTCCTCTTGGCAGCCTTACTTCAGTATATTTTTGGACGATAGCTGTCATTTATAACTCTGCAGGTTTGTGAATTATAGTGCCCCTGAGCTCCTTTCTTCAACTCGCTTTCTTTTGAGCTGGCCGCAACACCGCAGGATGGCTTCAGGCCCTAATCTGCTTCCGGCACGGCATGCTGAGCCTTTGGTTAATTCCTCTTCCTGGTGGGAAATGAGAGTTAAATTTGCCCGTCCAGACACCTCCAGCTAGTCTCTCATTGGTTCTCGCTATTCCTGTTCATCTTCCGCAGAAATTGCAAACTGGGCCAAACAGGAGGTTAAAGGGACTGACTCTCCAAGTCGGGAGGGTGTTAGTAAAGCGTCTGGAATGTTGCACCCGAGTACCAGGGTACGAAAACTGAGACATATTTGAACAGGTCTCCCGATCACATGGTTGATCATACTCTAGGTTCCACATGCATGTTTTAGCTGAAGGAAGAATACCTTAAACCTGGGTAGTTGAAACCCGTGGAATGCGTACCATGCAATATGACTTCAAAGGGTCTTCATTTGCTCACCGAACCTCTCCAATCCTATCACTGCTGCGTTTATGCCCCTGTACACATGCTTGATTCTCTTTCGGAGACATAGCAATCCATAGGTTTTAAGATACTTACTAGTCAGGTACATTCTTAGGCATTTAATATGCGGTGTTGAGTCCATTTCGTTGAGCAAGGAGTAGCTCTTGTCTATTCCATATTTGGCTTAAGGAACTTTATCTGTGCTCATTTCAATCTCTGGTTTTATGCAGCACCCCAACTCACCTTTACCCTTAAGCAAGCATAAGTTGGTTTTCTAAATTTGAGACCCTGTTCTGTTCTGTAATTCAGTTCCTGTGTAGCCAAGTTTACATTCCGTGTATTACTGATATCTTATGATGTTTCTTTTTCTGTGTGACTTATTTCAGTTAGAATCATCATACCTGAATCCACTCATTGTGCTGCTACGGGCCTGATGACATAGATTTCATTGCTGAGTGATATTGCTTTGTAAGTAAATACCACAACTTCTTTATCCATTTTTCACTTTCTGCGATGTTGAAATTGTACTGTACACGAGGTTCTGGTAAACAGAGGCCTCCCAAACATTGGGGTGGCTGTGTCTTTTTGATTTTAATTTCCCTAAGCTATAGGACCATAAGTGGAAGTGCCCTAGGCTCTGTTGCTTTGTTTTTTAGATGTTTCAGGAAACACCATACACTTCTCCCGAGTGTCTGTTGGCAATTTACATCCCGCCCATCAGCATAACAAGGCTCCCAGTTCTCCATGGCCTGTCCTGCCTTTCTGGATTTTACACTTTTTTCAGATGGCCCTTTTGACCGGGGGGAAGTGAGACTTCATTGTAGTGCAGATTTCCTTTGCAAGCTTGCTTGGTTGGCCAAAAAGGGCGTATGCGTTTTTTCCTGAATATATTCAGGAAAAAACGTATACGCCCTTTTTGGCCAAGTGCATCATGGTGGACGTTCTGCCTCTTTTCCTATGCTTTCAATGCAATTCCAGTCTACCTCCTGAAATCGGTTTCCTGCAATTCTGCCCCGCTTTCAAGTCCTCTTGGCAGCCTTACTTCAGTATATTTTTGGACGATAGCTGTCATTTATAACTCTGCAGGTTTGTGAATTACAGTGCCCCTGAGCTCCTTTCTTCAACTCGCTTTCTTTTGAGCTGGCCGCAACACCGCAGGATGGCTTCAGGCCCTAATCTGGTTCCGGCACGGCACGCTGAGCCTTTGGTTAATTCCTCTTCCTGGTGGGAAATGAGAGTTAAATTTGCCCGTCCAGACACCTCCAGCTAGTCTCTCATTGGTTCTCGCTATTCCTGTTCATCTTCCGCAGAAATTGCAAACTGGGCCAAACAGGAGGTTAAAGGGACTGACTCTCCAAGTCGGGAGGGTGTTAGTAAAGCGTCTGGAATGTTGCACCCGAGTACCAGGGTACGAAAACTGAGACATATTTGAACAGGTCTCCCGATCACATGGTTGATCATACTCTAGGTTCCACATGCATGTTTTAGCTGAAGGAAGAATACCTTAAACCTGGGTAGTTGAAACCCGTGGAATGCGTACCATGCAATATGACTTCAAAGGGTCTTCATTTGCTCACCGAACCTCTCCAATCCTATCACTGCTGCGTTTATGCCCCTGTACACATGCTTGATTCTCTTTCGGAGACATAGCAATCCATAGGTTTTAAGATACTTACTAGTCAGGTACATTCTTAGGCATTTAATATGCGGTGTTGAGTCCATTTCGTTGAGCAAGGAGTAGCTCTTGTCTATTCCATATTTGGCTTAAGGAACTTTATCTGTGCTCATTTCAATCTCTGGTTTTATGCAGCACCCCAACTCACCTTTACCCTTAAGCAAGCATAAGTTGGTTTTCTAAATTTGAGACCCTGTTCTGTTCTGTAATTCAGTTCCTGTGTAGCCAAGTTTACATTCCGTGTATTACTGATATCTTATGATGTTTCTTTTTCTGTGTGACTTATTTCAGTTAGAATCATCATACCTGAATCCACTCATTGTGCTGCTACGGGCCTGATGACATAGATTTCATTGCTGAGTGATATTGCTTTGTAAGTAAATACCACAACTTCTTTATCCATTTTTCACTTTCTGCGATGTTGAAATTGTACTGTACATGAGGTTCTGGTAAACAGAGGCGTCCCAAACATTGGGGTGGCTGTGTCTTTTTGATTTTAATTTCCCTAAGCTATAGGACCATAAGTGGAAGTGCCCTAGGCTCTGTTGCTTTGTTTTTTAGATGTTTCAGGAAACACCATACACTTCTCCCGAGTGTCTGTTGGCAATTTACATCCCGCCCATCAGCATAACAAGGCTCCCAGTTCTCCATGGCCTGTCCTGCCTTTCTGGATTTTACACTTTTTTCAGATGGCCCTTTTGACCGGGGGGAAGTGAGACTTCATTGTAGTGCAGATTTCCTTTGCAAGCTTGCTTGGTTGGCCAAAAAGGGCGTATGCGTTTTTTCCTGAATATATTCAGGAAAAAACGTATACGCCCTTTTTGGCCAAGTGCATCATGGTGGACGTTCTGCCTCTTTTCCTATGCTTTCAATGCAATTCCAGTCTACCTCCTGAAATCGGTTTCCTGCAATTCTGCCCCGCTTTCAAGTCCTCTTGGCAGCCTTACTTCAGTATATTTTTGGACGATAGCTGTCATTTATAACTCTGCAGGTTTGTGAATTACAGTGCCCCTGAGCTCCTTTCTTCAACTCGCTTTCTTTTGAGCTGGCCGCAACACCGCAGGATGGCTTCAGGCCCTAATCTGGTTCCGGCACGGCACGCTGAGCCTTTGGTTAATTCCTCTTCCTGGTGGGAAATGA
Organism: Pseudorca crassidens; assembly: GCF_039906515.1. NCBI lineage: Eukaryota > Metazoa > Chordata > Mammalia > Artiodactyla > Delphinidae > Pseudorca > Pseudorca crassidens. The sequence continues at coordinate 619,904 of NW_027136331.1, read as the reverse complement.
GAGTTAAATTTGCCCGTCCAGACACCTCCAGCTAGTCTCTCATTGGTTCTCGCTATTCCTGTTCATCTTCCGCAGAAATTGCAAACTGGGCCAAACAGGAGGTTAAAGGGACTGACTCTCCAAGTCGGGAGGGTGTTAGTAAAGCGTCTGGAATGTTGCACCCGAGTACCAGGGTACGAAAACTGAGACATATTTGAACACGTCTCCCGATCACATGGTTGATCATACTCTAGGTTCCACATGCATGTTTTAGCTGAAGGAAGAATACCTTAAACCTGGGTAGTTGAAACCCGTGGAATGGGTACCATGCAATATGACTTCAGAGGGTCTTCATTTGCTCACCGAACCTCTCCAATCCTATCACTGCTGCGTTTATGCCCCTGTACACATGCTTGATTCTCTTTCGGAGACATAGCAATCCATAGGTTTTAAGATACTTACTAGTCAGGTACATTCTTAGGCATTTAATATGCGGGGTTGAGTCCATTTCGTTGAGCAAGAGGTAGCTCTTGTCTATTCCATATTTGGCTTAAGGAACTTTATCTGTGCTCATTTCAATCTCTGGTTTTATGCAGCACCCCAACTCACCTTTACCCTTAAGAAAGCATAAGTTGGTTTTCTAAATTTGAGACCCTGTTCTGTTCTGTAATTCAGTTCCTGTGTAGCCAAGTTTACATTCCGTGTATTACTGATATCTTATGATGTTTCTTTTTCTGTGTGACTTATTTCAGTTAGAATCATCATACCTGAATCCACTCATTGTGCTGCTAAGGGCCTGATGACATAGATTTCATTGCTGAGTGATATTGCTTTGTAAGTAAATACCACAACTTCTTTATCCATTTTTCACTTTCTGCGATGTTGAACTTGTACTGTAAACGAGGTTCTTGTAAACAGAGGCGTCCCAAACTTTGGGGTGGCTGTGTCTTTTTGATTTTAATTTCCCTAAGCTATAGGACCATAAGTGGAAGTGCCCTAGGCTCTGTTGCTTTGTTTTTTAGATGTTTCAGGAAACACCATACACTTCTCCCGAGTGTCTGTTGGCAATTTACATCCCGCCCATCAGCATAACAAGGCTCCCAGTTCTCCATGGCCTGTCCTGCCTTTCTGGATTTTACACTTTTTTCAGATGGCCCTTTTGACCGGGGGGAAGTGAGACTTCATTGTAGTGCAGATTTCCTTTGCAAGCTTGCTTGGTTGGCCAAAAAGGGCGTATGCGTTTTTTCCTGAATATATTCAGGAAAAAACGCATACGCCCTTTTTGGCCAAGTGCATCATTGTGGACGTTCTGCCTCTTTTCCTATGCTTTCAATGCAATTCCAGTCTGCCTCCTGAAATCGGTTTCCTGCAATTCTGCCCCGCTTTCAAGTCCTCTTGGCAGCCTTACTTCAGTATATTTTTGGACGATAGCTGTCATTTATAACTCTGCAGGTTTGTGAATTACAGTGCCCCTGAGCTCCTTTCTTCAACTCGCTTTCTTTTGAGCTGGCCGCAACACCGCAGGATGGCTTCAGGCCCTAATCTGGTTCCGGCACGGCACGCTGAGCCTTTGGTTAATTCCTCTTCCTGGTGGGAAATGAGAGTTAAATTTGCCCGTCCAGACACCTCCAGCTAGTCTCTCATTGGTTCTCGCTATTCCTGTTCATCTTCCGCAGAAATTGCAAACTGGGCCAAACAGGAGGTTAAAGGGACTGCCTCTCCAAGTTGGGAGGGTGTTAGTAAAGCGTCTGGAATGTTGCACCCGAGTACCAGGGTACGAAAACTGAGACATATTTGAACACGTCTCCCGATCACATGGTTGATCATACTCTAGGTTCCACATGCATGTTTTAGCTGAAGGAAGAATACCTTAAACCTGGGTAGTTGAAACCCGTGGAATGGGTACCATGCAATATGACTTCAAAGGGTCTTCATTTGCTCACCGAACCTCTCCAATCCTATCACTGCTGCGTTTATGCCCCTGTACACATGCTTGATTCTCTTTCGGAGACATAGCAATCCATAGGTTTTAAGATACTTACTAGTCAGGTACATTCTTAGGCATTTAATATGCGGTGTTGAGTCCATTTCGTTGAGCAAGGAGTAGCTCTTGTCTATTCCATATTTGGCTTAAGGAACTTTATCTGTGCTCATTTCAATCTCTGGTTTTATGCAGCACCCCAACTCACCTTTCCCCTTAAGCAAGCATAAGTTGGTTTTCTAAATTTGAAACCCTGTTCTGTTCTGTAATTCAGTTCCTGTGTAGCCAAGTTTACATTCCGTGTATTACTGATATCTTATGATGTTTCTTTTTCTGTGTGACTTATTTCAGTTAGAATCATCATACCTGAATCCACTCATTGTGCTGCTAAGGGCCTGATGACATAGATTTCATTGCTGAGTGATATTGCTTTGTAAGTAAATACCACAACTTCTTTATCCATTTTTCACTTTCTGCGATGTTGAACTTGTACTGTAAACGAGGTTCTTGTAAACAGAGGCATCCCAAACTTTGGGGTGGCTGTGTCTTTTTGATTTTAATTTCCCTAAACTATAGGACCATAAGTGGAAGTGCCCTAGGCTCTGTTGCTTTGTTTTTTAGATGTTTCAGGAAACACCATACACTTCTCCCGAGTGTCTGTTGGCAATTTACATCCCGCCCATCAGCATAACAAGGCTCCCAGTTCTCCATGGCCTGTCCTGCCTTTCTGGATTTTACACTTTTTTCAGATGGCCCTTTTGACCGGGGGGAAGTGAGACTTCATTGTAGTGCAGATTTCCTTTGCAAGCTTGCTTGGTTGGCCAAAAAGGGCGTATGCGTTTTTTCCTGAATATATTCAGGAAAAAACGCATACGCCCTTTTTGGCCAAGTGCATCATTGTGGACGTTCTGCCTCTTTTCCTATGCTTTCAATGCAATTCCAGTCTACCTCCTGAAATCGGTTTCCTGCAATTCTGCCCCGCTTTCAAGTCCTCTTGGCAGCCTTACTTCAGTATATTTTTGGACGATAGCTGTCATTTATAACTCTGCAGGTTTGTGAATTACAGTGCCCCTGAGCTCCTTTCTTCAACTCGCTTTCTTTTGAGCTGGCCGCAACACCGCAGGATGGCTTCAGGCCCTAATCTGGTTCCGGCACGGCACGCTGAGCCTTTGGTTAATTCCTCTTCCTGGTGGGAAATGAGAGTTAAATTTGCCCGTCCAGACACCTCCAGCTAGTCTCTCATTGGTTCTCGCTATTCCTGTTCATCTTCCGCAGAAATTGCAAACTGGGCCAAACAGGAGGTTAAAGGGACTGACTCTCCAAGTCGGGAGGGTGTTAGTAAAGCGTCTGGAATGTTGCACCCGAGTACCAGGGTACGAAAACTGAGACATATTTGAACACGTCTCCCGATCACATGGTTGATCATACTCTAGGTTCCACATGCATGTTTTAGCTGAAGGAAGAATACCTTAAACCTGGGTAGTTGAAACCCGTGGAATGGGTACCATGCAATATGACTTCAAAGGGTCTTCATTTGCTCACCGAACCTCTCCAATCCTATCACTGCTGCGTTTATGCCCCTGTACACATGCTTGATTCTCTTTCGGAGACATAGCAATCCATAGGTTTTAAGATACTTACTAGTCAGGTACATTCTTAGGCATTTAATATGCGGTGTTGAGTCCATTTCCTTGAGCAAGGAGTAGCTCTTGTCTATTCCATATTTGGCTTAAGGAACTTTATCTGTGCTCATTTCAATCTCTGGTTTTATGCAGCACCCCAACTCACCTTTCCCCTTAAGCAAGCATAAGTTGGTTTTCTAAATTTGAGACCCTGTTCTGTTCTGTAATTCAGTTCCTGTGTAGCCAAGTTTACATTCCGTGTATTACTGATATCTTATGATGTTTCTTTTTCTGTGTGACTTATTTCAGTTAGAATCATCATACCTGAATCCACTCATTGTGCTGCTAAGGGCCTGATGACATAGATTTCATTGCTGAGTGATATTGCTTTGTAAGTAAATACCACAACTTCTTTATCCATTTTTCACTTTCTGCGATGTTGAAATTGTACTGTACACGAGGTTCTGGTAAACAGAGGCGTCCCAAACATTGGGGTGGCTGTGTCTTTTTGATTTTAATTTCCCTAAGCTATAGGACCATAAGTGGAAGTGCCCTAGGCTCTGTTGCTTTGTTTTTTAGATGTTTCAGGAAACACCATACACTTCTCCCGAGTGTCTGTTGGCAATTTACATCCCGCCCATCAGCATAACAAGGCTCCCAGTTCTCCATGGCCTGTCCTGCCTTTCTGGATTTTACACTTTTTTCAGATGGCCCTTTTGACCGGGGGGAAGTGAGACTTCATTGTAGTGCAGATTTCCTTTGCAAGCTTGCTTGGTTGGCCAAAAAGTGCGTATGCGTTTTTTCCTGAATATATTCAGGAAAAAAACGCATACGCCCTTTTTGGCCAAGTGCATCATGGTGGACGTTCTGCCTCTTTTCCTATGCTTTCAATGCAATTCCAGTCTACCTCCTGAAATCGGTTTCCTGCAATTCTGCCCCGCTTTCAAGTCCTCTTGGCAGCCTTACTTCAGTATATTTTTGGACGATAGCTGTCATTTATAACTCTGCAGGTTTGTGAATTACAGTGCCCCTGAGCTCCTTTCTTCAACTCGCTTTCTTTTGAGCTGGCCGCAACACCGCAGGATGGCTTCAGGCCCTAATCTGGTTCCGGCACGGCACGCTGAGCCTTTGGTTAATTCCTCTTCCTGGTGGGAAATGAGAGTTAAATTTGCCCGTCCAGACACCTCCAGCTAGTCTCTCATTGGTTCTCGCTATTCCTGTTCATCTTCCGCAGAAATTGCAAACTGGGCCAAACAGGAGGTTAAAGGGACTGACTCTCCAAGTCGGGAGGGTGTTAGTAAAGCGTCTGGAATGTTGCACCCGAGTACCAGGGTACGAAAACAGACATATTTGAACACGTCTCCCGATCACATGGTTGATCATACTCTAGGTTCCACATGCATGTTTTAGCTGAAGGAAGAATACCTTAAACCTGGGTAGTTGAAACCCGTGGAATGGGTACCATGCAATATGACTTCAGAGGGTCTTCATTTGCTCACCGAACCTCTCCAATCCTATCACTGCTGCGTTTATGCCCCTGTACACATGCTTGATTCTCTTTCGGAGACATAGCAATCCATAGGTTTTAAGATACTTACTAGTCAGGTACATTCTTAGGCATTTAATATGCGGTGTTGAGTCCATTTCGTTGAGCAAGAGGTAGCTCTTGTCTATTCCATATTTGGCTTAAGGAACTTTATCTGTGCTCATTTCAATCTCTGGTTTTATGCAGCACCCCAACTCACCTTTCCCCTTAAGCAAGCATAAGTTGGTTTTCTAAATTTGAGACCCTGTTCTGTTCTGTAATTCAGTTCCTGTGTAGCCAAGTTTACATTCCGTGTATTACTGATATCTTATGATGTTTCTTTTTCTGTGTGACTTATTTCAGTTAGAATCATCATACCTGAATCCACTCATTGTGCTGCTAAGGGCCTGATGACATAGATTTCATTGCTGAGTGATATTGCTTTGTAAGTAAATACCACAACTTCTTTATCCATTTTTCACTTTCTGCGATGTTGAACTTGTACTGTAAACGAGGTTCTTGTAAACAGAGGCATCCCAAACTTTGGGGTGGCTGTGTCTTTTTGATTTTAATTTCCCTAAGCTATAGGACCATAAGTGGAAGTGCCCTAGGCTCTGTTGCTTTGTTTTTTAGATGTTTCAGGAAACACCATACACTTCTCCCGAGTGTCTGTTGGCAATTTACATCCCGCCCATCAGCATAACAAGGCTCCCAGTTCTCCATGGCCTGTCCTGCCTTTCTGGATTTTACACTTTTTTCAGATGGCCCTTTTGACCGGGGGGAAGTGAGACTTCATTGTAGTGCAGATTTCCTTTGCAAGCTTGCTTGGTTGGCCAAAAAGGGCGTATGCGTTTTTTCCTGAATATATTCAGGAAAAAACGCATACGCCCTTTTTGGCCAAGTGCATCATTGTGGACGTTCTGCCTCTTTTCCTATGCTTTCAATGCAATTCCAGTCTACCTCCTGAAATCGGTTTCCTGCAATTCTGCCCCGCTTTCAAGTCCTCTTGGCAGCCTTACTTCAGTATATTTTTGGACGATAGCTGTCATTTATAACTCTGCAGGTTTGTGAATTACAGTGCCCCTGAGCTCCTTTCTTCAACTCGCTTTCTTTTGAGCTGGCCGCAACACCGCAGGATGGCTTCAGGCCCTAATCTGGTTCCGGCACGGCACGCTGAGCCTTTGGTTAATTCCTCTTCCTGGTGGGAAATGAGAGTTAAATTTGCCCGTCCAGACACCTCCAGCTAGTCTCTCATTGGTTCTCGCTATTCCTGTTCATCTTCCGCAGAAATTGCAAACTGGGCCAAACAGGAGGTTAAAGGGACTGACTCTCCAAGTCGGGAGGGTGTTAGTAAAGCGTCTGGAATGTTGCACCCGAGTACCAGGGTACGAAAACTGAGACATATTTGAACACGTCTCCCGATCACATGGTTGATCATACTCTAGGTTCCACATGCATGTTTTAGCTGAAGGAAGAATACCTTAAACCTGGGTAGTTGAAACCCGTGGAATGGGTACCATGCAATATGACTTCAAAGGGTCTTCATTTGCTCACCGAACCTCTCCAATCCTATCACTGCTGCGTTTATGCCCCTGTACACATGCTTGATTCTCTTTCGGAGACATAGCAACCCATAGGTTTTAAGATACTTACTAGTCAGGTACATTCTTAGGCATTTAATATGCGGTGTTGAGTCCATTTCCTTGAGCAAGGAGTAGCTCTTGTCTATTCCATATTTGGCTTAAGGAACTTTATCTGTGCTCATTTCAATCTCTGGTTTTATGCAGCACCCCAACTCACCTTTACCCTTAAGCAAGCATAAGTTGGTTTTCTAAATTTGAGACCCTGTTCTGTTCTGTAATTCAGTTCCTGTGTAGCCAAGTTTACATTCCGTGTATTACTGATATCTTATGATGTTTCTTTTTCTGTGTGACTTATTTCAGTTAGAATCATCATACCTGAATCCACTCATTGTGCTGCTAAGGGCCTGATGACATAGATTTCATTGCTGAGTGATATTGCTTTGTAAGTAAATACCACAACTTCTTTATCCATTTTTCACTTTCTGCGATGTTGAACTTGTACTGTAAACGAGGTTCTTGTAAACAGAGGCGTCCCAAACTTTGGGGTGGCTGTGTCTTTTTGATTTTAATTTCCCTAAGCTATAGGACCATAAGTGGAAGTGCCCTAGGCTCTGTTGCTTTGTTTTTTAGATGTTTCAGGAAACACCATACACTTCTCCCGAGTGTCTGTTGGCAATTTACATCCCGCCCATCAGCATAACAAGGCTCCCAGTTCTCCATGGCCTGTCCTGCCTTTCTGGATTTTACACTTTTTTCAGATGGCCCTTTTGACCGGGGGGAAGTGAGACTTCATTGTAGTGCAGATTTCCTTTGCAAGCTTGCTTGGTTGGCCAAAAAGGGCGTATGCGTTTTTTCCTGAATATATTCAGGAAAAAACGCATATGCCTTTTTGGCCAAGTGCATCATTGTGGACGTTCTGCCTCTTTTCCTATGCTTTCAATGCAATTCCAGTCTACCTCCTGAAATCGGTTTCCTGCAATTCTGCCCCACTTTCAAGTCCTCTTGGCAGCCTTACTTCAGTATATTTTTGGACAATAGCTGTCATTTATAACTCTGCAGGTTTGTGAATTACAGTGCCCCTGAGCTCCTTTCTTCAACTCGCTTTCTTTTGAGCTGGCCGCAACACCGCAGGATGGCTTCAGGCCCTAATCTAGTTCCGTCACGGCATGCTGAGCCTTTGGTTATTTCCTCTTCCTGGTGGGAAATGAGAGTTAAATTTGCCCGTCCAGACACCTCCAGCTAGTCTCTCATTGGTTCTCCCTATTTCTGTTCATCTTCCGCAGAAATTGCAAACTGGGCCAAACAGGAGCTTAAAGGTGCTGACTCTCCAAGTGCGGAGAGTGTTAGTAAAGCGTCTGGAATGTTGCACCCGAGTACCAGGGGAGGAAAACTGAGACATATTTGAACATGTCTCCCGTTCACACGGTTGATCATACTCTGGGTTCCACATGCATGTTTTAGCTGAAGGAAGAATACCTTAAACCTGGAGAGTTGAGACCCGTGGAATGGGTACCATGCAATATGACTTCAAAGGGTCTTCATTTGCTCACTGAACCTCTCCAATCCTATCACTGCTGCGTTTATGCCCCTGTACACATGCTTGATTCTCTTTTGGAGACATAGCAATCCATAGGTTTTAAGATACTTACTAGTCAGGTACATTCTTAGGCGTTTAATATGGGGTGTTGAGTCCATTTCATTGAGCAAGGAGTAGCTCTTGCTATTCCATATTTGGTTTAAGGAACTTTATCTGTGCTCATTTCAATGTCTGGTTTTATGCAGCACCCCAACTCACCTTTCCCCTTAAGCAAGCATAAGTTGGTTTTCTAAATTTGAGACCCTGTTCTGTTTTGGAATTCAGTTCCTGTGTAGCCAAGTTTACATTCCGTGTATTAGTGATATCTTATGATGTTTCTTTTTCTGTGTGACTTATTTCAGTTAGAATCATCGTACCTGAATCCACTCATTATGCTGCTACGGGCCTGATGACATAGATTTCATTGTTGAGAGATACTGCATTGTACGTAAGTACCACAAGTTCTTTATCCATTTTTCACTTTCTGTGATATTGAACTTGTACTGTAAACGAGGTTCTTGTAAACAGAGGCGTCCCAATGTTTGGGGTGGCTGTGTCTTTTTGATTTTAATTTCCCTAAGCTATAGGACCATAAGTGGAAGTGCCCTAGGCTCTGTTGCTTTGTTTTTTAGATGTTTCAGGAAACACCATACACTTCTCCCGAGTGTCTGTTGGCAATTTACATCCCGCCCATCAGCATAACAAGGCTCCCAGTTCTCCATGGCCTGTCCTGCCTTTCTGGATTTTACACTTTTTTCAGATGGCCCTTTTGACCGGGGGGAAGTGAGACTTCATTGTAGTGCAGATTTCCTTTGCAAGCTTGCTTGGTTGGCCAAAAAGGGCGTATGCGTTTTTTCCTGAATATATTCAGGAAAAAACGCATACGCCCTTTTTGGCCAAGTGCATCATTGTGGACGTTCTGCCTCTTTTCCTATGCTTTCAATGCAATTCCAGTCTGCCTCCTGAAATCGGTTTCCTGCAATTCTGCCCCGCTTTCAAGTCCTCTTGGCAGCCTTACTTCAGTATATTTTTGGACGATAGCTGTCATTTATAACTCTGCAGGTTTGTGAATTACAGTGCCCCTGAGCTCCTTTCTTCAACTCGCTTTCTTTTGAGCTGGCCGCAACACCGCAGGATGGCTTCAGGCCCTAATCTAGTTCCGGCACGGCATGCTGAGCCTTTGGTTATTTCCTCTTCCTGGTGGGAAATGAGAGTTAAATTTGCCCGTCCAGACACCTCCAGCTAGTCTCTCATTGGTTCTCCCTATTTCTGTTCATCTTCCGCAGAAATTGCAAACTGGGCCAAACAGGAGCTTAAAGGTGCTGACTCTCCAAGTGCGGAGAGTGTTAGTAAAGCGTCTGGAATGTTGCACCCGAGTACCAGGGGAGGAAAACTGAGACATATTTGAACATGTCTCCCGTTCACACGGTTGATCATACTCTGGGTTCCACATGCATGTTTTAGCTGAAGGAAGAATACCTTAAACCTGGAGAGTTGAGACCCGTGGAATGGGTACCATGCAATATGACTTCAAAGGGTCTTCATTTGCTCACTGAACCTCTCCAATCCTATCACTGCTGCGTTTATGACCCTGTACACATGCTTGATTCTCTTTTGGAGACATAGCAATCCATAGGTTTTAAGATACTTACTAGTCAGGTACATTCTTAGGCGTTTAATATGGGGTGTTGAGTCCATTTCATTGAGCAAGGAGTAGCTCTTGCTATTCCATATTTGGCTTAAGGAACTTTATCTGTGCTCATTTCAATGTCTGGTTTTATGCAGCACCCCAACTCACCTTTCCCCTTAAGCAAGCATAAGTTGGTTTTCTAAATTTGAGACCCTGTTCTGTTTTGGAATTCAGTTCCTGTGTAGCCATGTTTACATTCCGTGTATTAGTGATATCTTATGATGTTTCTTTTTCTGTGTGACTTATTTCAGTTAGAATCATCGTACCTGAATCCACTCATTATGCTGCTACGGGCCTGATGACATAGATTTCATTGTTGAGAGATACTGCATTGTACGTAAGTACCACAAGTTCTTTATCCATTTTTCACTTTCTGTGATATTGAACTTGTACTGTAAACGAGGTTCTTGTAAACAGAGGCGTCCCAATGTTTGGGGTGGCTGTGTCTTTTTGATTTTAATTTCCCTAAGCTATAGGACCATAAGTGGAAGTGCCCTAGGCTCTGTTGCTTTGTTTTTTAGATGTTTCAGGAAACACCATACACTTCTCCCGAGTGTCTGCTGGCAATTTTCATCCCGCCCATCAGCATAACAAGGCTCCCAGTTCTCCATGGCCTGTCCTGTCTTTCTGGATTTTACACTTTTTTCAGATGGCCCTTTTGACCGGGGGGAAGTGAGACTTCATTGTAGTGCAGATTTCCTTTGCAAGCTTGCTTGGTTGGCCAAAAAGGGCGTATGCGTTTTTTCCTGAATATATTCAGGAAAAAACGCATACGCCCTTTTTGGCCAAGTGCATCATTGTGGACGTTCTGCCTCTTTTCCTATGCTTTCAATGCAATTCCAGTCTGCCTCCTGAAATCGGTTTCCTGCAATTCTGCCCCGCTTTCAAGTCCTCTTGGCAGCCTTACTTCAGTATATTTTTGGACGATAGCTGTCATTTATAACTCTGCAGCTTTGTGAATTACAGTGCCCCTGAGCTCCTTTCTTCAACTCGCTTTCTTTTGAGCTGGCCGCAACACCGCAGGATGGCTTCAGGCCCTAATCTGGTTCCGGCACGACACGCTGAGCCTTTGGTTAATTCCTCTTCCTGGTGGGAAATGAGAGTTAAATTTGCCCATCCAGACACCTGCAGCTAGTCTCTCATTGGTTCTCGCTATTCCTGTTCATCTTCCGCAGAAATTGCAAACTGGGCCAAACAGGAGGTTAAAGGGACTGACTCTCCAAGTCGGGAGGATGTTAGTAAAGCGTCTGGAATATTGCACCCGAGTCCCAGGGTACAAAAACTGAGACATATTTGAACACGTCTCCCGATCACATGGTTGATCAGACTCTAGGTTCCACATGCATGTTTTACCTGAAGGAAGAATACCTTAAAACTGGGTAGTTGAAACCCGTGGAATGGGTACCATGCAATATGACTTCAAAGGGTCTTCATTTGCTCACCGAACCTCTCCAATCCTATCACTGCTGCGTTTATGCCCCTGTACACATGCTTGATTCTCTTTCGGAGACATAGCAATCCATAGGTTTTAAGATACTTACTAGTCAGGTACATTCTTAGGCATTTAATATGCGGTGTTGAGTCCATTTCGTTGAGCAAGGAGTAGCTCTTGTCTATTCCATATTTGGCTTAAGGAACTTTATCTGTGCTCATTTCAATCTCTGGTTTTATGCAGCACCCCAACTCACCTTTACCCTTAAGCAAGCATAAGTTGGTTTTCTAAATTTGAGACCCTGTTCTGTTCTGTAATTCAGTTCCTGTGTAGCCAAGTTTACATTCCGTGTATTACTGATATCTTATGATGTTTCTTTTTCTGTGTGACTTATTTCAGTTAGAATCATCATACCTGAATCCACTCATTGTGCTGCTAAGGGCCTGATGACATAGATTTCATTGCTGAGTGATATTGCTTTGTAAGTAAATACCACAACTTCTTTATCCATTTTTCACTTTCTGCGATGTTGAACTTGTACTGTAAACGAGGTTCTTGTAAACAGAGGCGTCCCAAACTTTGGGGTGGCTGTGTCTTTTTGATTTTAATTTCCCTAAGCTATAGGACCATAAGTGGAAGTGCCCTAGGCTCTGTTGCTTTGTTTTTTAGATGTTTCAGGAAACACCATACACTTCTCCCGAGTGTCTGTTGGCAATTTACATCCCGCCCATCAGCATAACAAGGCTCCCAGTTCTCCATGGCCTGTCCTGCCTTTCTGGATTTTACACTTTTTTCAGATGGCCCTTTTGACCGGGGGGAAGTGAGACTTCATTGTAGTGCAGATTTCCTTTGCAAGCTTGCTTGGTTGGCCAAAAAGTGCGTATGCGTTTTTTCCTGAATATATTCAGGAAAAAACGCATACGCCCTTTTTGGCCAAGTGCATCATTGTGGACGTTCTGCCTCTTTTCCTATGCTTTCAATGCAATTCCAGTCTACCTCCTGAAATCGGTTTCCTGCAATTCTGCCCCGCTTTCAAGTCCTCTTGGCAGCCTTACTTCAGTATATTTTTGGACGATAGCTGTCATTTATAACTCTGCAGGTTTGTGAATTACAGTGCCCCTGAGCTCCTTTCTTCAACTCGCTTTCTTTTGAGCTGGCCGCAACACCGCAGGATGGCTTCAGGCCCTAATCTGGTTCCGGCACGGCACGCTGAGCCTTTGGTTAATTCCTCTTCCTGGTGGGAAATGAGAGTTAAATTTGCCCGTCCAGACACCTCCAGCTAGTCTCTCATTGGTTCTCGCTATTCCTGTTCATCTTCCGCAGAAATTGCAAACTGGGCCAAACAGGAGGTTAAAGGGACTGACTCTCCAAGTCAGGAGGGTGTTAGTAAAGCGTCTGGAATGTTGCACCCGAGTACCAGGGTACGAAAACTGAGACATATTTGAACACGTCTCCCGATCACATGGTTGATCATACTCTAGGTTCCACATGCATGTTTTAGCTGAAGGAAGAATACCTTAAACCTGGGTAGTTGAAACCCGTGGAATGGGTACCATGCAATATGACTTCAAAGGGTCTTCATTTGCTCACCGAACCTCTCCAATCCTATCACTGCTACGTTTATGCCCCTGTACACATGCTTGATTCTCTTTCGGAGACATAGCAATCCATAGGTTTTAAGATACTTACTAGTCAGGTACATTCTTAGGCATTTAATATGCGGTGTTGAGTCCATTTCGTTGAGCAAGGAGTAGCTCTTGTCTATTCCATATTTGGCTTAAGGAACTTTATCTGTGCTCATTTCAATCTCTGGTTTTATGCAGCACCCCAACTCACCTTTCCCCTTAAGCAAGCATAAGTTGGTTTTCTAAATTTGAGACCCTGTTCTGTTCTGTAATTCAGTTCCTGTGTAGCCAAGTTTACATTCCGTGTATTACTGATATCTTATGATGTTTCTTTTTCTGTGTGACTTATTTCAGTTAGAATCATCATACCTGAATCCACTCATTGTGCTGCTAAGGGCCTGATGACATAGATTTCATTGCTGAGTGATATTGCTTTGTAAGTAAATACCACAACTTCTTTATCCATTTTTCACTTTCTGCGATGTTGAACTTGTACTGTAAACGAGGTTCTTGTAAACAGAGGCGTCCCAAACTTTGGGGTGGCTGTGTCTTTTTGATTTTAATTTCCCTAAGCTATAGGACCATAAGTGGAAGGGCCCTAGGCTCTGTTGCTTTGTTTTTTAGATGTTTCAGGAAACACCATACACTTCTCCCGAGTGTCTGTTGGCAATTTACATCCCGCCCATCAGCATAACAAGGCTCCCAGTTCTCCATGGCCTGTCCTGCCTTTCTGGATTTTACACTTTTTTCAGATGGCCCTTTTGACCGGGGGGAAGTGAGACTTCATTGTAGTGCAGATTTCCTTTGCAAGCTTGCTTGGTTGGCCAAAAAGGGCGTATGCGTTTTTTCCTGAATATATTCAGGAAAAAACGCATACGCCCTTTTTGGCCAAGTGCATCATTGTGGACGTTCTGCCTCCTTTCCTATGATTTCAATGCAATTCCAGTCTACCTCCTGAAATTGGTTTCCTGCAATTCTGCCCCGCTTTCAAGTCCTCTTGGCAGCCTTACTTCAGTATATTTTTGGACGATAGCTGTCATTTATAACTCTGCAGGTTTGTGAATTACAGTGCCCCTGAGCTCCTTTCTTCAACTCGCTTTCTTTTGAGCTGGCCGCAACACCGCAGGATGGCTTCAGGCCCTAATCTGGTTCCGGCACGGCACGCTGAGCCTTTGGTTAATTCCTCTTCCTGGTGGGAAATGAGAGTTAAATTTGCCCGTCCAGACACCTCCAGCTAGTCTCTCATTGGTTCTCGCTATTCCTGTTCATCTTCCGCAGAAATTGCAAACTGGGCCAAACAGGAGGTTAAAGGGACTGACTCTCCAAGTCGGGAGGGTGTTAGTAAAGCGTCTGGAATGTTGCACCCGAGTACCAGGGTACGAAAACTGAGACATATTTGAACACGTCTCCCGATCACATGGTTGATCATACTCTAGGTTCCACATGCATGTTTTAGCTGAAGGAAGAATCCCTGAAACCTGGAGATTTGAGACCCGTGGAATGGGTACCATGCAATATGACTTCAAAGGGTCTTTGTTTGCTCACCGAACCTCTCCAATCCTATCACTGCTGCGTTTATGCCCCTGGACACACGCTTGATTCTCTTTTGGAGATATAGCAATCCATAGGTTTTAAGATACTTACTAGTGAGGTACATTATTAGGCGCTTAATATGGGGTGTTGAGTCCATTTCATTGAGCAAGGAGTAGCTCTTGTCTATTCCATATTTGGCTTAAGGAACTTTATCTGTGCTCATTTCAATCTCTGGTTTTATGCAGCACCCCAACTCACCTTTACCCTTAAGAAAGCATAAGTTGGTTTTCTACATTTGAGACCCTGTTCTGTTCTGTAATTCAGTTCCTGTGTAGCCAAGTTTACATTCCATGTATTACTGATATCTTATGATGTTTCTTTTTCTGTGTGACTTATTTCAGTTAGAATCATCATACCTGAATCCACTCATTGTGCTGCTAAGGGCCTGATGACATAGATTTCATTGCTGAGTGATATTGCTTTGTAAGTAAATACCACAACTTCTTTATCCATTTTTCACTTTCTGTGATGTTGAACTTGTACTGTAAACGAGGTTCTTGTAAACAGAGGCGTCCCAAACTTTGGGGTGGCTGTGTCTTTTTGATTTTAATTTCCCTAAGCTATAGGACCATAAGTGGAAGTGCCCTAGGCTCTGTTGCTTTGTTTTTTAGATGTTTCAGGAAACACCATACACTTCTCCCGAGTGTCTGTTGGCAATTTACATCCCGCCCATCAGCATAACAAGGCTCCCAGTTCTCCATGGCCTGTCCTGCCTTTCTGGATTTTACACTTTTTTCAGATGGCCCTTTTGACCGGGGGGAAGTGAGACTTCATTGTAGTGCAGATTTCCTTTGCAAGCTTGCTTGGTTGGCCAAAAAGGGCGTATGCGTTTTTTCCTGAATATATTCAGGAAAAAACGCATACGCCCTTTTTGGCCAAGTGCATCATTGTGGACGTTCTGCCTCTTTTCCTATGCTTTCAATGCAATTCCAGTCTACCTCCTGAAATCGGTTTCCTGCAATTCTGCCCCGCTTTCAAGTCCTCTTGGCAGCCTTACTTCAGTATATTTTTGGACGATAGCTGTCATTTATAACTCTGCAGGTTTGTGAATTACAGTGCCCCTGAGCTCCTTTCTTCAACTCGCTTTCTTTTGAGCTGGCCGCAACACCGCAGGATGGCTTCAGGCCCTAATCTGGTTCCGGCACGGCACGCTGAGCCTTTGGTTAATTCCTCTTCCTGGTGGGAAATGAGAGTTAAATTTGCCCGTCCAGACACCTCCAGCTAGTCTCTCATTGGTTCTCGCTATTCCTGTTCATCTTCCGCAGAAATTGCAAACTGGGCCAAACAGGAGGTTAAAGGGACTGACTCTCCAAGTCGGGAGGGTGTTAGTAAAGCATCTCGAATGTTGCACCCGAGTACCAGGGTACGAAAACTGAGACATATTTGAACACGTCTCCCGATCACATGGTTGATCATACTCTAGGTTCCACATGCATGTTTTAGCTGAAGGAAGAATACCTTAAACCTGGGTAGTTGAAACCCGTGGAATGGGTACCATGCAATATGACTTCAAAGGGTCTTCATTTGCTCACCGAACCTCTCCAATCCTATCACTGCTGCGTTTATGCCCCTGTACACATGCTTGATTCTCTTTCGGAGACATAGCAATCCATAGGTTTTAAGATACTGACTAGTCAGGTTCATTCTTAGGCATTTAATATGCGGTGTTGAGTACATTTCGTTGAGCAAGGAGTAGCTCTTGTCTATTCCATATTTGGCTTAAGGAACTTTATCTGTGCTCATTTCAATCTCTGGTTTTATGCAGCACCCCAACTCACCTTTCCCCTTAAGCAAGCATAAGTTGGTTTTCTAAATGTGAGACCCTGTTCTGTTCTGTAATTCAGTTCCTGTGTAGCCAAGTTTACATTCCGTGTATTACTGATATCTTATGATGTTTCTTTTTCTGTGTGACTTATTTCAGTTAGAATCATCATACCTGAATCCACTCATTGTGCTGCTAAGGGCCTGATGACATAGATTTCATTGCTGAGTGATATTGCTTTGTAAGTAAATACCACAACTTCTTTATCCATTTTTCACTTTCTGCGATGTTGAACTTGTACTGTAAACGAGGTTCTTGTAAACAGAGGCGTCCCAATGTTTGGGGTGGCTGTGTCTTTTTGATTTTAATTTCCCTAAGCTATAGGACCATAAGTGGAAGTGCCCTAGGCTCTGTTGCTTTGTTTTTTAGATGTTTCAGGAAACACCATACACTTCTCCCGAGTGTCTGTTGGCAATTTACATCCCGCCCATCAGCATAACAAGGCTCCCAGTTCTCCATGGCCTGTCCTGCCTTTCTGGATTTTACACTTTTTTCAAATGGCCCTTTTGACCGGGGGGAAGTGAGACTTCATTGTAGTGCAGATTTCCTTTGCAAGCTTGCTTGGTTGGCCAAAAAGTGCGTATGCGTTTTTTCCTGAATATATTCAGGAAAAAACGCATACGCCCTTTTTGGCCAAGTGCATCATTGTGGACGTTCTGCCTCTTTTCCTATGCTTTCAATGCAATTCCAGTCTACCTCCTGAAATCGGTTTCCTGCAATTCTGCCCCGCTTTCAAGTCCTCTTGGCAGCCTTACTTCAGTATATTTTTGGACGATAGCTGTCATTTATAACTCTGCAGGTTTGTGAATTACAGTGCCCCTGAGCTCCTTTCTTCAACTCGCTTTCTTTTGAGCTGGCCGCAACACCGCAGGATGGCTTCAGGCCCTAATCTGGTTCCGGCACGGCACGCTGAGCCTTTGGTTAATTCCTCTTCCTGGTGGGAAATGAGAGTTAAATTTGCCCGTCCAGACACCTCCAGCTAGTCTCTCATTGGTTCTCGCTATTCCTGTTCATCTTCCGCAGAAATTGCAAACTGGGCCAAACAGGAGGTTAAAGGGACTGACTCTCCAAGTCAGGAGGGTGTTAGTAAAGCGTCTGGAATGTTGCACCCGAGTACCAGGGTACGAAAACTGAGACATATTTGAACACGTCTCCCGATCACATGGTTGATCATACTCTAGGTTCCACATGCATGTTTTAGCTGAAGGAAGAATACCTTAAACCTGGGTAGTTGAAACCCGTGGAATGGGTACCATGCAATATGACTTCAAAGGGTCTTCATTTGCTCACCGAACCTCTCCAATCCTATCACTGCTACGTTTATGCCCCTGTACACATGCTTGATTCTCTTTCGGAGACATAGCAATCCATAGGTTTTAAGATACTTACTAGTCAGGTACATTCTTAGGCATTTAATATGCGGTGTTGAGTCCATTTCGTTGAGCAAGGAGTAGCTCTTGTCTATTCCATATTTGGCTTAAGGAACTTTATCTGTGCTCATTTCAATCTATGGTTTTATGCAGCACCCCAACTCACCTTTCCCCTTAAGCAAGCATAAGTTGGTTTTCTAAATTTGAGACCCTGTTCTGTTCTGTAATTCAGTTCCTGTGTAGCCAAGTTTACATTCCGTGTATTACTGATATCTTATGATGTTTCTTTTTCTGTGTGACTTATTTCAGTTAGAATCATCATACCTGAATCCACTCATTGTGCTGCTAAGGGCCTGATGACATAGATTTCATTGCTGAGTGATATTGCTTTGTAAGTAAATACCACAACTTCTTTATCCATTTTTCACTTTCTGCGATGTTGAACTTGTACTGTAAACGAGGTTCTTGTAAACAGAGGCGTCCCAAACTTTGGGGTGGCTGTGTCTTTTTGATTTTAATTTCCCTAAGCTATAGGACCATAAGTGGAAGGGCCCTAGGCTCTGTTGCTTTGTTTTTTAGATGTTTCAGGAAACACCATACACTTCTCCCGAGTGTCTGTTGGCAATTTACATCCCGCCCATCAGCATAACAAGGCTCCCAGTTCTCCATGGCCTGTCCTGCCTTTCTGGATTTTACACTTTTTTCAGATGGCCCTTTTGACCGGGGGGAAGTGAGACTTCATTGTAGTGCAGATTTCCTTTGCAAGCTTGCTTGGTTGGCCAAAAAGGGCGTATGCGTTTTTTCCTGAATATATTCAGGAAAAAACGCATACGCCCTTTTTGGCCAAGTGCATCATTGTGGACGTTCTGCCTCCTTTCCTATGATTTCAATGCAATTCCAGTCTACCTCCTGAAATTGGTTTCCTGCAATTCTGCCCCGCTTTCAAGTCCTCTTGGCAGCCTTACTTCAGTATATTTTTGGACGATAGCTGTCATTTATAACTCTGCAGGTTTGTGAATTACAGTGCCCCTGAGCTCCTTTCTTCAACTCGCTTTCTTTTGAGCTGGCCGCAACACCGCAGGATGGCTTCAGGCCCTAATCTGGTTCCGGCACGGCACGCTGAGCCTTTGGTTAATTCCTCTTCCTGGTGGGAAATGAGAGTTAAATTTGCCCGTCCAGACACCTCCAGCTAGTCTCTCATTGGTTCTCGCTATTCCTGTTCATCTTCCGCAGAAATTGCAAACTGGGCCAAACAGGAGGTTAAAGGGACTGACTCTCCAAGTCGGGAGGGTGTTAGTAAAGCGTCTGGAATGTTGCACCCGAGTACCAGGGTACGAAAACTGAGACATATTTGAACACGTCTCCCGATCACATGGTTGATCATACTCTAGGTTCCACATGCATGTTTTAGCTGAAGGAAGAATCCCTGAAACCTGGAGAGTTGAGACCCGTGGAATGGGTACCATGCAATATGACTTCAAAGGGTCTTTGTTTGCTCACCGAACCTCTCCAATCCTATCACTGCTGCGTTTATGCCCCTGGACACACGCTTGATTCTCTTTTGGAGATATAGCAATCCATAGGTTTTAAGATACTTACTAGTGAGGTACATTATTAGGCGCTTAATATGGGGTGTTGAGTCCATTTCATTGAGCAAGGAGTAGCTCTTGTCTATTCCATATTTGGCTTAAGGAACTTTATCTGTGCTCATTTCAATCTCTGGTTTTATGCAGCACCCCAACTCACCTTTACCCTTAAGCAAGCATAAGTTGGTTTTCTACATTTGAGACCCTGTTCTGTTCTGTAATTCAGTTCCTGTGTAGCCAAGTTTACATTCCATGTATTACTGATATCTTATGATGTTTCTTTTTCTGTGTGACTTATTTCAGTTAGAATCATCATACCTGAATCCACTCATTGTGCTGCTAAGGGCCTGATGACATAGATTTCATTGCTGAGTGATATTGCTTTGTAAGTAAATACCACAACTTCTTTATCCATTTTTCACTTTCTGTGATGTTGAACTTGTACTGTAAACGAGGTTCTTGTAAACAGAGGCGTCCCAAACTTTGGGGTGGCTGTGTCTTTTTGATTTTAATTTCCCTA